>NC_091742.1:39401764-39704795 GCF_043380555.1 Nothobranchius furzeri
CAGGTGAGAGGCCCAAGCAAGACGCGCCCTGAGGAGCGTCTTGCCACATGTCAACACTGGGTCTGACTGAGCGCCTCCAGGTGAGAGGCCCAAGCAAGACGCGCCCCGAGGAGCGTCTTGCCACATGACAACAATGGGTCTGACTGAGAGCCTCCAGGAGAGAAGCCCAAGCATGATGCGCCCCGAGGAGCGTCTTGCCACATGTCAGCACTCGGTCTGACTGAGCGCCTCCAGGAGAGAGGCCCAAGCAAGACGCGCCCCGAGGAGCGTCTTGCCAAATGTCAGCACTCGGTCTGACTGAGCGCCTTCAGGAGAGAGGCCCGAGCAAGACGCGCCCCGAGGAGCGTCTTGCCACATGACAACAATGGGTCTGACTGACAGCCTCCAGGAGAAAAGCCCAAGCAAGATGCGCCCCGAGGAGCGTCTTGCCACATGTCAGCACTCGGTCTGACTGAGCGCCTCCAGGAGAGAGGCCCAAGCAAGACGCGCCCCGAGGAGCGTCTTGCCACATGTCAACAATGGGTCTGACTGAGGGCCTCCAGGAGAGAAGTCCAAGCAAGACGCGCCCCCAAGAGCGTCTTGCCACATGTCAGCACTCGGTCTGACTGAGCGACTCCAGGAGAGAGGCCCAAGCAAGATGCGCCCCGAGGAGCGTCTTGCCACATGTCAGCACTCGGTCTGACTGAGCGCCTCCAGGAGAGAGGCCCAAGCAAGACGCGCCCCGAGGAGCGTCTTGCCACATGACAACAATGGGTCTGACTGACAGCCTCCAGGAGAAAAGCCCAAGCAAGATGCGCCCCGAGGTGCGTCTTGCCACATGTCAACAATGGGTCTGACTGAGGGCCTCCAGGAGAGAAGTCCAAGCAAGACGCGCCCCAAGGAGCGTCTTGCCACATGTCAGCACTCGGTCTGACTGAGCGCCTCCAGGAGAGAGGCCCAATTAAGACGCGCCCCGAGGAGCGTCTTGTCACATGTCAACACTGGGTCTGACTGAGCGCCTCCGGGAGAGAGGCCCAAGCAAGAAATGCCCGAGGAGCGTCTTGACACATGTCAACACTGGGTCTGACTGAGTGCCTCCATGAGAGAAGCCCCAGCAAGACGCGCCCCGGGGAGCGTCTTGCCACATGTCAGCACTCGGTCTGACTGAGCGCCTCCAGGAGAGAGGCCCAAGCAAGACGCGCCCCAAGGAGCGTCTTGCCACATGTCAACACTGGGTCTGACTGAGCGCCTCCAGGAGAGAGGCCCAAGCAAGACGCGCCCGGAGGAGCGTTTTGCCACATGTCAACACTGGGTCTGACAGAGGGCCTCAAGGAGAGAGGCCCAAGCAAGATGCGCCCCGAAGGAGCATCTTGCCACATGTCAACAATGGGTCTGACTGAGGGCCTCCAGGAGAGAAGCCCAAGCAAGAAGCGCCCCGAGGAGCGTCTTGCCACATGTCAGCACTCGGTCTTACTGAGCGCCTCCAGGAGAGAGGCCCAAATAAGACGCGCCCCGAGTAGCGTCTTGCCACATGTCAACAATGGGTCTGACTGAGGGCCTCCAGCAGAGAAGCCCAAGCAAGACGCGCCCCGAGGAGCGTCTTTTCACATGTCAGAACTCGGTCTGACTGAGCGCCTCCAGGAGAGAGGCCCAAGCAAGACGTGCCCCGAAGAGCGTCTTGCCACATGTCAACAATGGGTCTGACTGAGCGCCTCCAGGAGAGAGGCCCAAGCAAGACGCGCCCCGAGGAGCGTCTTGCCACATCTGAACACTGGGTCTGAATGAGCGCCTCCAGGAGAGAGGCCCAAGCAAGACGCGCCCCGAGGAGCGTCTTGTCACATGTCACTACTCGGTCTGACTGGATGCCTACAGGAGAGAGGCCTAAGCAAGACGTGCCCCGAGGAGCGTCTTGCCACATGTCAACAATGGGTCTGACTGAGGGCCTCCCGGAGAGAAGCCCAAGCAAGAAGCGCCCCGGGGAGCGTCTTGCCACATGTCAACACTGGGTCTGACTGAGCGCCTCCAGGAGAGAGGCCCAAGCAAGACACACCCCGAGGAGCGTCTTGACACATGTCAACAGTGGGTCTGACTGAGGGCCTCCATGAGAGAAGCCCAAGCAAGACGCGCCCCGAGGAGAGTCTTGCCACATGTCAACACTGGGTCTGACAGAGGGCATCCAGGAGAGAGGCCCAAGCAATACGCGCCCCGAGGAGCGTCTTGCCACATGTCACCACTGGGTCTGACTGAGCGCCTCCAGGAGAGAGGCCCAAGCAAGAAGCGCCCCGAGGAGCGTCTTGCCACGTGTCAACACTGGGTCTGATTGAGGGCCTTCTGGAGAGAGGCCCAAGCAAGACGCGCCCCGAGGAGCGTCTTGCCACATGTCAACAATGGGTCTGACTGAGGGCCTCCAGGAGAGAAGCCCAAGCAAGACGCGCCGTGAGGAGCTTCTTGCCACATGTCATTACTCGGTCTGACTGAGCGCCTCCAGGAGAGAGGGCCAAGCAAGACGCGCCCCGAGGAGCGTCTTGCCACAAGTCAACACTGGGTCTGACTGAGCGCCTCCAGGAGAAAGGCCCAAGCAAGACGCGCCCCGAGGAGCGTCTTGCCACATGTCAGCACTAGGTCTGACTGAGCGCCTCCAGGAGAGAGGCCCAAGCAAGACGCGCCCCGAGGAGCGTCTTGTCACATGTCACTACTCGGTCTGACTGAGTGCCTACAGGAGAGAGGCCTAAGCAAGACGTGCCCCGAGGAGCGTCTTGCCACATGTCAACAATGGGTCTGACTGAGGGCCTCCCGGAGAGAAGCCCAAGCAAGAAGCGCCCCGGGGAGCGTCTTGCCACATGTCAACACTGGGTCTGACTGAGCGCCTCCAGGAGAGAGGCCCAAGCAAGACACACCCCGAGGAGCGTCTTGACACATGTCAACAGTGGGTCTGACTGAGGGCCTCCATGAGAGAAGCCCAAGCAAGACGCGCCCCGAGGAGAGTCTTGCCACATGTCAACACTGGGTCTGACAGAGGGCATCCAGGAGAGAGGCCCAAGCAATACGCGCCCCGAGGAGCGTCTTGCCACATGTCACCACTGGGTCTGACTGAGCGCCTCCAGGAGAGAGGCCCAAGCAAGAAGCGCCCCGAGGAGCGTCTTGCCACGTGTCAACACTGGGTCTGATTGAGGGCCTTCTGGAGAGAGGCCCAAGCAAGACGCGCCCCGAGGAGCGTCTTGCCACATGTCAACAATGGGTCTGACTGAGGGCCTCCAGGAGAGAAGCCCAAGCAAGACGCGCCGTGAGGAGCTTCTTGCCACATGTCATTACTCGGTCTGACTGAGCGCCTCCAGGAGAGAGGGCCAAGCAAGACGCGCCCCGAGGAGCGTCTTGCCACAAGTCAACACTGGGTCTGACTGAGCGCCTCCAGGAGAAAGGCCCAAGCAAGACGCGCCCCGAGGAGCGTCTTGCCACATGTCAGCACTAGGTCTGACTGAGCGCCTCCAGGAGAGAGGCCCAAGCAAGACGCGCCCCGAGGAGCGTCTTGCCACATGTCAACACTGGGTCTGACTGAGCGCCTCCAGGAGAGAGGCCCAAGCAAGAAACGCCCGAGGAGCGTCTTGACACATGTCAACACTGGGTCTGACTGAGCGCCTCCAGGTGAGAGGCCCAAGCAAGACGCGCCCCGAGGAGCGTCTTGCCACATGACAACAATGGGTATGACAGAGAGCCTCCAGGAGAGAAGCCCAAACAAGATGCGCCCCGAGGAGCGTCTTGCCACATGTCAGCACTCGGTCTGACTGATCGCCTCCCCAGGAGAGAGGCCCAAGCAAGACGCGCCCCGAGGAGCGTCTTGCCACATGTCAACACTGGGTCTGACTGAGCGCCTCCAGGTGAGAGGCCCAAGCAAGACGCGCCCCGAGGAGCGTCTTGCCACATGTCAACACTGGGTCTGACTGAGCGCCTCCAGGTGAGAGGCCCAAGCAAGACGCGCCCCGAGGAGCGTCTTGCCACATGACAACAATGGGTCTGACTGAGAGCCTCCAGGAGAGAAGCCCAAGCAAGATGCGCCCCGAGGAGCGTCTTGCCACAAGTCAGCACTCGGTCTGACTGAGCGCCTCCAGGAGAGAGGCCCGAGCAAGAAGCGCCCCGAGGAGCGTCTTGCCACATGACAACAATGGGTCTGACTGACAGCCTCCAGGAGAAAAGCCCAAGCAAGATGCGCCCCGAGGAGCGTCTTGACACATGTCAACACTGGGTCTGACTGAGCGCCTCCAGGTGAGAGGCCCAAGCAAGACGCGCCCCGAGGAGCGTCTTGCCACATGACAACAATGGGTCTGACTGACAGCCTCCAGGAGAGAAGCCCAAACAAGATGCGCCCCGAGGAGCGTCTTGCCACATGTCAGCACTCGGTCTGACTGAGCGCCTCCAGGAGAGAGGCCCAAGCAAGACGCGCCCCGAGGAGCGTCTTGCCACATGTCAGCACTCGGTCTGACTGATCGCCTCTCCAGGAGAGAGGCCCAAGCAAGACGCGCCCCGAGGAGCGTCTTGCTACATGTCAACACTGGGTCTGACTGAGCGCCTCCAGGTGAGAGGCCCAAGCAAGACGCGCCCCGAGGAGCGTCTTGCCACATGTCAACACTGGGTCTGACTGAGTGCCTCCAGGTGAGAAGCCCAAGCAAGACGCGCCCCGAGGAGCGTCTTGCCACATGACAACAATGGGTCTGACTGAGAGCCTCCAGGAGAGAAGCCCAAGCAAGACGCGCCCCAAGGAGCGTCTTGCCACATGTCAGCACTGGGTCTTACTGAGCGCCTCCAGGAGAGAGGCCCAAGCAAGGCGCGCCCCGAGGAGCGTCTTGCCACATGTCACCTCTGGGTCTGACTGAGCACCTCCAGGAGAGAGGCCCAAGCAAGACGCGCCCCGAGGAGCGTCTTGTCACATGTCAACACTGGGTCTGACTTAGCGCCTCCGGGAGAGAGGCCCAAGCAAGACGCGCCCCGAGGAGCGTCTTGTCACATGTCAACACTGGGTCTGACTTAGCGCCTCCGGGAGAGAGGCCCAAGCAAGACGCGCCCCGAGGAGCGTCTTGCCACATGTCAACACTGGGTCTGACTGAGCGCCTCCAGGAGAGAGGCCCAAGCAAGAAACGCCCGAGGAGCGTCTTGACACATGTCAACACTGGGTCTGACTGAGCGCCTCCAGGTGAGAGGCCCAAGCAAGACGCGCCCCGAGGAGCGTCTTGCCACATGACAACAATGGGTCTGACTAAGAGCCTCCAGGAGAGAAGCCCAAGCAAGACGCACCCCAAGGAGCGTCTTGCCACATGTCAGCACTGGGTCTGACTGAGCGCCTCCAGGAGAGAAGCCCAAGCAAGGCGCGCCCCGAGGAGCGTCTTGCCACATGTCACCTCTGGGTCTGACTGAGCACCTCCAGGAGAGAGGCCCAAGCAAGACGCGCCCCGAGGAGCGTCTTGTCACATGTCAACACTGGGTCTGACTGAGCGCCTCCGGGAGAGAGGCCCAAGCAAGACGCGCCCCGAGGAGCGTCTTGCCACATGTCAGCACTAGTTCTGACTGAGCGCCTCCAGGAGAGAGGCCCAAGCAAGACGCGCCCCGAGGAGCGTCTTGCCACATGTCAACACTGGGTCTGACTGAGCGCCTCCAGGAGAGAGGCCCAAGCAAGAAACGCCCGAGGAGCGTCTTGACACATGTCAACACTGGGTCTGACTGAGCGCCTCCAGGTGAGAGGCCCAAGCAAGACGCGCCCCGAGGAGCGTCTTGCCACATGACAACAATGGGTCTGACTGAGAGCCTCCAGGAGAGAAGCCCAAACAAGATGTGCCCCGAGGAGCGTCTTGCCACATGTCAGCACTCGGTCTGACTGATCGCCTCCCCAGGAGAGAGGCCCAAGCAAGACGCGCCCCGAGGAGCGTCTTGCCACATTTCAACACTGGGTCTGACTGAGCGCCTCCAGGTGAGAGGCCCAAGCAAGACGCGCCCCGAGGAGCGTCTTGTCACATGTCAACACTGGGTCTGACTGAGCGCCTCCAGGAGAGAGGCCCAAGCAAGACGCGCCCCGAGGAGCGTCTTGTCACATGTCAACACTGGGTCTGACTGAGAGCCTCTAGGAGAGAAGCCCAAGCAAGACGCGCCCCAAGGAGCGTCTTGCCACATGTCAGCACTCGGTCTGACTGAGCGCCTCCAGGAGAGAGGCCCAAGCAAGGCGCGCCCCGAGGAGCGTCTTGCCACATGTCACCTCTGGGTCTGACTGAGCACCTCCAGGAGAGAGGCCCAAGCAAGACGCGCCCCGAGGAGCGTCTTGTCACATGTCAACACTGGGTCTGACTGAGCGCCTCCAGGAGAGAGGCCCAAGCAAGAAACGCCCGAGGAGCGTCTTGACACATGTCAACACTGGGTCTGACTGAGTTCCTCCATGAGAGAAGCCCCAGCAAGACGCGCCCCGGGGAGCGTCTTGCCACATGTCAGCACTCGGTCTGACTGAGCGCCTCCAGGAGAAAGACCCAAGCACGACGCGCCCCAAGGAGCGTCTTGCCACATGTCAACACTGGGTCTGACTGAGCGCCTCCAGGAGAGAGGCCCAAGCAAGATGCGCCCGGAGGAGCGTTTTGCCACATGTCAACACTGGGTCTGACAGAGGGCCTCCAGGAGAGAAGCCCAAGCAAGAAGCGCCCCGAGGAGCCTCTTGCCACATGTCAGCACTCGGTCTTACTGAGCGCCTCCAGGAGAGAGGCCCAAATAAGACGCGCCCCGAGGAGCGTCTTGCCACATGTCAACAATGGGTCTGACTGAGGGGCTCCAGGAGAGAAGCCCAAGCAAGACGCGCCCCGAGGAGCGTCTTGCCACATGTCAGAACTCGGTCTGACTAAGCGCCTCCAGGAGAGAGGCCCAAGCAAGACGTGCCCCGAGGAGCGTCTTGCCACATGTCAACAATGGGTCTGACTGAGCGCCTCCAGGAGAGAGGCCCAGGCAAGACGCGCCCCGAGGAGCGTCTTGCCACATGTGAACACTGGGTCTGACTGAGCGCCTCCAGGAGAGAGGCCCAAGCAAGACGCGCCCCGAGGAGCATCTTGCCACATGTCAACACTGGGTCTGACTGAGCGCCTCCAGGAGAGAGGCCCAAGCAAGACGCGCCCCGAGGAGCGTCTTGCCACATGTCAGCACTCGGTCTGACTGATCGCCTCCCCAGGAGAGAGGCCCAAGCAAGACGCGCCCCGAGGAGCGTCTTGCCACATGTCAACACTGGGTCTGACTGAGCGCCTCCAGGTGAGAGGCCCAAGCAAGACGCGCCCTGAGGAGCGTCTTGCCACATGTCAACACTGGGTCTGACTGAGCGCCTCCAGGTGAGAGGCCCAAGCAAGACGCGCCCCGAGGAGCGTCTTGCCACATGACAACAATGGGTCTGACTGAGAGCCTCCAGGAGAGAAGCCCAAGCATGATGCGCCCCGAGGAGCGTCTTGCCACATGTCAGCACTCGGTCTGACTGAGCGCCTCCAGGAGAGAGGCCCAAGCAAGACGCGCCCCGAGGAGCGTCTTGCCAAATGTCAGCACTCGGTCTGACTGAGCGCCTTCAGGAGAGAGGCCCGAGCAAGACGCGCCCCGAGGAGCGTCTTGCCACATGACAACAATGGGTCTGACTGACAGCCTCCAGGAGAAAAGCCCAACCAAGATGCGCCCCGAGGAGCGTCTTGCCACATGTCAGCACTCGGTCTGACTGAGCGCCTCCAGGAGAGAGGCCCAAGCAAGACGCGCCCCGAGGAGCGTCTTGCCACATGTCAACAATGGGTCTGACTGAGGGCCTCCAGGAGAGAAGTCCAAGCAAGACGCGCCCCCAAGAGCGTCTTGCCACATGTCAGCACTCGGTCTGACTGAGCGACTCCAGGAGAGAGGCCCAAGCAAGATGCGCCCCGAGGAGCGTCTTGCCACATGTCAGCACTCGGTCTGACTGAGCGCCTCCAGGAGAGAGGCCCAAGCAAGACGCGCCCCGAGGAGCGTCTTGCCACATGACAACAATGGGTCTGACTGACAGCCTCCAGGAGAAAAGCCCAAGCAAGATGCGCCCCGAGGTGCGTCTTGCCACATGTCAACAATGGGTCTGACTGAGGGCCTCCAGGAGAGAAGTCCAAGCAAGACGCGCCCCAAGGCGCGTCTTGCCACATGTCAGCACTCGGTCTGACTGAGCGCCTCCAGGAGAGAGGCCCAATTAAGACGCGCCCCGAGGAGCGTCTTGTCACATGTCAACACTGGGTCTGACTGAGCGCCTCCGGGAGAGAGGCCCAAGCAAGAAATGCCCGAGGAGCGTCTTGACACATGTCAACACTGGGTCTGACTGAGTGCCTCCATGAGAGAAGCCCCAGCAAGACGCGCCCCGGGGAGCGTCTTGCCACATGTCAGCACTCGGTCTGACTGAGCGCCTCCAGGAGAGAGGCCCAAGCAAGACGCGCCCCAAGGAGCGTCTTGCCACATGTCAACACTGGGTCTGACTGAGCGCCTCCAGGAGAGAGGCCCAAGCAAGACGCGCCCGGAGGAGCGTTTTGCCACATGTCAACACTGGGTCTGACAGAGGGCCTCAAGGAGAGAGGCCCAAGCAAGATGCGCCCCGAAGGAGCATCTTGCCACATGTCAACAATGGGTCTGACTGAGGGCCTCCAGGAGAGAAGCCCAAGCAAGAAGCGCCCCGAGGAGCGTCTTGCCACATGTCAGCACTCGGTCTTACTGAGCGCCTCCAGGAGAGAGGCCCAAATAAGACGCGCCCCGAGTAGCGTCTTGCCACATGTCAACAATGGGTCTGACTGAGGGCCTCCAGCAGAGAAGCCCAAGCAAGACGCGCCCCGAGGAGCGTCTTTTCACATGTCAGAACTCGGTCTGACTGAGCGCCTCCAGGAGAGAGGCCCAAGCAAGACGTGCCCCGAAGAGCGTCTTGCCACATGTCAACAATGGGTCTGACTGAGCGCCTCCAGGAGAGAGGCCCAAGCAAGACGCGCCCCGAGGAGCGTCTTGCCACATCTGAACACTGGGTCTGAATGAGCGCCTCCAGGAGAGAGGCCCAAGCAAGACGCGCCCCGAGGAGCGTCTTGTCACATGTCACTACTCGGTCTGACTGGATGCCTACAGGAGAGAGGCCTAAGCAAGACGTGCCCCGAGGAGCGTCTTGCCACATGTCAACAATGGGTCTGACTGAGGGCCTCCCGGAGAGAAGCCCAAGCAAGAAGCGCCCCGGGGAGCGTCTTGCCACATGTCAACACTGGGTCTGACTGAGCGCCTCCAGGAGAGAGGCCCAAGCAAGACACACCCCGAGGAGCGTCTTGACACATGTCAACAGTGGGTCTGACTGAGGGCCTCCATGAGAGAAGCCCAAGCAAGACGCGCCCCGAGGAGAGTCTTGCCACATGTCAACACTGGGTCTGACAGAGGGCATCCAGGAGAGAGGCCCAAGCAATACGCGCCCCGAGGAGCGTCTTGCCACATGTCACCACTGGGTCTGACTGAGCGCCTCCAGGAGAGAGGCCCAAGCAAGAAGCGCCCCGAGGAGCGTCTTGCCACGTGTCAACACTGGGTCTGATTGAGGGCCTTCTGGAGAGAGGCCCAAGCAAGACGCGCCCCGAGGAGCGTCTTGCCACATGTCAACAATGGGTCTGACTGAGGGCCTCCAGGAGAGAAGCCCAAGCAAGACGCGCCGTGAGGAGCTTCTTGCCACATGTCATTACTCGGTCTGACTGAGCGCCTCCAGGAGAGAGGGCCAAGCAAGACGCGCCCCGAGGAGCGTCTTGCCACAAGTCAACACTGGGTCTGACTGAGCGCCTCCAGGAGAAAGGCCCAAGCAAGACGCGCCCCGAGGAGCGTCTTGCCACATGTCAGCACTAGGTCTGACTGAGCGCCTCCAGGAGAGAGGCCCAAGCAAGACGCGCCCCGAGGAGCGTCTTGTCACATGTCACTACTCGGTCTGACTGAGTGCCTACAGGAGAGAGGCCTAAGCAAGACGTGCCCCGAGGAGCGTCTTGCCACATGTCAACAATGGGTCTGACTGAGGGCCTCCCGGAGAGAAGCCCAAGCAAGAAGCGCCCCGGGGAGCGTCTTGCCACATGTCAACACTGGGTCTGACTGAGCGCCTCCAGGAGAGAGGCCCAAGCAAGACACACCCCGAGGAGCGTCTTGACACATGTCAACAGTGGGTCTGACTGAGGGCCTCCATGAGAGAAGCCCAAGCAAGACGCGCCCCGAGGAGAGTCTTGCCACATGTCAACACTGGGTCTGACAGAGGGCATCCAGGAGAGAGGCCCAAGCAATACGCGCCCCGAGGAGCGTCTTGCCACATGTCACCACTGGGTCTGACTGAGCGCCTCCAGGAGAGAGGCCCAAGCAAGAAGCGCCCCGAGGAGCGTCTTGCCACGTGTCAACACTGGGTCTGATTGAGGGCCTTCTGGAGAGAGGCCCAAGCAAGACGCGCCCCGAGGAGCGTCTTGCCACATGTCAACAATGGGTCTGACTGAGGGCCTCCAGGAGAGAAGCCCAAGCAAGACGCGCCGTGAGGAGCTTCTTGCCACATGTCATTACTCGGTCTGACTGAGCGCCTCCAGGAGAGAGGGCCAAGCAAGACGCGCCCCGAGGAGCGTCTTGCCACAAGTCAACACTGGGTCTGACTGAGCGCCTCCAGGAGAAAGGCCCAAGCAAGACGCGCCCCGAGGAGCGTCTTGCCACATGTCAGCACTAGGTCTGACTGAGCGCCTCCAGGAGAGAGGCCCAAGCAAGACGCGCCCCGAGGAGCGTCTTGCCACATGTCAACACTGGGTCTGACTGAGCGCCTCCAGGTGAGAGGCCCAAGCAAGACGCGCCCCGAGGAGCGTCTTGCCACATGACAACAATGGGTCTGACTGAGAGCCTCCAGGAGAGAAGCCCAAGCAAGATGCGCCCCGAGGAGCGTCTTGCCACAAGTCAGCACTCGGTCTGACTGAGCGCCTCCAGGAGAGAGGCCCGAGCAAGACGCGCCCCGAGGAGCGTCTTGCCACATGACAACAATGGGTCTGACAGAGAGCCTCCAGGAGAGAAGCCCAAACAAGATGCGCCCCGAGGAGCGTCTTGCCACATGTCAGCACTCGGTCTGACTGATCGCCTCCCCAGGAGAGAGGCCCAAGCAAGACGCGCCCCGAGGAGCGTCTTGCCACATGTCAACACTGGGTCTGACTGAGCGCCTCCAGGTGAGAGGCCCAAGCAAGACGCGCCCCGAGGAGCGTCTTGCCACATGTCAACACTGGGTCTGACTGAGCGCCTCCAGGTGAGAGGCCCAAGCAAGACGCGCCCCGAGGAGCGTCTTGCCACATGACAACAATGGGTCTGACTGAGAGCCTCCAGGAGAGAAGCCCAAGCAAGATGCGCCCCGAGGAGCGTCTTGCCACAAGTCAGCACTCGGTCTGACTGAGCGCCTCCAGGAGAGAGGCCCGAGCAAGACGCGCCCCGAGGAGCGTCTTGCCACATGACAACAATGGGTCTGACTGACAGCCTCCAGGAGAAAAGCCCAAGCAAGATGCGCCCCGAGGAGCGTCTTGACACATGTCAACACTGGGTCTGACTGAGCGCCTCCAGGTGAGAGGCCCAAGCAAGACGCGCCCCGAGGAGCGTCTTGCCACATGACAACAATGGGTCTGACTGACAGCCTCCAGGAGAGAAGCCCAAACAAGATGCGCCCCGAGGAGCGTCTTGCCACATGTCAGCACTCGGTCTGACTGAGCGCCTCCAGGAGAGAGGCCCAAGCAAGACGCGCCCCGAGGAGCGTCTTGCCACATGTCAGCACTCGGTCTGACTGATCGCCTCTCCAGGAGAGAGGCCCAAGCAAGACGCGCCCCGAGGAGCGTCTTGCTACATGTCAACACTGGGTCTGACTGAGCGCCTCCAGGTGAGAGGCCCAAGCAAGACGCGCCCCGAGGAGCGTCTTGCCACATGTCAACACTGGGTCTGACTGAGTGCCTCCAGGTGAGAAGCCCAAGCAAGACGCGCCCCGAGGAGCGTCTTGCCACATGACAACAATGGGTCTGACTGAGAGCCTCCAGGAGAGAAGCCCAAGCAAGACGCGCCCCAAGGAGTGTCTTGCCACATGTCAGCACTGGGTCTTACTGAGCGCCTCCAGGAGAGAGGCCCAAGCAAGGCGCGCCCCGAGGAGCGTCTTGCCACATGTCACCTCTGGGTCTGACTGAGCACCTCCAGGAGAGAGGCCCAAGCAAGACGCGCCCCGAGGAGCGTCTTGTCACATGTCAACACTGGGTCTGACTTAGCGCCTCCGGGAGAGAGGCCCAAGCAAGACGCGCCCCGAGGAGCGTCTTGTCACATGTCAACACTGGGTCTGACTTAGCGCCTCCGGGAGAGAGGCCCAAGCAAGACGCGCCCCGAGGAGCGTCTTGCCACATGTCAACACTGGGTCTGACTGAGCGCCTCCAGGAGAGAGGCCCAAGCAAGAAACGCCCGAGGAGCGTCTTGACACATGTCAACACTGGGTCTGACTGAGCGCCTCCAGGTGAGAGGCCCAAGCAAGACGCGCCCCGAGGAGCGTCTTGCCACATGACAACAATGGGTCTGACTAAGAGCCTCCAGGAGAGAAGCCCAAGCAAGACGCACCCCAAGGAGCGTCTTGCCACATGTCAGCACTGGGTCTGACTGAGCGCCTCCAGGAGAGAGGCCCAAGCAAGGCGCGCCCCGAGGAGCGTCTTGCCACATGTCACCTCTGGGTCTGACTGAGCACCTCCAGGAGAGAGGCCCAAGCAAGACGCGCCCCGAGGAGCGTCTTGTCACATGTCAACACTGGGTCTGACTGAGCGCCTCCGGGAGAGAGGCCCAAGCAAGACGCGCCCCGAGGAGCGTCTTGCCACATGTCAGCACTAGTTCTGACTGAGCGCCTCCAGGAGAGAGGCCCAAGCAAGACGCGCCCCGAGGAGCGTCTTGCCACATGTCAACACTGGGTCTGACTGAGCGCCTCCAGGAGAGAGGCCCAAGCAAGAAACGCCCGAGGAGCGTCTTGACACATGTCAACACTGGGTCTGACTGAGCGCCTCCAGGTGAGAGGCCCAAGCAAGACGCGCCCCGAGGAGCGTCTTGCCACATGACAACAATGGGTCTGACTGAGAGCCTCCAGGAGAGAAGCCCAAACAAGATGTGCCCCGAGGAGCGTCTTGCCACATGTCAGCACTCGGTCTGACTGATCGCCTCCCCAGGAGAGAGGCCCAAGCAAGACGCGCCCCGAGGAGCGTCTTGCCACATTTCAACACTGGGTCTGACTGAGCGCCTCCAGGTGAGAGGCCCAAGCAAGACGCGCCCCGAGGAGCGTCTTGCCACATGTCAACACTGGGTCTGACTGAGCGCCTCCAGGAGAGAGGCCCAAGCAAGACGCGCCCCGAGGAGCGTCTTGCCACATGTAGACACTGGGTCTGACTGAGCGCCTCCAGGAGAGAGGCCCAAGCAAGAAACGCCCGAGGAGCGTCTTGACACATGTCAACACTGGGTCTGACTGAGCGCCTCCAGGTGAGAGGCCCAAGCAAGACGCGCCCCGAGGAGCGTCTTGCCACATGAGAACAATGGGTCTGACTGAGAGCCTCCAGGAGAGAAGCCCAAACAAGATGCGCCCCGAGGAGCGTCTTGCCACATGTCAGCACTCGGTCTGACTGATCGCCTCCCCAGGAGAGAGGCCCAAGCAAGACGCGCCCCGAGGAGCGTCTTGCCACATGTCAACACTGGGTCTGACTGAGCGCCTCCAGGTGAGAGGCCCAAGCAAGACGCGCCCCGAGGAGCGTCTTGCCACATGTCAACACTGGGTCTGACTGAGCGCCTCCAGGTGAGAGGCCCAAGCAAGACGCGCCCCGAGGAGCGTCTTGCCACATGACAACAATGGGTCTGACTGAGAGCCTCCAGGAGAGAAGCCCAAGCAAGATGCGCCCCGAGGAGCGTCTTGCCACATGTCAGCACTCGGTCTGACTGAGCGCCTCCAGGAGAGAGGCCCAAGCAAGACGCGCCCCGAGGAGCGTCTTGCCACATGTCAGCACTCGGTCTGACTGAGCGCCTCCAGGAGAGAGGCCCGAGCAAGACGCGCCCCGAGGAGCGTCTTGCCACATGACAACAATGGGTCTGACTGACAGCCTCCAGGAGAAAAGCCCAAGCAAGATGCGCCCCGAGGAGCGTCTTGACACATGTCAACACTGGGTCTGACTGAGCGCCTCCAGGTGAGAGGCCCAAGCAAGACGCGCCCCGAGGAGCGTCTTGCCACATGACAACAATGGGTCTGACTGAGAGCCTCCAGGAGAGAAGCCCAAACAAGATGCGCCCCGAGGAGCGTCTTGCCACATGTCAGCACTCGGTCTGACTGAGCGCCTCCAGGAGAGAGGCCCAAGCAAGACGCGCCCCGAGGAGCGTCTTGCCACATGTCAGCACTCGGTCTGACTGATCGCCTCCCCAGGAGAGAGGCCCAAGCAAGACGCGCCCCGAGGAGCGTCTTGCCACATGTCAACACTGGGTCTGACTGAGCGCCTCCAGGTGAGAGGCCCAAGCAAGACGCGCCCCGAGGAGCGTCTTGCCACATGTCAACACTGGGTCTGACTGAGTGCCTCCAGGTGAGAGGCCCAAGCAAGACGCGCCCCGAGGAGCGTCTTGCCACATGACAACAATGGGTCTGACTGAGAGCCTCCAGGAGAGAAGCCCAAGCAAGACGCGCCCCAAGGAGCGTCTTGCCACATGTCAGCACTGGGTCTGACTGAGCGCCTCCAGGAGAGAGGCCCAAGCAAGGCGCGCCCCGAGGAGCGTCTTGCCACATGTCACCTCTGGGTCTGACTGAGCACCTCCAGGAGAGAGGCCCAAGCAAGACGCGCCCCGAGGAGCGTCTTGTCACATGTCAACACTGGGTCTGACTTAGCGCCTCCGGGAGAGAGGCCCAAGCAAGACGCGCCCCGAGGAGCGTCTTGCCACATGTCAGCACTAGGTCTGACTGAGCGCCTCCAGGAGAGAGGCCCAAGCAAGACGCGCCCCGAGGAGCGTCTTGCCACATGTCAACACTGGGTCTGACTGAGCGCCTCCAGGAGAGAGGCCCAAGCAAGAAACGCCCGAGGAGCGTCTTGACACATGTCAACACTGGGTCTGACTGAGCGCCTCCAGGTGAGAGGCCCAAGCAAGACGCGCCCCGAGGAGCGTCTTGCCACATGACAACAATGGGTCTGACTGAGAGCCTCCAGGAGAGAAGCCCAAGCAAGACGCACCCCAAGGAGCGTCTTGCCACATGTCAGCACTGGGTCTGACTGAGCGCCTCCAGGAGAGAGGCCCAAGCAAGGCGCGCCCCGAGGAGCGTCTTGCCACATGTCACCTCTGGGTCTGACTGAGCACCTCCAGGAGAGAGGCCCAAGCAAGACGCGCCCCGAGGAGCGTCTTGTCACATGTCAACACTGGGTCTGACTGAGCGCCTCCGGGAGAGAGGCCCAAGCAAGACGCGCCCCGAGGAGCGTCTTGCCACATGTCAGCACTAGGTCTGACTGAGCGCCTCCAGGAGAGAGGCCCAAGCAAGACGCGCCCCGAGGAGCGTCTTGCCACATGTCAACACTGGGTCTGACTGAGCGCCTCCAGGAGAGAGGCCCAAGCAAGAAACGCCCGAGGAGCGTCTTGACACATGTCAACACTGGGTCTGACTGAGCGCCTCCAGGTGAGAGGCCCAAGCAAGACGCGCCCCGAGGAGCGTCTTGCCACATGACAACAATGGGTCTGACTGAGAGCCTCCAGGAGAGAAGCCCAAACAAGATGTGCCCCGAGGAGCGTCTTGCCACATGTCAGCACTCGGTCTGACTGATCGCCTCCCCAGGAGAGAGGCCCAAGCAAGACGCGCCCCGAGGAGCGTCTTGCCACATGTCAACACTGGGTCTGACTGAGCGCCTCCAGGTGAGAGGCCCAAGCAAGACGCGCCCCGAGGAGCGTCTTGCCACATGTCAACACTGGGTCTGACTGAGCGCCTCCAGGTGAGGGGCCCAAGCAAGACGCGCCCCGAGGAGCGTCTTGCCACATGACAACAATGGGTCTGACTGAGAGCCTCCAGGAGAGAAGCCCAAGCAAGATGCGCCCCGAGGAGCGTCTTGCCACATGTCAGCACTCGGTCTGACTGAGCGCCTCCAGGTGAGAGGCCCAAGCAAGACGCGCCCCGAGGAGCGTCTTGCCACATGACAACAATGGGTCTGACTGAGAGCCTCCAGGAGAGAAGCCCAAACAAGATGCGCCCCGAGGAGCGTCTTGCCACATGTCAGCACTCGGTCTGACTGAGCGCCTCCAGGAGAGAGGCCCAAGCAAGACGCGCCCCGAGGAGCGTCTTGCCACATGTCAGCACTCGGTCTGACTGATCGCCTCCCCAGGAGAGAGGCCCAAGCAAGACGCGCCCCGAGGAGCGTCTTGCCACATGTCAACACTGGGTCTGACTGAGCGCCTCCAGGTGAGAGGCCCAAGCAAGACGCGCCCCGAGGAGCGTCTTGCCACATGTCAACACTGGGTCTGACTGAGTGCCTCCAGGTGAGAGGCCCAAGCAAGACGCGCCCCGAGGAGCGTCTTGCCACATGACAACAATGGGTCTGACTGAGAGCCTCCAGGAGAGAAGCCCAAGCAAGACGCGCCCCAAGGAGCGTCTTGCCACATGTCAGCACTGGGTCTGACTGAGCGCCTCCAGGAGAGAGGCCCAAGCAAGGCGCGCCCCGAGGAGCGTCTTGCCACATGTCACCTCTGGGTCTGACTGAGCACCTCCAGGAGAGAGGCCCAAGCAAGACGCGCCCCGAGGAGCGTCTTGCCACATGACAACAATGGGTCTGACTGAGAGCCTCCAGGAGAGAAGCCCAAACAAGATGTGCCCCGAGGAGCGTCTTGCCACATGTCAGCACTCGGTCTGACTGATCGCCTCCCCAGGAGAGAGGCCCAAGCAAGACGCGCCCCGAGGAGCGTCTTGCCACATGTCAACACTGGGTCTGACTGAGCGCCTCCAGGTGAGAGGCCCAAGCAAGATGCGCCCCGAGGAGCGTCTTGCCACATGTCAACACTGGGTCTGACTGAGCGCCTCCAGGTGAGGGGCCCAAGCAAGACGCGCCCCGAGGAGCGTCTTGCCACATGACAACAATGGGTCTGACTGGGAGCCTCCAGGATAGAAGCCCAAGCAAGATGCGCCCCGAGGAGCGTCTTGCCACATGTCAGCACTCGGTCTGACTGAGCGCCTCCAGGTGAGAGGCCCAAGCAAGACGCGCCCCGAGGAGCGTCTTGCCACATGACAACAATGGGTCTGACTGAGAGCCTCCAGGAGAGAAGCCCAAACAAGATGCTCCCCGAGGAGCGTCTTGCCACATGTCAGCACTCGGTCTGACTGAGCGCCTCCAGGAGAGAGGCCCAAGCAAGACGCGCCCCGAGGAGCATCTTGCCACATGTCAGCACTCGGTCTGACTGATCGCCTCCCCAGGAGAGAGGCCCAAGCAAGACGCGCCCCGAGGAGCGTCTTGCCACATGTCAACACTGGGTCTGACTGAGCACCTCCAGGTGAGAGGCCCAAGCAAGACGCGCCCCGAGGAGCGTCTTGCCACATGTCAACACTGGGTCTGACTGAGTGCCTCCAGGTGAGAGGCCCAAGCAAGACGCGCCCTGAGGAGCGTCTTGCCACATGACAACAATGGGTCTGACTGAGAGCCTCCAGGAGAGAAGCCCAAGCAAGACGCGCCCCAAGGAGCGTCTTGCCACATGTCAGCACTGGGTCTGACTGAGCGCCTCCAGGAGAGAGGCCCAAGCAAGGCGCGCCCCGAGGAGCGTCTTGCCACATGTCACCTCTGGGTCTGACTGAGCACCTCCAGGAGAGAGGCCCAAGCAAGGCGCGCCCCGAGGAGCGTCTTGCCACATGTCACCTCTGGGTCTGACTTAGCGCCTCCGGGAGAGAGGCCCAAGCAAGACGCGCCCCGAGGAGCGTCTTGTCACATGTCAACACTGGGTCTGACTTAGCGCCTCCGGGAGAGAGGCCCAAGCAAGACGCGCCCCGAGGAGCGTCTTGCCACATGTCAACACTGGGTCTGACTGAGCGCCTCCAGGAGAGAGGCCCAAGCAAGAAACGCCCGAGGAGCGTCTTGACTCATGTCAACACTGGGTCTGACTGAGCGCCTCCAGGTGAGAGGCCCAAGCAAGACGCGCCCCGAGGAGCGTCTTGCCACATGACAACAATGGGTCTGACTGAGAGCCTCCAGGAGAGAAGCCCAAGCAAGACGCACCCCAAGGAGCGTCTTGCCACATGTCAGCACTGGGTCTGACTGAGCGCCTCCCCAGGAGAGAGGCCCAAGCAAGGCGCGCCCCGAGGAGCGTCTTGCCACATGTCACCTCTGGGTCTGACTGAGCACCTCCAGGAGAGAGGCCCAAGCAAGACGCGCCCCGAGGAGCGTCTTGTCACATGTCAACAATGGGTCTGACTGAGCGCCTCCGGGAGAGAGGCCCAAGCAAGACGCGCCCCGAGGAGCGTCTTGCCACATGTCAGCACTAGGTCTGACTGAGCGCCTCCAGGAGAGAGGCCCAAGCAAGACGCGCCCCGAGGAGCGTCTTGCCACATGTCAACACTGGGTCTGACTGAGCGCCTCCAGGAGAGAGGCCCAAGCAAGAAACGCCCGAGGAGCGTCTTGACACATGTCAACACTGGGTCTGACTGAGCGCCTCCAGGTGAGAGGCCCAAGCAAGACGCGCCCCGAGGAGCGTCTTGCCACATGACAACAATGGGTCTGACTGAGAGCCTCCAGGAGAGAAGCCCAAACAAGATGTGCCCCGAGGAGCGTCTTGCCACATGTCAGCACTCGGTCTGACTGATCGCCTCCCCAGGAGAGAGGCCCAAGCAAGACGCGCCCCGAGGAGCGTCTTGCCACATGTCAACACTGGGTCTGACTGAGCGCCTCCAGGTGAGAGGCCCAAGCAAGACGCGCCCCGAGGAGCGTCTTGCCACATGTCAACACTGGGTCTGACTGAGCGCCTCCAGGAGAGAGGCCCAAGCAAGACGCGCCCCGAGGAGCGTCTTGCCACATGTAAACACTGGGTCTGACTGAGCGCCTCCAGGAGAGAGGCCCAAGCAAGAAACGCCCGAGGAGCGTCTTGACACATGTCAACACTGGGTCTGACTGAGCGCCTCCAGGTGAGAGGCCCAAGCAAGACGCGCCCCGAGGAGCGTCTTGCCACATGACAACAATGGGTCTGACTGAGAGCCTCCAGGAGAGAATCCCAAACAAGATGCGCCCCGAGGAGCGTCTTGCCACATGTCAGCACTCGGTCTGACTGATCGCCTCCCCAGGAGAGAGGCCCAAGCAAGACGCGCCCCGAGGAGCGTCTTGCCACATGTCAACACTGGGTCTGACTGAGCGCCTCCAGGTGAGAGGCCCAAGCAAGACGCGCCCCGAGGAGCGTCTTGCCACATGTCAACACTGGGTCTGACTGAGCGCCTCCAGGTGAGAGGCCCAAGCAAGACGCGCCCCGAGGAGCGTCTTGCCACATGTCAACACTGGGTCTTACTGAGCGCCTCCAGGTGAGAGGCCCAAGCAAGACGCGCCCCGAGGAGCGTCTTGCCACATGTCAGCACTCGGTCTGACTGAGCGCCTCCAGGAGAGAGGCCCAAGCAAGACGCGCCCCGAGGAGCGTCTTGCCACATGTCAGCACTCGGTCTGACTGAGCGCCTCCAGGTGAGAGGCCCAAGCAAGACGCGCCCCGAGGAGCGTCTTGCCACATGTCAACACTGGGTCTTACTGAGCGCCTCCAGGTGAGAGGCCCAAGCAAGACGCGCCCCGAGGAGCGTCTTGCCACATGTCAGCACTCGGTCTGACTGAGCGCCTCCAGGAGAGAGGCCCAAGCAAGACGCGCCCCGAGGAGCGTCTTGCCACATGTCAGCACTCGGTCTGACTGAGCGCCTCCAGGAGAGAGGCCCGAGCAAGACGCGCCCCGAGGAGCGTCTTGCCACATGACAACAATGGGTCTGACTGACAGCCTCCAGGAGAAAAGCCCAAGCAAGATGCGCCCCGAGGAGCGTCTTGACACATGTCAACACTGGGTCTGACTGAGCGCCTCCAGGTGAGAGGCCCAAGCAAGACGCGCCCCGAGGAGCGTCTTGCCACATGACAACAATGGGTCTGACTGAGAGCCTCCAGGAGAGAAGCCCAAACAAGATGCGCCCCGAGGAGCGTCTTGCCAAATGTCAGCACTCGGTCTGACTGAGCGCCTCCAGGAGAGAGGCCCAAGCAAGACGCGCCCCGAGGAGCGTCTTGCCACATGTCAGCACTCGGTCTGACTGATCGCCTCCCCAGGAGAGAGGCCCAAGCAAGACGCGCCCCGAGGAGCGTCTTGCCACATGTCAACACTGGGTCTGACTGAGCGCCTCCAGGTGAGAGGCCCAAGCAAGACGCGCCCCGAGGAGCGTCTTGCCACATGTCAACACTGGGTCTGACTGAGTGCCTCCAGGTGAGAGGCCCAAGCAAGACGCGCCCCGAGGAGCATCTTGCCACATGACAACAATGGGTCTGACTGAGAGCCTCCAGGAGAGAAGCCCAAGCAAGACGCGCCCCAAGGAGCGTCTTGCCACATGTCAGCACTGGGTCTGACTGAGCGCCTCCAGGAGAGAGGCCCAAGCAAGGCGCGCCCCGAGGAGCGTCTTGCCACATGTCACCTCTGGGTCTGACTGAGCACCTCCGGGAGAGAGGCCCAAGCAAGACGCGCCCCGAGGAGCGTCTTGTCACATGTCAACACTGGGTCTGACTTAGCGCCTCCGGGAGAGAGGCCCAAGCAAGACGCGCCCCGAGGAGCGTCTTGCCACATGTCAGCACTAGGTCTGACTGAGCGCCTCCAGGAGAGAGGCCCAAGCAAGACGCGCCCCGAGGAGCGTCTTGCCACATGTCAACACTGGGTCTGACTGAGCGCCTCCAGGAGAGAGGCCCAAGCAAGAAACGCCCGAGGAGCGTCTTGACACATGTCAACACTGGGTCTGACTGAGCGCCTCCAGGTGAGAGGCCCAAGCAAGACGCGCCCCGAGGAGCGTCTTGCCACATGACAACAATGGGTCTGACTGAGAGCCTCCAGGAGAGAGGCCCAAGCAAGACGCACCCCAAGGAGCGTCTTGCCACATGTCAGCACTGGGTCTGACTGAGCGCCTCCAGGAGAGAGGCCCAAGCAAGGCGCGCCCCGAGGAGCGTCTTGCCACATGTCACCTCTGGGTCTGACTGAGCACCTCCAGGAGAGAGGCCCAAGCAAGACGCGCCCCGAGGAGCGTCTTGTCACATGTCAACACTGGGTCTGACTGAGCGCCTCCGGGAGAGAGGCCCAAGCAAGACGCGCCCCGAGGAGCGTCTTGCCACATGTCAGCACTAGGTCTGACTGAGCGCCTCCAGGAGAGAGGCCCAAGCAAGACACGCCCCGAGGAGCGTCTTGCCACATGTCAACACTGGGTCTGACTGAGCGCCTCCAGGAGAGAGGCCCAAGCAAGAAACGCCCGAGGAGCGTCTTGACACATGTCAACACTGGGTCTGACTGAGCGCCTCCAGGTGAGAGGCCCAAGCAAGACGCGCCCCGAGGAGCGTCTTGCCACATGACAACAATGGGTCTGACTGAGAGCCTCCAGGAGAGAAGCCCAAACAAGATGTGCCCCGAGGAGCGTCTTGCCACATGTCAGCACTCGGTCTGACTGATCGCCTCCCCAGGAGAGAGGCCCAAGCAAGACGCGCCCCGAGGAGCGTCTTGCCACATGTCAACACTGGGTCTGACTGAGCGCCTCCAGGTGAGAGGCCCAAGCAAGACGCGCCCCGAGGAGCGTCTTGCCACATGTCAACACTGGGTCTGACTGAGCGCCTCCAGGTGAGAGGCCCAAGCAAGACGCGCCCCGAGGAGCGTCTTGCCACATGACAACAATGGGTCTGACTGAGAGCCTCCAGGAGAGAAGCCCAAGCAAGATGCGCCCCGAGGAGCGTCTTGCCACATGTCAGCACTCGGTCTGACTGAGCGCCTCCAGGTGAGAGGCCCAAGCAAGACGCGCCCCGAGGAGCGTCTTGCCACATGACAACAATGGGTCTGACTGAGAGCCTCCAGGAGAGAAGCCCAAACAAGATGCGCCCCGAGGAGCGTCTTGCCACATGTCAGCACTCGGTCTGACTGAGCGCCTCCAGGAGAGAGGCCCAAGCAAGACGCGCCCCGAGGAGCGTCTTGCCACATGTCAGCACTCGGTCTGACTGATCGCCTCCCCAGGAGAGAGGCCCAAGCAAGACGCGCCCCGAGGAGCGTCTTGCCACATGTCAACACTCGGTCTGACTGAGCGCCTCCAGGAGAGAGGCCCAAGCAAGAAACGCCCGAGGAGCGTCTTGACACATGTCAACACTGGGTCTGACTGAGCGCCTCCAGGTGAGAGGCCCAAGCAAGACGCGCCCCGAGGAGCGTCTTGCCACATGACAACAATGGGTCTGACTGAGAGCCTCCAGGAGAGAAGCCCAAACAAGATGTGCCCCGAGGAGCGTCTTGCCACATGTCAGCACTCGGTCTGACTGATCGCCTCCCCAGGAGAGAGGCCCAAGCAAGACGCGCCCCGAGGAGCGTCTTGCCACATGTCAACACTGGGTCTGACTGAGCGCCTCCAGGTGAGAGGCCCAAGCAAGACGCGCCCCGAGGAGCGTCTTGCCACATGTCAACACTGGGTCTGACTGAGCGCCTCCAGGTGAGAGGCCCAAGCAAGACGCGCCCCGAGGAGCGTCTTGCCACATGACAACAATGGGTCTGACTGAGAGCCTCCAGGAGAGAAGCCCAAGCAAGATGCGCCCCGAGGAGCGTCTTGCCACATGTCAGCACTCGGTCTGACTGAGCGCCTCCAGGTGAGAGGCCCAAGCAAGACGCGCCCCGAGGAGCGTCTTGCCACATGACAACAATGGGTCTGACTGAGAGCCTCCAGGAGAGAAGCCCAAACAAGATGCGCCCCGAGGAGCGTCTTGCCACATGTCAGCACTCGGTCTGACTGAGCGCCTCCAGGAGAGAGAACCAAGCAAGACGCGCCCCGAGGAGCGTCTTGCCACATGTCAGCACTCGGTCTGACTGATCGCCTCCCCAGGAGAGAGGCCCAAGCAAGACGCGCCCCGAGGAGCGTCTTGCCACATGTCAACACTGGGTCTGACTGAGCGCCTCCAGGTGAGAGGCCCAAGCAAGACGCGCCCCGAGGAGCGTCTTGCCACATGTCAACACTGGGTCTGACTGAGTGCCTCCAGGTGAGAGGCCCAAGCAAGACGCGCCCCGAGGAGCGTCTTGCCACATGACAACAATGGGTCTGACTGAGAGCCTCCAGGAGAGAAGCCCAAGCAAGACGCGCCCCAAGGAGCGTCTTGCCACATGTCAGCACTGGGTCTGACTGAGCGCCTCCAGGAGAGAGGCCCAAGCAAGGCGCGCCCTGAGGAGCGTCTTGCCACATGTCACCTCTGGGTCTGACTGAGCACCTCCAGGAGAGAGGCCCAAGCAAGGCGCGCCCCGAGGAGCGTCTTGCCACATGTCACCTCTGGGTCTGACTGAGCACCTCCAGGAGAGAGGCCCAAGCAAGACGCGCCCCGAGGAGCGTCTTGTCACATGTCAACACTGGGTCTGACTTAGCGCCTCCGGGAGAGAGGCCCAAGCAAGACGCGCCCCGAGGAGCGTCTTGCCACATGACAACAATGGGTCTGACTGAGAGCCTCCAGGAGAGAAGCCCAAGCAAGATGCGCCCCGAGGAGCGTCTTGCCACATGTCAGCACTCGGTCTGACTGAGCGCCTCCAGGTGAGAGGCCCAAGCAAGACGCGCCCCGAGGAGCGTCTTGCCACATGACAACAATGGGTCTGACTGAGAGCCTCCAGGAGAGAAGCCCAAACAAGATGCGCCCCGAGGAGCGTCTTGCCACATGTCAGCACTCGGTCTGACTGAGCGCCTCCAGGAGAGAGGCCCAAGCAAGACGCGCCCCGAGGAGCGTCTTGCCACATGTCAGCACTCGGTCTGACTGATCGCCTCCCCAGGAGAGAGGCCCAAGCAAGACGCGCCCCGAGGAGCGTCTTGCCACATGTCAACACTGGGTCTGACTGAGCGCCTCCAGGTGAGAGGCCCAAGCAAGACGCGCCCCGAGGAGCGTCTTGCCACATGTCAACACTGGGTCTGACTGAGTGCCTCCAGGTGAGAGGCCCAAGCAAGACGCGCCCCGAGGAGCGTCTTGCCACATGACAACAATGGGTCTGACTGAGAGCCTCCAGGAGAGAAGCCCAAGCAAGACGCGCCCCAAGGAGCGTCTTGCCACATGTCAGCACTGGGTCTGACTGAGCGCCTCCAGGAGAGAGGCCCAAGCAAGGCGCGCCCTGAGGAGCGTCTTGCCACATGTCACCTCTGGGTCTGACTGAGCACCTCCAGGAGAGAGGCCCAAGCAAGGCGCGCCCCGAGGAGCGTCTTGCCACATGTCACCTCTGGGTCTGACTGAGCACCTCCAGGAGAGAGGCCCAAGCAAGACGCGCCCCGAGGAGCGTCTTGTCACATGTCAACACTGGGTCTGACTTAGCGCCTCCGGGAGAGAGGCCCAAGCAAGACGCGCCCCGAGGAGCGTCTTGCCACATGTCAGCACTAGGTCTGACTGAGCGCCTCCAGGAGAGAGGCCCAAGCAAGACGCGCCCCGAGGAGCGTCTTGCCACATGTCAACACTGGGTCTGACTGAGCGCCTCCAGGAGAGAGGCCCAAGCAAGAAACGCCCGAGGAGCGTCTTGACACATGTCAACACTGGGTCTGACTGAGCGCCTCCAGGTGAGAGGCCCAAGCAAGACGCGCCCCGAGGAGCGTCTTGCCACATGACAACAATGGGTCTGACTGAGAGCCTCCAGGAGAGAAGCCCAAGCAAGACGCACCCCAAGGAGCGTCTTGCCACATGTCAGCACTGGGTCTGACTGAGCGCCTCCAGGAGAGAGGCCCAAGCAAGGCGCGCCCCGAGGAGCGTCTTGCCACATGTCACCTCTGGGTCTGACTGAGCACCTCCAGGAGAGAGGCCCAAGCAAGACGCGCCCCGAGGAGCGTCTTGTCACATGTCAACACTGGGTCTGACTGAGCGCCTCCAGGAGAGAGGCCCAAGCAAGAAACGCCCGAGGAGCGTCTTGACACATGTCAACACTGGGTCTGACTGAGCGCCTCCAGGTGAGAGGCCCAAGCAAGACGCGCCCCGAGGAGCGTCTTGCCACATGACAACAATGGGTCTGACTGAGAGCCTCCAGGAGAGAAGCCCAAACAAGATGTGCCCCGAGGAGCGTCTTGCCACATGTCAGCACTCGGTCTGACTGATCGCCTCCCCAGGAGAGAGGCCCAAGCAAGACGCGCCCCGAGGAGCGTCTTGCCACATGTCAACACTGGGTCTGACTGAGCGCCTCCAGGTGAGAGGCCCAAGCAAGACGCGCCCCGAGGAGCGTCTTGCCACATGTCAACACTGGGTCTGACTGAGCGCCTCCAGGTGAGAGGCCCAAGCAAGACGCGCCCCGAGGAGCGTCTTGCCACATGACAACAATGGGTCTGACTGAGAGCCTCCAGGAGAGAAGCCCAAGCAAGATGCGCCCCGAGGAGCGTCTTGCCACATGTCAGCACTCGGTCTGACTGAGCGCCTCCAGGTGAGAGGCCCAAGCAAGACGCGCCCCGAGGAGCGTCTTGCCACATGACAACAATGGGTCTGACTGAGAGCCTCCAGGAGAGAAGCCCAAACAAGATGCGCCCCGAGGAGCGTCTTGCCACATGTCAGCACTCGGTCTGACTGAGCGCCTCCAGGAGAGAGGCCCAAGCAAGACGCGCCCCGAGGAGCGTCTTGCCACATGTCAGCACTCGGTCTGACTGATCGCCTCCCCAGGAGAGAGGCCCAAGCAAGACGCGCCCCGAGGAGCGTCTTGCCACATGTCAACACTGGGTCTGACTGAGCGCCTCCAGGTGAGAGGCCCAAGCAAGACGCGCCCCGAGGAGCGTCTTGCCACATGTCAACACTGGGTCTGACTGAGTGCCTCCAGGTGAGAGGCCCAAGCAAGACGCGCCCCGAGGAGCGTCTTGCCACATGACAACAATGGGTCTGACTGAGAGCCTCCAGGAGAGAAGCCCAAGCAAGACGCGCCCCAAGGAGCGTCTTGCCACATGTCAGCACTGGGTCTGACTGAGCGCCTCCAGGAGAGAGGCCCAAGCAAGGCGCGCCCCGAGGAGCGTCTTGCCACATGTCACCTCTGGGTCTGACTGAGCACCTCCAGGAGAGAGGCCCAAGCAAGGCGCGCCCCGAGGAGCGTCTTGCCACATGTCACCTCTGGGTCTGACTGAGCACCTCCAGGAGAGAGGCCCAAGCAAGACGCGCCCCGAGGAGCGTCTTGTCACATGTCAACACTGGGTCTGACTTAGCGCCTCCGGGAGAGAGGCCCAAGCAAGACGCGCCCCGAGGAGCGTCTTGCCACATGTCAGCACTAGGTCTGACTGAGCGCCTCCAGGAGAGAGGCCCAAGCAAGACGCGCCCCGAGGAGCGTCTTGCCACATGTCAACACTGGGTCTGACTGAGCGCCTCCAGGAGAGAGGCCCAAGCAAGAAACGCCCGAGGAGCGTCTTGACACATGTCAACACTGGGTCTGACTGAGCGCCTCCAGGTGAGAGGCCCAAGCAAGACGCGCCCCGAGGAGCGTCTTGCCACATGACAACAATGGGTCTGACTGAGAGACTCCAGGAGAGAAGCCCAAGCAAGACGCACCCCAAGGAGCGTCTTGCCACATGTCAGCACTGGGTCTGACTGAGCGCCTCCAGGAGAGAGGCCCAAGCAAGGCACGCCCCGAGGAGCGTCTTGCCACATGTCACCTCTGGGTCTGACTGAGCACCTCCAGGAGAGAGGCCCAAGCAAGACGCGCCCCGAGGAGCGTCTTGTCACATGTCAACACTGGGTCTGACTGAGCGCCTCCAGGAGAGAGGCCCAAGCAAGACGCGCCCCGAGGAGCGTCTTGCCACATGTCAGCACTAGGTCTGACTGAGCGCCTCCAGGAGAGAGGCCCAAGCAAGACGCGCCCCGAGGAGCGTCTTGCCACATGTCAACACTGGGTCTGACTGAGCGCCTCCAGGAGAGAGGCCCAAGCAAGGCGCGCCCCGAGGAGCGTCTTGCCACATGTCACCTCTGGGTCTGACTGAGCACCTCCAGGAGAGAGGCCCAAGCAAGACGCGCCCCGAGGAGCGTCTTGTCACATGTCAACACTGGGTCTGACTTAGCGCCTCCGGGAGAGAGGCCCAAGCAAGACGCGCCCCGAGGAGCGTCTTGCCACATGTCAGCACTAGGTCTGACTGAGCGCCTCCAGGAGAGAGGCCCAAGCAAGACGCGCCCCGAGGAGCGTCTTGCCACATGTCAACACTGGGTCTGACTGAGCGCCTCCAGGAGAGAGGCCCAAGCAAGAAACGCCCGAGGAGCGTCTTGACACATGTCAACACTGGGTCTGACTGAGCGCCTCCAGGTGAGAGGCCCAAGCAAGACGCGCCCCGAGGAGCGTCTTGCCACATGACAACAATGGGTCTGACTGAGAGCCTCCAGGAGAGAAGCCCAAGCAAGACGCACCCCAAGGAGCGTCTTGCCACATGTCAGCACTGGGTCTGACTGAGCGCCTCCAGGAGAGAGGCCCAAGCAAGGCGCGCCCCGAGGAGCGTCTTGCCACATGTCACCTCTGGGTCTGACTGAGCACCTCCAGGAGAGAGGCCCAAGCAAGACGCGCCCCGAGGAGCGTCTTGTCACATGTCAACCCTGGGTCTGACTGAGCGCCTCCGGGAGAGAGGCCCAAGCAAGACGCGCCCCGAGGAGCGTCTTACCACATGTCAGCACTAGGTCTGACTGAGCGCCTCCAGGAGAGAGGCCCAAGCAAGACGCCCCCCGAGGAGCGTTTTGCCACATGTCAACACTGGGTCTGACTGAGCGCCTCCAGGAGAGAGGCCCAAGCAAGAAACGCCCGAGGAGCGTCTTGACATATGTCAACACTGGGTCTGACTGAGCGCCTCCAGGTGAGAGGCCCAAGCAAGACGCGCCCCGAGGAGCGTCTTGCCACATGACAACAATGGGTCTGACTGAGAGCCTCCAGGAGAGAAGCCCAAACAAGATGTGCCCCGAGGAGCGTCTTGCCACATGTCAGCACTCGGTCTGACTGATCGCCTCCCCAGGAGAGAGGCCCAAGCAAGACGCGCCCCGAGGAGCGTCTTGCCACATGTCAACACTGGGTCTGACTGAGCGCCTCCAGGTGAGAGGCCCAAGCAAGACGCGCCCCGAGGAGCGTCTTGCCACATGTCAACACTGGGTCTGACTGAGCGCCTCCAGGTGAGAGGCCCAAGCAAGACGCGCCCCGAGGAGCGTCTTGCCACATGACAACAATGGGTCTGACTGAGAGCCTCCAGGAGAGAAGCCCAAGCAAGATGCGCCCCGAGGAGCGTCTTGCCACATGTCAGCACTCGGTCTGACTGAGCGCCTCCAGGTGAGAGGCCCAAGCAAGACGCGCCCCGAGGAGCGTCTTGCCACATGACAACAATGGGTCTGACTGAGAGCCTCCAGGAGAGAAGCCCAAACAAGATGCGCCCCGAGGAGCGTCTTGCCACATGTCAGCACTCGGTCTGACTGAGCGCCTCCAGGAGAGAGGCCCAAGCAAGACGCGCCCCGAGGAGCGTCTTGCCACATGTCAGCACTCGGTCTGACTGATCGCCTCCCCAGGAGAGAGGCCCAAGCAAGACGCGCCCCGAGGAGCGTCTTGCCACATGTCAACACTGGGTCTGACTGAGCGCCTCCAGGTGAGAGGCCCAAGCAAGACGCGCCCCGAGGAGCGTCTTGCCACATGTCAACACTGGGTCTGACTGAGTGCCTCCAGGTGAGAGGCCCAAGCAAGACGCGCCCCGAGGAGCGTCTTGCCACATGACAACAATGGGTCTGACTGAGAGCCTCCAGGAGAGAAGCCCAAGCAAGACGCGCCCCAAGGAGCGTCTTGCCACATGTCAGCACTGGGTCTGACTGAGCGCCTCCAGGAGAGAGGCCCAAGCAAGGCGCGCCCCGAGGAGCGTCTTGCCACATGTCACCTCTGGGTCTGACTGAGCACCTCCAGGAGAGAGGCCCAAGCAAGACGCTCCCCGAGGAGCGTCTTGTCACATGTCAACACTGGGTCTGACTGAGCGCCTCCGGGAGAGAGGCCCAAGCAAGAAACGCCCGAGGAGCGTCTTGACACATGTCAACACTGGGTCTGACTGAGTTCCTCCATGAGAGAAGCCCCAGCAAGACGCGCCCCGGGGAGCGTCTTGCCACATGTCAGCACTCGGTCTGACTGAGCGCCTCCAGGAGAGAGACCCAAGCACGACGCGCCCCAAGGAGTGTCTTGCCACATGTCAACACTGGGTCTGACTGAGCGCCTCCAGGAGAGATGCCCAAGCAAGACGCGCCCGGAGGAGCGTTTTGCTACATGTCAACACTGGGTCTGACAGAGGGCCTCCAGGAGAGAAGCCCAAGCAAGAAGCGCCCCGAGGAGCCTATTGCCACATGTCAGCACTCGGTCTTACTGAGCGCCTCCAGGAGAGAGGCCCAAATAAGACGCGCCCCGAGGAGCGTCTTGCCACATGTCAACAATGGGTCTGACTGAGGGCCTCCAGGAGAGAAGCCCAAGCAAGACGCGCCCCGAGGAGCGTCTTGCCACATGTCAGAACTCGGTCTGACTAAGCGCCTCCAGGAGAGAGGCCCAAGCAAGACGTGCCCCGAGGAGCGTCTTGCCACATGTCAACAATGGGTCTGACTGAGCGCCTCCAGGAGAGAGGCCCAGGCAAGACGCGCCCCGAGGAGCGTCTTGCCACATGTGAACACTGGGTCTGACTGAGCGCCTCCAGGAGAGAGGCCCAAGCAAGACGCGCCCCGAGGAGCATCTTGCCACATGTCAACACTGGGTCTGACTGAGCGCCTCCAGGAGAGAGGCCCAAGCAAGACGCGCCCCGAGGAGCGTCTTGTCACATGTCACTACTCGGTCTGACTGAGTGCCTCCAGGAGAGAGGCCCAAGCAAGTCGTGCCCCGAGGAGCGTCTTGCCACATGTCAACAATGGGTCTGACTGAGGGCCTCCAGGAGAGAAGCCCAAGCAAGAAGCGCCCCGGGGAGCGTCTTGCCACATGTCAACACTGGGTCTGACTGAGAGCCTCCAGGAGAGAAGCCCAAGCAAGATGCGCCCCGAGGAGCGTCTTGCCACATGTCAGCACTCGGTCTGACTGAGCGCCTCCAGGTGAGAGGCCCAAGCAAGACGCGCCCCGAGGAGCGTCTTGCCACATGACAACAATGGGTCTGACTGAGAGCCTCCAGGAGAGAAGCCCAAACAAGATGCGCCCCGAGGAGCGTCTTGCCACATGTCAGCACTCGGTCTGACTGAGCGCCTCCAGGAGAGAGGCCCAAGCAAGACGCGCCCCGAGGAGCGTCTTGCCACATGTCAGCACTCGGTCTGACTGATCGCCTCCCCAGGAGAGAGGCCCAAGCAAGACGCGCCCCGAGGAGCGTCTTGCCACATGTCAACACTGGGTCTGACTGAGCGCCTCCAGGTGAGAGGCCCAAGCAAGACGCGCCCCGAGGAGCGTCTTGCCACATGTCAACACTGGGTCTGACTGAGTGCCTCCAGGTGAGAGGCCCAAGCAAGACGCGCCCCGAGGAGCGTCTTGCCACATGACAACAATGGGTCTGACTGAGAGCCTCCAGGAGAGAAGCCCAAGCAAGACGCGCCCCAAGGAGCGTCTTGCCACATGTCAGCACTGGGTCTGACTGAGCGCCTCCAGGTGAGAGGCCCAAGCAAGACGCGCCCCGAGGAGCGTCTTGCCACTTGTCAACACTGGGTCTGACTGAGCGCCTCCAGGTGAGAGGCCCAAGCAAGACGCGCCCCGAGGAGCGTCTTGCCACATGACAACAATGGGTCTGACTGAGAGCCTCCAGGAGAGAAGCCCAAGCAAGATGCGCCCCGAGGAGCGTCTTGCCACATGTCAGCACTCGGTCTGACTGAGCGCCTCCAGGTGAGAGGCCCAAGCAAGACGCGCCCCGAGGAGCGTCTTGCCACATGACAACAATGGGTCTGACTGAGAGCCTCCAGGAGAGAAGCCCAAACAAGATGCGCCCCGAGGAGCGTCTTGCCACATGTCAGCACTCGGTCTGACTGAGCGCCTCCAGGAGAGAGGCCCAAGCAAGACGCGCCCCGAGGAGCGTCTTGCCACATGTCAGCACTCGGTCTGACTGATCGCCTCCCCAGGAGAGAGGCCCAAGCAAGACGCGCCCCGAGGAGCGTCTTGCCACATGTCAACACTGGGTCTGACTGAGCGCCTCCAGGTGAGAGGCCCAAGCAAGACGCGCCCCGAGGAGCGTCTTGCCACATGTCAACACTGGGTCTGACTGAGTGCCTCCAGGTGAGAGGCCCAAGCAAGACGCGCCCCGAGGAGCGTCTTGCCACATGACAACAATGGGTCTGACTGAGAGCCTCCAGGAGAGAAGCCCAAGCAAGACGCGCCCCAAGGAGCGTCTTGCCACATGTCAGCACTGGGTCTGACTGAGCGCCTCCAGGAGAGAGGCCCAAGCAAGGCGCGCCCCGAGGAGCGTCTTGCCACATGTCACCTCTGGGTCTGACTGAGCACCTCCAGGAGAGAGGCCCAAGCAAGGCGCGCCCCGAGGAGCGTCTTGCCACATGTCACCTCTGGGTCTGACTGAGCACCTCCAGGAGAGAGGCCCAAGCAAGACGCGCCCCGAGGAGCGTCTTGTCACATGTCAACACTGGGTCTGACTTAGCGCCTCCGGGAGAGAGGCCCAAGCAAGACGCGCCCCGAGGAGCGTCTTGCCACATGTCAGCACTAGGTCTGACTGAGCGCCTCCAGGAGAGAGGCCCAAGCAAGACGCGCCCCGAGGAGCGTCTTGCCACATGTCAACACTGGGTCTGACTGAGCGCCTCCAGGAGAGAGGCCCAAGCAAGAAACGCCCGAGGAGCGTCTTGACACATGTCAACACTGGGTCTGACTGAGCGCCTCCAGGTGAGAGGCCCAAGCAAGACGCACCCCGAGGAGCGTCTTGCCACATGACAACAATGGGTCTGACTGAGAGCCTCCAGGAGAGAAGCCCAAGCAAGACGCACCCCAAGGAGCGTCTTGCCACATGTCAGCACTGGGTCTGACTGAGCGCCTCCAGGAGAGAGGCCCAAGCAAGGCACGCCCCGAGGAGCGTCTTGCCACATGTCACCTCTGGGTCTGACTGAGCACCTCCAGGAGAGAGGCCCAAGCAAGACGCGCCCCGAGGAGCGTCTTGTCACATGTCAACACTGGGTCTGACTGAGCGCCTCCAGGAGAGAGGCCCAAGCAAGACGCGCCCCGAGGAGCGTCTTGCCACATGTCAGCACTAGGTCTGACTGAGCGCCTCCAGGAGAGAGGCCCAAGCAAGACGCGCCCCGAGGAGCATCTTGCCACATGTCAACACTGGGTCTGACTGAGCGCCTCCAGGAGAGAGGCCCAAGCAAGGCGCGCCCCGAGGAGCGTCTTGCCACATGTCACCTCTGGGTCTGACTGAGCACCTCCAGGAGAGAGGCCCAAGCAAGAAACGCCCGAGGAGCGTCTTGACACATGTCAACACTGGGTCTGACTGAGCGCCTCCAGGTGAGAGGCCCAAGCAAGACGCGCCCCGAGGAGCGTCTTGCCACATGACAACAATGGGTCTGACTGAGAGCCTCCAGGAGAGAAGCCCAAGCAAGACGCACCCCAAGGAGCGTCTTGCCACATGTCAGCACTGGGTCTGACTGAGCGCCTCCAGGAGAGAGGCCCAAGCAAGGCGCTCCCCGAGGAGCGTCTTGCCACATGTCACCTCTGGGTCTGACTGAGCACCTCCAGGAGAGAGGCCCAAGCAAGACGCGCCCCGAGGAGCGTCTTGTCACATGTCAACACTGGGTCTGACTGAGCGCCTCCGGGAGAGAGGCCCAAGCAAGACGCGCCCCGAGGAGCGTCTTGCCACATGTCAGCACTAGGTCTGACTGAGCGCCTCCAGGAGAGAGGCCCAAGCAAGACGCGCCCCGAGGAGCGTTTTGCCACATGTCAACACTGGGTCTGACTGAGCGCCTCCAGGAGAGAGGCCCAAGCAAGAAACGCCCGAGGAGCGTCTTGACACATGTCAACACTGGGTCTGACTGAGCGCCTCCAGGTGAGAGGCCCAAGCAAGACGCGCCCCGAGGAGCGTCTTGCCACATGACAACAATGGGTCTGACTGAGAGCCTCCAGGAGAGAAGCCCAAACAAGATGTGCCCCGAGGAGCGTCTTGCCACATGTCAGCACTCGGTCTGACTGATCGCCTCCCCAGGAGAGAGGCCCAAGCAAGACGCGCCCCGAGGAGCGTCTTGCCACATGTCAACACTGGGTCTGACTGAGCGCCTCCAGGTGAGAGGCCCAAGCAAGACGCGCCCCGAGGAGCGTCTTGCCACATGTCAACACTGGGTCTGACTGAGCGCCTCCAGGTGAGAGGCCCAAGCAAGACGCGCCCCGAGGAGCGTCTTGCCACATGACAACAATGGGTCTGACTGAGAGCCTCCAGGAGAGAAGCCCAAGCAAGATGCGCCCCGAGGAGCGTCTTGCCACATGTCAGCACTCGGTCTGACTGAGCGCCTCCAGGTGAGAGGCCCAAGCAAGACGCGCCCCGAGGAGCGTCTTGCCACATGACAACAATGGGTCTGACTGAGAGCCTCCAGGAGAGAAGCCCAAACAAGATGCGCCCCGAGGAGCGTCTTGCCACATGTCAGCACTCGGTCTGACTGAGCGCCTCCAGGAGAGAGGCCCAAGCAAGACGCGCCCCGAGGAGCGTCTTGCCACATGTCAGCACTCGGTCTGACTGATCGCCTCCCCAGGAGAGAGGCCCAAGCAAGACGCGCCCCGAGGAGCGTCTTGCCACATGTCAACACTGGGTCTGACTGAGCGCCTCCAGGTGAGAGGCCCAAGCAAGACGCGCCCCGAGGAGCGTCTTGCCACATGTCAACACTGGGTCTGACTGAGCGCCTACAGGTGAGAGGCCCAAGCAAGACGCGCCCCGAGGAGCGTCTTGCCACATGACAACAATGGGTCTGACTGAGAGCCTCCAGGAGAGAAGCCCAAGCAAGACGCGCCCCAAGGAGCGTCTTGCCACATGTCAGCACTGGGTCTGACTGAGCGCCTCCAGGAGAGAGGCCCAAGCAAGGCGCGCCCCGAGGAGCGTCTTGCCACATGTCACCTCTGGGTCTGACTGAGCACCTCCAGGAGAGAGGCCCAAGCAAGACGCGCCCCGAGGAGCGTCTTGTCACATGTCAACACTGGGTCTGACTGAGCGCCTCCGGGAGAGAGGCCCAAGCAAGAAACGCCCGAGGAGCGTCTTGACACATGTCAACACTGGGTCTGACTGAGTTCCTCCATGAGAGAAGCCCCAGCAAGACGCGCCCCGGGGAGCGTCTTGCCACATGTCAGCACTCGGTCTGACTGAGCGCCTCCAGGAGAGAGACCCAAGCACGACGCGCCCCAAGGAGTGTCTTGCCACATGTCAACACTGGGTCTGACTGAGCGCCTCCAGGAGAGAGGCCCAAGCAAGACGCGCCCGGAGGAGCGTTTTGCTACATGTCAACACTGGGTCTGACAGAGGGCCTCCAGGAGAGAAGCCCAAGCAAGAAGCGCCCCGAGGAGCCTATTGCCACATGTCAGCACTCGGTCTTACTGAGCGCCTCCAGGAGAGAGGCCCAAATAAGACGCGCCCCGAGGAGCGTCTTGCCACATGTCAACAATGGGTCTGACTGAGGGCCTCCAGGAGAGAAGCCCAAGCAAGACACGCCCCGAGGAGCGTCTTGCCACATGTCAGAACTCGGTCTGACTAAGCGCCTCCAGGAGAGAGGCCCAAGCAAGACGTGCCCCGAGGAGCGTCTTGCCACATGTCAACAATGGGTCTGACTGAGCGCCTCCAGGAGAGAGGCCCAGGCAAGACGCGCCCCGAGGAGCGTCTTGCCACATGTGAACACTGGGTCTGACTGAGCGCCTCCAGGAGAGAGGCCCAAGCAAGACGCGCCCCGAGGAGCATCTTGCCACATGTCAACACTGGGTCTGACTGAGCGCCTCCAGGAGAGAGGCCCAAGCAAGACGCGCCCCGAGGAGCGTCTTGTCACATGTCACTACTCGGTCTGACTGAGTGCCTCCAGGAGAGAGGCCCAAGCAAGACGTGCCCCGAGGAGCGTCTTGCCACATGTCAACAATGGGTCTGACTGAGGGCCTCCAGGAGAGAAGCCCAAGCAAGAAGCGCCCCGGGGAGCGTCTTGCCACATGTCAACACTGGGTCTGACTGAGAGCCTCCAGGAGAGAAGCCCAAGCAAGATGCGCCCCGAGGAGCGTCTTGCCACATGTCAGCACTCGGTCTGACTGAGCGCCTCCAGGTGAGAGGCCCAAGCAAGACGCGCCCCGAGGAGCGTCTTGCCACATGACAACAATGGGTCTGACTGAGAGCCTCCAGGAGAGAAGCCCAAATAAGATGCGCCCCGAGGAGCGTTTTGCCACATGTCAGCACTCGGTCTGACTGAGCGCCTCCAGGAGAGAGGCCCAAGCAAGACGCGCCCCGAGGAGCGTCTTGCCACATGTCAGCACTCGGTCTGACTGATCGCCTCCCTAGGAGAGAGGCCCAAGCAAGACGCGCCCCGAGGAGCGTCTTGCCACATGTCAACACTGGGTCTGACTGAGCACCTCCAGGAGAGAGGCCCAAGCAAGACGCGCCCCGAGGAGCGTCTTGTCACATGTCAACACTGGGTCTGACTTAGCGCCTCCGGGAGAGAGGCCCAAGCAAGACGCGCCCCGAGGAGCGTCTTGCCACATGTCAGCACTAGGTCTGACTGAGCGCCTCCAGGAGAGAGGCCCAAGCAAGACGCGCCCCGAGGAGCGTCTTGCCACATGTCAACACTGGGTCTGACTGAGCGCCTCCAGGAGAGAGGCCCAAGCAAGAAACGCCCGAGGAGCGTCTTGACACATGTCAACACTGGGTCTGACTGAGCGCCTCCAGGTGAGAGGCCCAAGCAAGACGCACCCCGAGGAGCGTCTTGCCACATGACAACAATGGGTCTGACTGAGAGCCTCCAGGAGAGAAGCCCAAGCAAGACGCACCCCAAGGAGCGTCTTGCCACATGTCAGCACTGGGTCTGACTGAGCGCCTCCAGGAGAGAGGCCCAAGCAAGGCACGCCCCGAGGAGCGTCTTGCCACATGTCACCTCTGGGTCTGACTGAGCACCTCCAGGAGAGAGGCCCAAGCAAGACGCGCCCCGAGGAGCGTCTTGTCACATGTCAACACTGGGTCTGACTGAGCGCCTCCAGGAGAGAGGCCCAAGCAAGACGCGCCCCGAGGAGCGTCTTGCCACATGTCAGCACTAGGTCTGACTGAGCGCCTCCAGGAGAGAGGCCCAAGCAAGACGCGCCCCGAGGAGCATCTTGCCACATGTCAACACTGGGTCTGACTGAGCGCCTCCAGGAGAGAGGCCCAAGCAAGGCGCGCCCCGAGGAGCGTCTTGCCACATGTCACCTCTGGGTCTGACTGAGCACCTCCAGGAGAGAGGCCCAAGCAAGAAACGCCCGAGGAGCGTCTTGACACATGTCAACACTGGGTCTGACTGAGCGCCTCCAGGTGAGAGGCCCAAGCAAGACGCGCCCCGAGGAGCGTCTTGCCACATGACAACAATGGGTCTGACTGAGAGCCTCCAGGAGAGAAGCCCAAGCAAGACGCACCCCAAGGAGCGTCTTGCCACATGTCAGCACTGGGTCTGACTGAGCGCCTCCAGGAGAGAGGCCCAAGCAAGGCGCTCCCCGAGGAGCGTCTTGCCACATGTCACCTCTGGGTCTGACTGAGCACCTCCAGGAGAGAGGCCCAAGCAAGACGCGCCCCGAGGAGCGTCTTGTCACATGTCAACACTGGGTCTGACTGAGCGCCTCCGGGAGAGAGGCCCAAGCAAGACGCGCCCCGAGGAGCGTCTTGCCACATGTCAGCACTAGGTCTGACTGAGCGCCTCCAGGAGAGAGGCCCAAGCAAGACGCGCCCCGAGGAGCGTTTTGCCACATGTCAACACTGGGTCTGACTGAGCGCCTCCAGGAGAGAGGCCCAAGCAAGAAACGCCCGAGGAGCGTCTTGACACATGTCAACACTGGGTCTGACTGAGCGCCTCCAGGTGAGAGGCCCAAGCAAGACGCGCCCCGAGGAGCGTCTTGCCACATGACAACAATGGGTCTGACTGAGAGCCTCCAGGAGAGAAGCCCAAACAAGATGTGCCCCGAGGAGCGTCTTGCCACATGTCAGCACTCGGTCTGACTGATCGCCTCCCCAGGAGAGAGGCCCAAGCAAGACGCGCCCCGAGGAGCGTCTTGCCACATGTCAACACTGGGTCTGACTGAGCGCCTCCAGGTGAGAGGCCCAAGCAAGACGCGCCCCGAGGAGCGTCTTGCCACATGTCAACACTGGGTCTGACTGAGCGCCTCCAGGTGAGAGGCCCAAGCAAGACGCGCCCCGAGGAGCGTCTTGCCACATGACAACAATGGGTCTGACTGAGAGCCTCCAGGAGAGAAGCCCAAGCAAGATGCGCCCCGAGGAGCGTCTTGCCACATGTCAGCACTCGGTCTGACTGAGCGCCTCCAGGTGAGAGGCCCAAGCAAGACGCGCCCCGAGGAGCGTCTTGCCACATGACAACAATGGGTCTGACTGAGAGCCTCCAGGAGAGAAGCCCAAACAAGATGCGCCCCGAGGAGCGTCTTGCCACATGTCAGCACTCGGTCTGACTGAGCGCCTCCAGGAGAGAGGCCCAAGCAAGACGCGCCCCGAGGAGCGTCTTGCCACATGTCAGCACTCGGTCTGACTGATCGCCTCCCCAGGAGAGAGGCCCAAGCAAGACGCGCCCCGAGGAGCGTCTTGCCACATGTCAACACTGGGTCTGACTGAGCGCCTCCAGGTGAGAGGCCCAAGCAAGACGCGCCCCGAGGAGCGTCTTGCCACATGTCAACACTGGGTCTGACTGAGCGCCTACAGGTGAGAGGCCCAAGCAAGACGCGCCCCGAGGAGCGTCTTGCCACATGACAACAATGGGTCTGACTGAGAGCCTCCAGGAGAGAAGCCCAAGCAAGACGCGCCCCAAGGAGCGTCTTGCCACATGTCAGCACTGGGTCTGACTGAGCGCCTCCAGGAGAGAGGCCCAAGCAAGGCGCGCCCCGAGGAGCGTCTTGCCACATGTCACCTCTGGGTCTGACTGAGCACCTCCAGGAGAGAGGCCCAAGCAAGACGCGCCCCGAGGAGCGTCTTGTCACATGTCAACACTGGGTCTGACTGAGCGCCTCCGGGAGAGAGGCCCAAGCAAGAAACGCCCGAGGAGCGTCTTGACACATGTCAACACTGGGTCTGACTGAGTTCCTCCATGAGAGAAGCCCCAGCAAGACGCGCCCCGGGGAGCGTCTTGCCACATGTCAGCACTCGGTCTGACTGAGCGCCTCCAGGAGAGAGACCCAAGCACGACGCGCCCCAAGGAGTGTCTTGCCACATGTCAACACTGGGTCTGACTGAGCGCCTCCAGGAGAGAGGCCCAAGCAAGACGCGCCCGGAGGAGCGTTTTGCTACATGTCAACACTGGGTCTGACAGAGGGCCTCCAGGAGAGAAGCCCAAGCAAGAAGCGCCCCGAGGAGCCTATTGCCACATGTCAGCACTCGGTCTTACTGAGCGCCTCCAGGAGAGAGGCCCAAATAAGACGCGCCCCGAGGAGCGTCTTGCCACATGTCAACAATGGGTCTGACTGAGGGCCTCCAGGAGAGAAGCCCAAGCAAGACACGCCCCGAGGAGCGTCTTGCCACATGTCAGAACTCGGTCTGACTAAGCGCCTCCAGGAGAGAGGCCCAAGCAAGACGTGCCCCGAGGAGCGTCTTGCCACATGTCAACAATGGGTCTGACTGAGCGCCTCCAGGAGAGAGGCCCAGGCAAGACGCGCCCCGAGGAGCGTCTTGCCACATGTGAACACTGGGTCTGACTGAGCGCCTCCAGGAGAGAGGCCCAAGCAAGACGCGCCCCGAGGAGCATCTTGCCACATGTCAACACTGGGTCTGACTGAGCGCCTCCAGGAGAGAGGCCCAAGCAAGACGCGCCCCGAGGAGCGTCTTGTCACATGTCACTACTCGGTCTGACTGAGTGCCTCCAGGAGAGAGGCCCAAGCAAGACGTGCCCCGAGGAGCGTCTTGCCACATGTCAACAATGGGTCTGACTGAGGGCCTCCAGGAGAGAAGCCCAAGCAAGAAGCGCCCCGGGGAGCGTCTTGCCACATGTCAACACTGGGTCTGACTGAGAGCCTCCAGGAGAGAAGCCCAAGCAAGATGCGCCCCGAGGAGCGTCTTGCCACATGTCAGCACTCGGTCTGACTGAGCGCCTCCAGGTGAGAGGCCCAAGCAAGACGCGCCCCGAGGAGCGTCTTGCCACATGACAACAATGGGTCTGACTGAGAGCCTCCAGGAGAGAAGCCCAAATAAGATGCGCCCCGAGGAGCGTTTTGCCACATGTCAGCACTCGGTCTGACTGAGCGCCTCCAGGAGAGAGGCCCAAGCAAGACGCGCCCCGAGGAGCGTCTTGCCACATGTCAGCACTCGGTCTGACTGATCGCCTCCCTAGGAGAGAGGCCCAAGCAAGACGCGCCCCGAGGAGCGTCTTGCCACATGTCAACACTGGGTCTGACTGAGCGCCTCCAGGTGAGAGGCCCAAGCAAGACGCGCCCCGAGGAGCGTCTTGCCACATGTCAACACTGGGTCTGACTGAGTGCCTCCAGGTGAGAGGCCCAAGCAAGACGCGCCCCGAGGAGCGTCTTGCCACATGACAACAATGGGTCTGACTGAGAGCCTCCAGGAGAGAAGCCCAAGCAAGACGCGCCCCAAGGAGCGTCTTGCCACATGTCAGCACTGGGTCTGACTGAGCGCCTCCAGGAGAGAGGCCCAAGCAAGGCGCGCCCCGAGGAGCGTCTTGCCACATGTCACCTCTGGGTCTGACTGAGCACCTCCAGGAGAGAGGCCCAAGCAAGACACGCCCCGAGGAGCGTCTTGTCACATGTCAACACTGGGTCTGACTGAGCGCCTCCGGGAGAGAGGCCCAACCAAGAAACGCCCGAGGAGCGTCTTGACACATGTCAACACTGGGTCTGACTGAGTTCCTCCATGAGAGAAGCCCCAGCAAGACGCGCCCCGAGGAGCGTCTTGCCACATGTCAGAACTCGGTCTGACTAAGCGCCTCCAGGAGAGAGGCCCAAGCAAGACGTGCCCCGAGGAGCGTCTTGCCACATGTCAACAATGGGTCTGACTGAGCGCCTCCAGGAGAGAGGCCCAGGCAAGACGCGCCCCGAGGAGCGTCTTGCCACATGTGAACACTGGGTCTGACTGAGCGCCTCCAGGAGAGAGGCCCAAGCAAGACGCGCCCCGAGGAGCATCTTGCCACATGTCAACACTGGGTCTGACTGAGCGCCTCCAGGAGAGAGGCCCAAGCAAGACGCGCCCCGAGGAGCGTCTTGTCACATGTCACTACTCGGTCTGACTGAGTGCCTCCAGGAGAGAGGCCCAAGCAAGACGTGCCCCGAGGAGCGTCTTGCCACATGTCAACAATGGGTCTGACTGAGGGCCTCCAGGAGAGAAGCCCAAGTAAGAAGCGCCCCGGGGAGCGTCTTGCCACATGTCAACACTGGGTCTGACTGAGCGCCTCCAGGAGAGAGGCCCAAGCAAGACACGCCCCGAGGAGCGTCTTGAAACATGTCAACACTGGGTCTGACTGAGGGCCTCCATGAGAGAAGCCCAAGCAAGACGCGCCCCGAGGAGAGTCTTGCCACATGTCAACACTGGGTCTGAAGGAGGGCATCCAGGAGAGAGGCCCAAGCAATACGCGCCCCGAGGAGCGTCTTGCCACATGTCACCACTGGGTCTGACTGAGCGCCTCCAGGAGAGAGGCCCAAGCAAGAAGCGCCCCGAGGAGCGTCTTGCCACGTGTCAACAATGGGTCTGATTGAGGGCCTTCTGGAGAGAGGCCCAAGCAAGACGCGCCGCGAGGAGCTTCTTGCCACATGTCAGCACTCGGTCTGACTGAGCGCCTCCAGGAGAGGCCAAAACAAGACGCGCCCCGAGGAGTGTCTTGACACATGTCAACACTGGGTCTGACAGAGGGCCTCCATGAGAGAGGCCCAAGCAAGACTCGCCCCGAGGAGAGTCTTGCCACATGTCAACACTGGGTCTGACTGAGCGCCTCCAGGAGAGAGGCCCAAGCAAGACGCGCCCCGAGGAGCGTCTTGCCACGTGTCAACACTGGGTCTGACTTAGCGCCTCCAGGAGAGAGACCCACGCAAGATGCGCCCCGAGGAGCGTCTTGCCAATTGTCACCACTGGGTCTGACTGAGCTCCTCCAGGAGACAGGCCCAAGCAAGACGCGCCCCGAGGAGCGTCTTGCCACGTGTCACCACTGGGTCTGATTGAGCACCTCCAGGAGAGAGGCCCCTGCAAGACGCGCCCTGAGGAGCGTCTTGCCTTATGTCAGCACTCGGTCTGACTGAGCGCCTCCAGGAGAGAGGCCCAAGCAAGACGCGCCCCGAGGAGCGTCTTGCCACATGACAACAATGGGTCTGACTGAGAGCCTCCAGGAGAGAAGCCCAAGCAAGATGCGCCCCGAGGAGCGTCTTGCCACATGTCATCACTCGGTCTGACTGAGCGCCTCCAGGAGAGAGGCCCAAGCAAGACGAGCCCCGAGGAGCGTCTTGCCACATGTCAGCACTCGGTCTGACTGAGCGCCTCCAGGAGAGAGGCCCGAGCAAGACGCGCCCCGAGGAGCGTCTTGCCACATGACAACAATGGGTCTGACTGACAGCCTCCAGGAGAAAAGCCCAAGCAAGATGCGCCCCGAGGAGCGTCTTGACACATGTCAACACTGGGTCTGACTGAGCGCCTCCAGGTGAGAGGCCCAAGCAAGACGCGCCCCGAGGAGCGTCTTGCCACATGACAACAATGGGTCTGACTGAGAGCCTCCAGGAGAGAAGACCAAACAAGATGCGCCCCGAGGAGCGTCTTGCCACATGTCAGCACTCGGTCTGACTGAGCGCCTCCAGGAGAGAGGCCCAAGCAAGACGCGCCCCGAGGAGCGTCTTGCCACATGTCAGCACTCGGTCTGACTGATCGCCTCCCCAGGAGAGAGGCCCAAGCAAGACGCGCCCCGAGGAGCGTCTTGCCACATGTCAACACTGGGTCTGACTGAGCGCCTCCAGGTGAGAGGCCCAAGCAAGACGCGCCCCGAGGAGTGTCTTGCCACATGTCAACACTGCGTCTGACTGAGTGCCTCCAGGTGAGAGGCCCAAGCAAGACGCGCCCCGAGGGGCGTCTTGCCACATGACAACAATGGGTCTGACTGAGAGCCTCCAGGAGAGAAGCCCAAGCAAGACGCGCCCGAAGGAGCGTCTTGCCACATGTCAGCACTGGGTCTGACTGAGCGCCTCCAGGAGAGAGGCCCAAGCAAGGCGCGCCCCGAGGAGCGTCTTGCCACATGTCACCTCTGGGTCTGACTGAGCACCTCCAGGAGAGAGGCCCAAGCAAGACGCGCCCCGAGGAGCGTCTTGTCACATGTCAACACTGGGTCTGACTGAGCGCCTCCGGGAGAGGGGCCCAAGCAAGACGCGCCCCGAGGAGCGTCTTGCCACATGTCAGCACTAGGTCTGACTGAGCGCCTCCAGGAGAGAGGCCCAAGCAAGACGCGCCCCGAGGAGCGTCTTGCCACATGTCAACACTGGGTCTGACTGAGCGCCTCCAGGAGAGAGGCCCAAGCAAGAAACGCCCGAGGAGCATCTTGACACATGTCAACACTGGGTCTGACTGAGCGCCTCCAGGTGAGAGGCCCAAGCAAGACGCGCCCCGAGGAGCGTCTTGCCACATGACAACAATGGGTCTGACTGAGAGCCTCCAGGAGAGAAGCCCAAGCAAGACGCGCCCCAAGGAGCGTCTTGCCACATGTCAGCACTGGGTCTGACTGAGCGCCTCCAGGAGAGAGGCCCAAGCAAGGCGCGCCCCGAGGAGCGTCTTGCCACATGTCACCTCTGGGTCTGACTGAGCACCTCCAGGAGAGAGGCCCAAGCAAGATGCGCCCCGAGGAGCGTCTTGTCACATGTCAACACTGGGTCTGACTGAGCGCCTCCGGGAGAGAGGCCCAAGCAAGACGCGCCCCGAGGAGCGTCTTGCCACATGTCAGCACTAGGTCTGACTGAGCGCCTCCAGGAGAGAGGCCCAAGCAAGACGCGCCCCGAGTAGCGTCTTGCCACATGTCACCACTGGGTCTGACTGAGCGCCTCCAGGAGAGAGGCCCAAGCAAGAAACGCCCAAGGAGCGTCTTGACACATGTCAACACTGGGTCTGACTGAGCGCCTCCAGGTGAGAGGCGCAAGCAAGACGCGCCCCGATGAGCGTCCTTCCACATGACAACAATGGGTCTGACTGAGAGCCTCCAGGAGAGAAGCCCAAACAAGATGCGCCCCGAGGAGCGTCTTGCCACATGTCAGCACTCGGTCTGACTGAGCGCCTCCAGGAGAGAGGCCCAAGCAAGACGAGCCCCGAGGAGCGTCTTGCCACATGTCAGCACTCGGTCTGACTGAGCGCCTCCAGGAGAGAGGCCCGAGCAAGACGCTCCCCGAGGAGCGTCTTGCCACATGACAACAATGGGTCTGACTGACAGCCTCCAGGAGAAAAGCCCAAGCAAGATGCGCCCCGAGGAGCGTCTTGACACATGTCAACACTGGGTCTGACTGAGCGCTTCCAGGTGAGAGGCCCAAGCAAGACGCGCCCCGAGGAGCGTCTTGCCACATGACAACAATGGGTCCGACTGAGAGCCTCCAGGAGAGAAGACCAAACAAGATGCGCCCCGAGGAGCGTCTTGCCACATGTCAGCACTCGGTCTGACTGAGCGCCTCCAGGAGAGAGGCCCAAGCAAGACGCGCCCCGAGGAGCGTCTTGCCACATGTCAGCACTCGGTCTGACTGATCGCCTCCCCAGGAGAGAGGCCCAAGCAAGACGCGCCCCGAGGAGCGTCTTGCCACATGTCAACACTGGGTCTGACTGAGCGCCTCCAGGTGAGAGGCCCAAGCAAGACGCGCCCCGAGGAGCGTCTTGCCACATGTCAACACTGGGTCTGACTGAGTGCCTCCAGGTGAGAGGCCCAAGCAAGACGCGCCCCGAGGAGCGTCTTGCCACATGACAACAATGGGTCTGACTGAGAGCCTCCAGGAGAGAAGCCCAAGCAAGACGCGCCCCAAGGAGCGTCTTGCCACATGTCAGCACTGGGTCTGACTGAGCGCCTCCAGGAGAGAGGCCCAAGCAAGGCGCGCCCCGAGGAGCGTCTTGCCACATGTCACCTCTGGGTCTGACTGAGCACCTCCAGGAGAGAGGCCCAAGCAAGACGCGCCCCGAGGAGCGTCTTGTCACATGTCAACACTGGGTCTGACTGAGCGCCTCCGGGAGAGGGGCCCAAGCAAGACGCGCCCCGAGGAGCATCTTGCCACATGTCAGCACTAGGTCTGACTGAGCGCCTCCAGGAGAGAGGCCCAAGCAAGACGCGCCCCGAGGAGCGTCTTGCCACATGTCAACACTGGGTCTGACTGAGCGCCTCCAGGAGAGAGGCCCAAGCAAGAAACGCCCGAGGAGCATCTTGACACATGTCAACACTGGGTCTGACTGAGCGCCTCCAGGTGAGAGGCCCAAGCAAGACGCGCCCCGAGGAGCGTCTTGCCACATGACAACAATGGGTCTGACTGAGAGCCTCCAGGAGAGAAGCCCAAGCAAGACGCGCCCCAAGGAGCGTCTTGCCACATGTCAGCACTGGGTCTGACTGAGCGCCTCCAGGAGAGAGGCCCAAGCAAGGCGCGCCCCGAGGAGCGTCTTGCCACATGTCACCTCTGGGTCTGACTGAGCACCTCCAGGAGAGAGGCCCAAGCAAGACGCGCCCCGAGGAGCGTCTTGTCACATGTCAACACTGGGTCTGACTGAGCGCCTCCGGGAGAGAGGCCCAAGCAAGACGCGCCCCGAGGAGCGTCTTGCCACATGTCACCACTAGGTCTGACTGAGCGCCTCCAGGAGAGAGGCCCAAGCAAGACGCGCCCCGAGGAGCGTCTTGCCACATGTCACCACTGGGTCTGACTGAGCGCCTCCAGGAGAGAGGCCCAAGCAAGAAACGCCCGAGGAGCGTCTTGACACATGTCAACACTGGGTCTGACTGAGCGCCTCCAGGTGAGAGGCCCAAGCAAGACGTGCCCCGAGGAGCGTCTTGCCACATGACAACAATGGGTCTGACTGAGAGCCTCCAGGAGAGAAGCCCAAACAAGATGCGCCCCGAGGAGCGTCTTGCCACATGTCAGCACTCGGTCTGACTGATCGCCTCCCCAGGAGAGAGGCCCAAGCAAGACGCGCCCCGAGGAGCGTCTTGCCACATGTCAACACTGGGTCTGACTGAGCGCCTCCAGGTGAGAGGCCCAAGCAAGACGCGCCCCGAGGAGCGTCTTGCCACATGTCAACACTGGGTCTGACTGAGCGCCTCCAGGTGAGAGGCCCAAGCAAGACGCGCCCCTAGGAGCGTCTTGCCACATGACAACAATGGGTCTGACTGAGAGCCTCCAGGAGAGAAGCCCAAGCAAGATGCGCCCCGAGGAGCGTCTTGCCACATGTCAGCACTCGGTCTGACTGAGCGCCTCCAGGTGAGAGGCCCAAGCAAGACGCGCCCCGAGGAGCGTCTTGCCACATGACAACAATGGGTCTGACTGAGAGCCTCCAGGAGAGAAGCCCAAACAAGATGCGCCCCGAGGAGCGTCTTGCCACATGTCAGCACTCGGTCTGACTGAGCGCCTCCAGGAGAGAGGCCCAAGCAAGACGCGCCCCGAGGAGCGTCTTGCCACATGTCAGCACTCGGTCTGACTGATCGCCTCCCCAGGAGAGAGGCCCAAGCAAGACGCGCCCCGAGGAGCGTCTTGCCACATGTCAACACTGGGTCTGACTGAGCGCCTCCAGGTGAGAGGCCCAAGCAAGACGCGCCCCGAGGAGCGTCATGCCACATGTCAACACTGGGTCTGACTGAGTGCCTCCAGGTGAGAGGCCCAAGCAAGACGCGCCCCGAGGAGCGTCTTGCCACATGACAACAATGGGTCTGACTGAGAGCCTCCAGGAGAGAAGCCCAAGCAAGACGCGCCCCAAGGAGCGTCTTGCCACATGTCAGCACTGGGTCTGACTGAGCGCCTCCAGGAGAGAGGCCCAAGCAAGGCGCGCCCCGCGGAGCGTCTTGCCACATGTCACCTCTGGGTCTGACTGAGCACCTCCAGGAGAGAGGCCCAAGCAAGACGCGCCCCGAGGAGCGTCTTGTCACATGTCAACACTGGGTCTGACTGAGCGCCTCCGGGAGAGAGGCCCAAGCAAGAAACGCCCGAGGAGCGTCTTGACACATGTCAACACTGGGTCTGACTGAGTTCCTCCATGAGAGAAGCCCCAGCAAGACGCGCCCCGAGGAGCGTCTTGCCACATGTCAGCACTCGGTCTGACTGAGCGCCTCCAGGAGAGAGACCCAAGCACGACGCGCCCCAAGGAGCGTCTTGCCACATGTCAACACTGGGTCTGACTGAGCGCCTCCAGGAGAGAGGCCCAAGCAAGACGCGCCCGGAGGAGCGTTTTGCTACATGTCAACACTGGGTCTGACAGAGGGCCTCCAGGAGAGAAGCCCAAGCAAGAAGCGCCCCGAGGAGCCTCTTGCCACATGTCAGCACTCGGTCTTACTGAGCGCCTCCAGGAGAGAGGCCCAAATAAGACGCGCCCCGAGGAGCGTCTTGCCACATGTCAACAATGGGTCTGACTGAGGGCCTCCAGGAGAGAAGCCCAAGCAAGACGCGCCCCGAGGAGCGTCTTGCCACATGTCAGAACTCGGTCTGACTAAGCGCCTCCAGGAGAGAGGCCCAAGCAAGACGTGCCCCGAGGAGCGTCTTGCCACATGTCAACAATGGGTCTGACTGAGCGCCTCCAGGAGAGAGGCCCAGGCAAGACGCGCCCCGAGGAGCGTCTTGCCACATGTGAACACTGGGTCTGACTGAGCGCCTCCAGGAGAGAGGCCCAAGCAAGACGCGCCCCGAGGAGCATCTTGCCACATGTCAACACTGGGTCTGACTGAGCGCCTCCAGGAGAGAGGCCCAAGCAAGACGCGCCCCGAGGAGCGTCTTGTCACATGTCACTACTCGGTCTGACTGAGTGCCTCCAGGAGAGAGGCCCAAGCAAGACGTGCCCCGAGGAGCGTCTTGCCACATGTCAACAATGGGTCTGACTGAGGGCCTCCAGGAGAGAAGCCCAAGCAAGAAGCGCCCCGGGGAGCGTCTTGCCACATGTCAACACTGGGTCTGACTGAGCGCCTCCAGGAGAGAAGCCCAAGCAAGACGCGCCCCGAGGAGAGTCTTGCCACATGTCAACACTGGGTCTGAAGGAGGGCATCCAGGAGAGAGGCCCAAGCAATACGCGCCCCGAGGAGCGTCTTGCCACATGTCACCACTGGGTCTGACTGAGCGCCTCCAGGAGAGAGGCCCAAGCAAGAAGCGCCCCGAGGAGCGTCTTGCCACGTGTCAACAATGGGTCTGATTGAGGGCCTTCTGGAGAGAGGCCCAAGCAAGACGCGCCCCGAGGAGCGTCTTGCCACATGTCAACAATGGGTCTGACTGAGGGCCTCCAGGAGAGAAGCCCAAGCAAGACGCGCCGCGAGGAGCTTCTTGCCACATGTCAGCACTCGGTCTGACTGAGCGCCTCCAGGAGAGGCCAAAGCAAGACGCGCCCCGAGGAGCGTCTTGACACATGTCAACACTGGGTCTGACAGAGGGCCTCCATGAGAGAGGCCCAAGCAAGACGCGCCCCGAGGAGAGTCTTGCCACATGTCAACACTGGGTCTGACTGAGCGCCTCCAGGAGAGAGGCCCAAGCAAGACGCGCCCCGAGGAGCGTCTTGCCACGTGTCAACACTGGGTCTGACTTAGCGCCTCCAGGAGAGAGACCCAAGCAAGATGCGCCCCGAGGAGCGTCTTGCCAATTGTCACCACTGGGTCTGACTGAGCTCCTCCAGGAGACAGGCCCAAGCAAGACGCGCCCCGAGGAGCGTCTTGCCACGTGTCACCACTGGGTCTGATTGAGCACCTCCAGGAGAGAGGCCCCTGCAAGACGCGCCCTGAGGAGCGTCTTGCCTCATGTCAGCACTCGGTCTGACAGAGCGCCTCCAGGAGAGAGGCCCAAGCAAGACGCGCCCGGAGGAGCGTCTTGCCACATGTCAGCACTCGGTCTGACTGAGCGCCTCCAGGAGAGAGGCCCAAGCAAGACGCACCCCGAGGAGCGTCTTGACACAAGTCTCCTCTGGGTCTGACTGAGCGCCTCCAGGAGAGAGGCCCAAGCAAGACGTGCCCCGAGGAGCGTCTTGCCACATGTAAACACTGGGTCTGACTGAGTGCCTCCATGAGAGAAGCCGCAGCAAGACGCGCCCCGAGGAGCGTCTTGCCAAATGTCAACACTGGGTCTGACTGAGCACCTCCAGGAGAGAGGCCCAAGCAAGACGCGCCCCGAGGAGCGTCTTGCCACATGTCAACACTGGGTCTGACTGAGCGCCTCCAGGAGAGAGGCCCGAGGAGCGTCTTGCCACATGAAACCTCTGGGTCTGACTGAGCGCCTCCAGGAGAGAGGCCCAAGCAAGAAATGCCCGAGGAGAGTCTTGCCACATGTCAACACTGGGTCTGACTGAGCGCCTCCAGGTGAGAGGCCCAAGCAAGACGCGCCCCGAGGAGCCTCTTGCCACATGTTAACACTGGGTCTGACTGAGCGCCTCCAGGTGAGAGGCCCAAGCAAGACGCACCCCGAGGAGCGTCTTGCCACATGACAACAATGGGTCTGACTGAGAGCCTCCAGGAGAGAAGCCCAAGCAAGATGCGCCCCGAGGAGCGTCTTGCCACATGTCAGCACTCGGTCTGACTGAGCGCCTCCAGGAGAGAGGCCCAAGCAAGACGCGACCCGAGGAGCGTCTTGCCACATGTCAGCACTCGGTCTGACTGAGCGCCTCCAGGAGAGAGGCCCGAGCAAGACGCGCCCCGAGGAGCGTCTTGCCACATGACAACAATGGGTCTGACTTACAGCCTCCAGGAGAAAAGCCCAAGCAAGATGCGCCCCGAGGAGCGTCTTGCCACATGTCAGCACTCGGTCTGACTGAGTGCCTCCAGGAGAGAGGCCCAAGCAAGACGCGCCCAGAGGAGCGTCTTGCCACATGTCAACAATGGGTCTGACTGAGGGCCTCCAGGAGAGAAGTCCAAGCAAGGCGCGCCCCGAGGAGCGTCTTGCCACATGTCACCTCTGGGTCTGACTGAGCACCTCCAGGAGAGAGGCCCAAGCAAGACGCGCCCCGGGGAGCGTCTTGCCACATGTCAGCACTCGGTCTGACTGAGCGCCTCCAGGTGAGAGGCCCAAGCAAGACGCGCCCCGAGGAGCGTCTTGCCACATGACAACAATGGGTCTGACTGAGAGCCTCCAGGAGAGAAGCCCAAACAAGATGCGCCCCGAGGAGCGTCTTGCCACATGTCAGCACTCGGTCTGACTGAGCGCCTCCAGGAGAGAGGCCCAAGCAAGACGAGCCCCGAGGAGCGTCTTGCCACATGTCAGCACTCGGTCTGACTGAGCGCCTCCAGGAGAGAGGCCCGAGCAAGACGCGCCCCGAGGAGCGTCTTGCCACATGACAACAATGGGTCTGACTGACAGCCTCCAGGAGAAAAGCCCAAGCAAGATGCGCCCCGAGGAGCGTCTTGACACATGTCAACACTGGGTCTGACTGAGCGCCTCCAGGTGAGAGGCCCAAGCAAGACGCGCCCCGAGGAGCGTCTTGCCACATGACAACAATGGGTCTGACTGAGAGCCTCCAGGAGAGAAGACCAAACAAGATGCGCCCCGAGGAGCGTCTTGCCACATGTCAGCACTCGGTCTGACTGAGCGCCTCCAGGAGAGAGGCCCAAGCAAGACGCGCCCCGAGGAGCGTCTTGCCACATGTCAACACTGGGTCTGACTGAGCGCCTCCAGGTGAGAGGCCCAAGCAAGACGCGCCCCGAGGAGCGTCTTGCCACATGTCAACACTGGGTCTGACTGAGTGCCTCCAGGTGAGAGGCCCAGGCAAGACGCGCCCCGAGGAGCGTCTTGCCACATGACAACAATGGGTCTGACTGAGAGCCTCCAGGAGAGAAGCCCAAGCAAGACGCGCCCCGAGGAGCGTCTTGCCACATGTCAACACTGGGTCTGACTGAGCGCCTCCAGGAGAGAGGCCCAAGCAAGAAACGCCCAAGGAGCATCTTGACACATGTCAACACTGGGTCTGACTGAGCGCCTCCAGGTGAGAGGCCCAAGCAAGGCGCGCCCCGAGGAGCGTCTTGCCACATGTCACCTCTGGGTCTGACTGAGCACCTCCAGGAGAGAGGCCCAAGCAAGACGCGCCCCGAGGAGCGTCTTGTCACATGTCAACACTGGGTCTGACTGAGCGCCTCCGGGAGAGAGGCCCAAGCAAGACGCGCCCCGAGGAGCGTCTTGCCACATGTCAGCACTAGGTCTGACTGAGCGCCTCCAGGAGAGAGGCCCAAGCAAGACGCGCCCCGAGGAGCGTCTTGCCACATGTCACCACTGGGTCTGACTGAGCGCCTCCAGGAGAGAGGCCCAAGCAAGAAACGCCCGAGGAGCGTCTTGACACATGTCAACACTGGGTCTGACTGAGCGCCTCCAGGTGAGAGGCCCAAGCAAGACATGCCCCGAGGAGCGTCTTGCCACATGACAACAATGGGTCTGACTGAGAGCCTCCAGGAGAGAAGCCCAAACAAGATGCGCCCCGAGGAGCGTCTTGCCACATGTCAGCACTCGGTCTGACTGATCGCCTCCCCAGGAGAGAGGCCCAAGCAAGACGCGCCCCGAGGAGCGTCTTGCCACATGTCAACACTGGGTCTGACTGAGCGCCTCCAGGTGAGAGGCCCAAGCAAGACGCGCCCCGAGGAGCGTCTTGCCACATGTCAACACTGGGTCTGACTGAGCGCCTCCAGGTGAGAGGCCCAAGCAAGACGCGCCCCGAGGAGCATCTTGCCACATGACAACAATGGGTCTGACTGAGAGCCTCCAGGAGAGAAGCCCAAGCAAGATGCGCCCCGAGGAGCGTCTTGCCACATGTCAGCACTCGGTCTGACTGAGCGCCTCCAGGTGAGAGGCCCAAGCAAGACGCGCCCCGAGGAGCGTCTTGCCACATGACAACAATGGGTCTGACTGAGAGCCTCCAGGAGAGAAGCCCAAACAAGATGCGCCCCGAGGAGCGTCTTGCCACATGTCAGCACTCGGTCTGACTGAGCGCCTCCAGGAGAGAGGCCCAAGCAAGACGCGCCCCGAGGAGCGTCTTGCCACATGTCAGCACTCGGTCTGACTGATCGCCTCCCCAGGAGAGAGGCCCAAGCAAGACGCGCCCCGAGGAGCGTCTTGCCACATGTCAGCACTCGGTCTGACTGAGCGCCTCCAGGAGAGAGGCCCAAGCAAGACGCGCCCCAAGGAGCGTCTTGCCACATGTCAGCACTCGGTCTGACTGATCGCCTCCCCAGGAGAGAGGCCCAAGCAAGACGCGCCCCGAGGAGCGTCTTGCCACATGTCAACACTGGGTCTGACTGAGCGCCTCCAGGTGAGAGGCCCAAGCAAGACGCGCCCCGAGGAGCGTCTTGCCACATGTCAACACTGGGTCTGACTGAGTGCCTCCAGGTGAGAGGCCCAAGCAAGACGCGCCCCGAGGAGCGTCTTGCCACATGACAACAATGGGTCTGACTGAGAGCCTCCAGGAGAGAAGCCCAAGCAAGACGCGCCCCGCGGAGCGTCTTGCCACATGTCAGCACTGGGTCTGACTGAGCGCCTCCAGGAGAGAGGCCCAAGCAAGGCGCGCCCCGCGGAGCGTCTTGCCACATGTCACCTCTGGGTCTGACTGAGCACCTCCAGGAGAGAGAACCAAGCAAGACGCGCCCCGAGGAGCGTCTTGTCACATGTCAACACTGGGTCTGACTGAGCGCCTCCGGGAGAGAGGCCCAAGCAAGAAACGCCCGAGGAGCGTCTTGACACATGTCAACACTGGGTCTGACTGAGTTCCTCCATGAGAGAAGCCCCAGCAAGACGCGCCCCGAGGAGCGTCTTGCCACATGTCAGCACTCGGTCTGACTGAGCGCCTCCAGGAGAGAGACCCAAGCACGACGCGCCCCAAGGAGCGTCTTGCCACATGTCAACACTGGGTCTGACTGAGCGCCTCCAGGAGAGAGGCCCAAGCAAGACGCGCCCGGAGGAGCGTTTTGCTACATGTCAACACTGGGTCTGACAGAGGGCCTCCAGGAGAGAAGCCCAAGCAAGAAGCGCCCCGAGGAGCCTCTTGCCACATATCAGCACTCGGTCTTACTGAGCGCCTCCAGGAGAGAGGCCCAAATAAGACGCGCCCCGAGGAGCGTCTTGCCACATGTCAACAATGGGTCTGACTGAGGGCCTCCAGGAGAGAAGCCCAAGCAAGACGCGCCCCGAGGAGCGTCTTGCCACATGTCAGAACTCGGTCTGACTAAGCGCCTCCAGGAGAGAGGCCCAAGCAAGACGTGCCCCGAGGAGCGTCTTGCCACATGTGAACACTGGGTCTGACTGAGCGCCTCCAGGAGAGAGGCCCAAGCAAGACGCGCCCCGAGGAGCATCTTGCCACATGTCAACACTGGGTCTGACTGAGCGCCTCCAGGAGAGAGGCCCAAGCAAGACGCGCCCCGAGGAGCGTCTTGTCACATGTCACTACTCGGTCTGACTGAGTGCCTCCAGGAGAGAGGCCCAAGCAAGACGTGCCCCGAGGAGCGTCTTGCCACATGTCAACAATGGGTCTGACTGAGGGCCTCCAGGAGAGAAGCCCAAGCAAGAAGCGCCCCGTGGAGCGTCTTGCCAATTGTCACCACTGGGTCTGACTGAGCTCCTCCAGGAGACAGGCCCAAGCAAGACGCGCCCCGAGGAGCGTCTTGCCACGTGTCACCACTGGGTCTGATTGAGCACCTCCAGGAGAGAGGCCCCTGCAAGACGCGCCCTGAGGAGCGTCTTGCCTCATGTCAGCACTCGGTCTGACAGAGCGCCTCCAGGAGAGAGGCCCAAGCAAGACGCGCCCGGAGGAGCGTCTTGCCACATGTCAGCACTCGGTCTGACTGAGCGCCTCCAGGAGAGAGGCCCAAGCAAGACGCACCCCGAGGAGCGTCTTGACACATGTCTCCTCTGGGTCTGACTGAGCGCCTCCAGGAGAGAGGCCCAAGCAAGACGTGCCCCGAGGAGCGTCTTGCCACATGTAAACACTGGGTCTGACTGAGTGCCTCCATGAGAGAAGCCGCAGCAAGACGCGCCCCGAGGAGCGTCTTGCCAAATGTCAACACTGGGTCTGACTGAGCACCTCCAGGAGAGAGGCCCAAGCAAGACGCGCCCCGAGGAGCGTCTTGCCACATGTCAACACTGGGTCTGACTGAGCGCCTCCAGGAGAGAGGCCCGAGGAGCGTCTTGCCACATGAAACCTCTGGGTCTGACTGAGCGCCTCCAGGAGAGAGGCCCAAGCAAGAAATGCCCGAGGAGAGTCTTGCCACATGTCAACACTGGGTCTGACTGAGCGCCTCCAGGTGAGAGGCCCAAGCAAGACGCGCCCCGAGGAGCCTCTTGCCACATGTCAACACTGGGTCTGACTGAGCGCCTCCAGGTGAGAGGCCCAAGCAAGACGCACCCCGAGGAGCGTCTTGCCACATGACAACAATGGGTCTGACTGAGAGCCTCCAGGAGAGAAGCCCAAGCAAGATGCGCCCCGAGGAGCGTCTTGCCACATGTCAGCACTCGGTCTGACTGATCGCCTCCCCAGGAGAGAGGCCCAAGCAAGACGCGCCCCGAGGAGCGTCTTGCCACATGTCAACACTGGGTCTGACTGAGCGCCTCCAGGTGAGAGGCCCAAGCAAGACGCGCCCCGAGGAGCGTCTTGCCACATGTCAACACTGGGTCTGACTGAGCGCCTCCAGGTGAGAGGCCCAAGCAAGACGCGCCCCGAGGAGCATCTTGCCACATGACAACAATGGGTCTGACTGAGAGCCTCCAGGAGAGAAGCCCAAGCAAGATGCGCCCCGAGGAGCGTCTTGCCACATGTCAGCACTCGGTCTGACTGAGCGCCTCCAGGTGAGAGGCCCAAGCAAGACGCGCCCCGAGGAGCGTCTTGCCACATGACAACAATGGGTCTGACTGAGAGCCTCCAGGAGAGAAGCCCAAACAAGATGCGCCCCGAGGAGCGTCTTGCCACATGTCAGCACTCGGTCTGACTGAGCGCCTCCAGGAGAGAGGCCCAAGCAAGACGCGCCCCGAGGAGCGTCTTGCCACATGTCAGCACTCGGTCTGACTGATCGCCTCCCCAGGAGAGAGGCCCAAGCAAGACGCGCCCCGAGGAGCGTCTTGCCACATGTCAGCACTCGGTCTGACTGAGCGCCTCCAGGAGAGAGGCCCAAGCAAGACGCGCCCCAAGGAGCGTCTTGCCACATGTCAGCACTCGGTCTGACTGATCGCCTCCCCAGGAGAGAGGCCCAAGCAAGACGCGCCCCGAGGAGCGTCTTGCCACATGTCAACACTGGGTCTGACTGAGCGCCTCCAGGTGAGAGGCCCAAGCAAGACGCGCCCCGAGGAGCGTCTTGCCACATGTCAACACTGGGTCTGACTGAGTGCCTCCAGGTGAGAGGCCCAAGCAAGACGCGCCCCGAGGAGCGTCTTGCCACATGACAACAATGGGTCTGACTGAGAGCCTCCAGGAGAGAAGCCCAAGCAAGACGCGCCCCGCGGAGCGTCTTGCCACATGTCAGCACTGGGTCTGACTGAGCGCCTCCAGGAGAGAGGCCCAAGCAAGGCGCGCCCCGCGGAGCGTCTTGCCACATGTCACCTCTGGGTCTGACTGAGCACCTCCAGGAGAGAGGCCCAAGCAAGACGCGCCCCGAGGAGCGTCTTGTCACATGTCAACACTGGGTCTGACTGAGCGCCTCCGGGAGAGAGGCCCAAGCAAGAAACGCCCGAGGAGCGTCTTGACACATGTCAACACTGGGTCTGACTGAGTTCCTCCATGAGAGAAGCCCCAGCAAGACGCGCCCCGAGGAGCGTCTTGCCACATGTCAGCACTCGGTCTGACTGAGCGCCTCCAGGAGAGAGACCCAAGCACGACGCGCCCCAAGGAGCGTCTTGCCACATGTCAACACTGGGTCTGACTGAGCGCCTCCAGGAGAGAGGCCCAAGCAAGACGCGCCCGGAGGAGCGTTTTGCTACATGTCAACACTGGGTCTGACAGAGGGCCTCCAGGAGAGAAGCCCAAGCAAGAAGCGCCCCGAGGAGCCTCTTGCCACATATCAGCACTCGGTCTTACTGAGCGCCTCCAGGAGAGAGGCCCAAATAAGACGCGCCCCGAGGAGCGTCTTGCCACATGTCAACAATGGGTCTGACTGAGGGCCTCCAGGAGAGAAGCCCAAGCAAGACGCGCCCCGAGGAGCGTCTTGCCACATGTCAGAACTCGGTCTGACTAAGCGCCTCCAGGAGAGAGGCCCAAGCAAGACGTGCCCCGAGGAGCGTCTTGCCACATGTGAACACTGGGTCTGACTGAGCGCCTCCAGGAGAGAGGCCCAAGCAAGACGCGCCCCGAGGAGCATCTTGCCACATGTCAACACTGGGTCTGACTGAGCGCCTCCAGGAGAGAGGCCCAAGCAAGACGCGCCCCGAGGAGCGTCTTGTCACATGTCACTACTCGGTCTGACTGAGTGCCTCCAGGAGAGAGGCCCAAGCAAGACGTGCCCCGAGGAGCGTCTTGCCACATGTCAACAATGGGTCTGACTGAGGGCCTCCAGGAGAGAAGCCCAAGCAAGAAGCGCCCCGTGGAGCGTCTTGCCAATTGTCACCACTGGGTCTGACTGAGCTCCTCCAGGAGACAGGCCCAAGCAAGACGCGCCCCGAGGAGCGTCTTGCCACGTGTCACCACTGGGTCTGATTGAGCACCTCCAGGAGAGAGGCCCCTGCAAGACGCGCCCTGAGGAGCGTCTTGCCTCATGTCAGCACTCGGTCTGACAGAGCGCCTCCAGGAGAGAGGCCCAAGCAAGACGCGCCCGGAGGAGCGTCTTGCCACATGTCAGCACTCGGTCTGACTGAGCGCCTCCAGGAGAGAGGCCCAAGCAAGACGCACCCCGAGGAGCGTCTTGACACATGTCTCCTCTGGGTCTGACTGAGCGCCTCCAGGAGAGAGGCCCAAGCAAGACGTGCCCCGAGGAGCGTCTTGCCACATGTAAACACTGGGTCTGACTGAGTGCCTCCATGAGAGAAGCCGCAGCAAGACGCGCCCCGAGGAGCGTCTTGCCAAATGTCAACACTGGGTCTGACTGAGCACCTCCAGGAGAGAGGCCCAAGCAAGACGCGCCCCGAGGAGCGTCTTGCCACATGTCAACACTGGGTCTGACTGAGCGCCTCCAGGAGAGAGGCCCGAGGAGCGTCTTGCCACATGAAACCTCTGGGTCTGACTGAGCGCCTCCAGGAGAGAGGCCCAAGCAAGAAATGCCCGAGGAGAGTCTTGCCACATGTCAACACTGGGTCTGACTGAGCGCCTCCAGGTGAGAGGCCCAAGCAAGACGCGCCCCGAGGAGCCTCTTGCCACATGTCAACACTGGGTCTGACTGAGCGCCTCCAGGTGAGAGGCCCAAGCAAGACGCACCCCGAGGAGCGTCTTGCCACATGACAACAATGGGTCTGACTGACAGCCTCCAGGAGAGAAGCCCAAGCAAGATGCGCCCCGAGGAGCGTCTTGCCACATGTCAGCACTCGGTCTGACTGAGCGCCTCCAGGAGAGAGGCCCAAGCAAGACGCGACCCGAGGAGCGTCTTGCCACATGTCAGCACTCGGTCTGACTGATTGCCTCCAGGAGAGAGGCCCGAGCAAGACGCGCCCCGAGGAGCGTCTTGCCACATGACAACAATGGGTCTGACTTACAGCCTCCAGGAGAAAAGCCCAAGCAAGATGCGCCCCGAGGAGCGTCTTGCCACATGTCAGCACTCGGTCTGACTGAGTGCCTCCAGGAGAGAGGCCCAAGCAAGACGCGCCCAGAGGAGCGTCTTGCCACATGTCAACAATGGGTCTGACTGAGGGCCTCCAGGAGAGAAGTCCAAGCAAGGCGCGCCCCGAGGAGCGTCTTGCCACATGTCACCTCTGGGTCTGACTGAGCACCTCCAGGAGAGAGGCCCAAGCAAGACGCGCCCCGGGGAGCGTCTTGCCACATGTCAGCACTCGGTCTGACTGAGCGCCTCCAGGAGAGAGGCCCAAGCACGACGCGCCCCAAGGAGCGTCTTGCCACATGTCAACACTGGGTCTGACTGAGCGCCTCCAGGAGAGAGGCCCAAGCAAGAAGCGCCCCGAGGAGCGTCTTGCCACATGTCAACACTGGGTCTGACAGAGGGCCTCCAGGAGAGAAGCCCAAGCAAGAAGCGCCCCGAGGAGCGTCTTGCCACATGTCAGCACTCGGTCTTACTGAGCGCCTCCAGGAGAGAGGCCCAAATAAGACGCGCCCCGAGGAGCGTCTTGCCACATGTCAACAATGGGTCTGACTGAGGGCCTCCAGGAGAGAAGCCCAAGCAAGACGCGCCCCGAGGAGCGTCTTGCCACATGTCAGAACTCGGTCTGACTGCGCGCCTCCAGGAGAGAGGCCCAAGCAAGACGTGCCCCGAGGAGCGTCTTGCCACATGTCAACAATGGGTCTGACTGAGCGCCTCCAGGAGAGAGGCCCAAGCAAGACGCGCCCCGAGGAGCGTCTTGTCACATGTGAACACTGGGTCTGACTGAGCGCCTCCAGGAGAGAGGCCCAAGCAAGACGCGCCCCGAGGAGCATCTTGCCACATGTCAACACTGGGTCTGACTGAGCGCCTCCAGGAGAGAGGCCCAAGCAAGACGCGCCCCGAGGAGCGTCTTGTCACATGTCAACAATGGGTCTGACTGAGGGCCTCCAGGAGAGAAGCCCAAGCAAGAAGCGCCCCGGGGAGCGTCTTGCCACATGTCAACACTGGGTCTGATTGAGCGCCTCCAGGAGAGAGGCCCAAGCAAGACACGCCCCGAGGAGCGTCTTGAAACATGTCAACACTGGGTCTGACTGAGGGCCTCCATGAGAGAAGCCCAAGCAAGACGCGCCCCGAGGAGAGTCTTGCCACATGTCAACACTGGGTCTGAAGGAGGGCATCCAGGAGAGAGGCCCAAGCAAGATGCGCCCCGAGGAGCGTCTTGCCACATGTCACCACTGGGTCTGACTGAGCGCCTCCAGGAGAGAGGCCCAAGCAAGACGCGCCCCGAGGAGCGTCTTGCCACATGTCAACAATGGGTCTGACTGAGGGCCTCCAGGAGAGAAGCCCAAGCAAGACGCGCCGCGAGGAGCTTCTTGCTACATGTCAGCACTCGGTCTGACTGAGCGCCTCCAGGAGAGGCCAAAGCAAGACGCGCCCCGAGGAGCGTCTTGACACATGTCAACACTGGGTCTGACAGAGGGCCTCCATGAGAGAGGTCCAAGCAAGACGCGCCCCGAGGAGAGTCTTGCCACATGTCAACACTGGGTCTGACTGAGCGCCTCCAGGAGAGAGGCTCAAGCAAGACGCGCCCCGAGGAGCGTCTTGCCACGTGTCAACACTGGGTCTGACTTAGCGCCTCCAGGAGAGAGGCCCAAGCAAGATGCGCCCCGAGGAGCGTCTTGCCAATTGTCACCACTGGGTCTGACTGAGCTCCTCCAGGAGACAGGCCCAAGCAAGACGCGCCCCGAGGAGCGTCTTGCCACGTGTCACCACTGGGTCTGATTGAGCACCTCCAGGAGAGAGGCCCCAGCAAGACACGCCCAGAGGAGCGTCTTGCCTTATGTCAGCGCTCGGTCTGACTGAGCGCCTCCAGGAGAGAGGCCCAAGCAAGACGCGCCCGGAGGAGCGTCTTGCCACATGTCAGCACTCAGTCTGACTGAGCGCCTCCAGGAGAGAGGCCCAAGCAAGACGCACCCCGAGGAGCGTCTTGACACATGTCTCCTCTGGGTCTGACTGAGCGCCTCCAGGAGAGAGGCCCAAGCAAGACGTGCCCCGAGGAGCGTCTTGCCACATGTAAACACTGGGTCTGACTGAGTGCCTCCATGAGAGAAGCCCCAGCAAGACGCGCCCCGAGGAGCGTCTTGCCAAATGTCAACACTGGGTCTGACTGAGCACCTCCAGGAGAGAGGCCCAAGCAAGACGCGCCCCGAGGAGCGTCTTGCCACATGTCAACACTGGGTCTGACTGAGCGCCTCCAGGAGAGAGGCCCGAGGAGCGTCTTGCCACATGAAACCTCTGGGTCTGACTGAGCGCCTCCAGGAGAGAGGCCCAAGCAAGAAACGCCCGAGGAGCGTCTTGACACATGTCAACACTGGGTCTGACTGAGCGCTTCCAGGAGAGAGGTCCAAGCAACACGCGCCCCGAGGAGCGTCTTGCCACATGTCAACACTGGGTCTGACTGAGTGCCTCCATGAGAGAAGCCCCAGCAAGACGCGCCCCGAGGAGCGTCTTGTCACATGTCACTACTCGGTCTGACTGAGCGCCTCCAGGAGAGAGGCACAAGCAAGATGTGCCCCGAGGAGCGTCTTGCCACATGTCAACAATGGGTGTGACTGAGGGCCTCCAGGAGATAAGCCCAAGCAAGAAGCGCCCCGAGGAGCGTCTTGCCACATGTCAACACTGGGTCTGACTGAGCGCCTCCAGGAGAGAGGCCCAAGCAAGACACGCCCCGAGGAGCGTCTTGACACATGTCAACACTGGGTCTGACTGAGGGCCTCCATGTGAGAAGCCCAAGCAAGACGCGCCCCAAGGAGAGTCTTGCCACATGTCAACACTGGGTCTGACAGAGGGCATCCAGGAGAGAGGCCCAAGCATTACGCGCCCCGAGGAGCATCTTGCCACATGTCAACAATGGGTCTGACTGAGGGCCTCCAGGAGAGAAGCCCAAGGAAGACGCGCCCCGAGGAGCTTCTTGCCACATGTCAGCACTCGGTCTGACTGAGCGCTTCCAGGAGAGAGGCCCAAGCAAGACGCGCCCCGAGGAGTGTCTTGCCACATGTCAACACTGGGTCTGACTGAGCGCCTCCAGGAGAGAGGCCCGAGCAAGACGCGCCCCGAGGAGCGTCTTGCCACGTGTCAACACTGGGTCTGACTTAGCGCCTCCAGGAGAGAGGCCCAAGCAAGATGCGCCCCGAGAAGCGTCTTGCCACGTGTCATTACTGGGTCTGACTGACCTCCTCCAGGAGAGAGGCCCAAGCAAGACGCGCCCCGAGGAGCGTCTTGCCACATGTCAACACTGGGTCTGACTTAGCGCCTCCAGGAGAGAGGCCCAAGCAAGATGCGCCCCGAGAAGCGTCTTGCCACGTGTCATTACTGGGTCTGACTGACCTCCTCCAGGAGAGAGGCCCAAGCATTACGCGCCCCGAGGAGCATCTTGCCACATGTCAACAATGGGTCTGACTGAGGGCCTCCAGGAGAGAAGCCCAAGGAAGACGCGCCCCGAGGAGCTTCTTGCCACATGTCAGCACTCGGTCTGACTGAGCGCTTCCAGGAGAGAGGCCCAAGCAAGACGCGCCCCGAGGAGTGTCTTGCCACATGTCAACACTGGGTCTGACTGAGCGCCTCCAGGAGAGAGGCCCGAGCAAGACGCGCCCCGAGGAGCGTCTTGCCACGTGTCAACACTGGGTCTGACTTAGCGCCTCCAGGAGAGAGGCCTAAGCATGATGCGCCCCGAGAAGCGTCTTGCCACGTGTCATTACTGGGTCTGACTGACCTCCTCCAGGAGAGAGGCCCAAGCAAGACGCGCCCCGAGGAGCGTCTTGCCACATGTCACTACTCGGTTTAACTGAGCGCCTCCAGGAGAGAGGTCCAAGCAAGACGCGCCCCGAGGAGCGTCTTGCCACATGTCAACAATGGGTCTGACTGAGGGCCTCCAGGAGAGAAGCCCAAGCAAGACGCGCCCCGAGGAGCGTCTTGCCACATGTCAACACTGGGTCTGACTGAGGGCCTCCAGGAGAGAGGCCCAAATAAGACGCGCCCCGAGGAGCGTCTTGCCACATGTCAACAATGGGTCTGACTGAGGGCCTCCAGGAGAGAAGCCCAAGCAAGACGCGCCCCGAGGAGCGTCTTGCCACATGTCAGCACTCGGTCTGACTGAGCGCCTCCAGGAGAGAGGCCAAAGCAAGACGCGCCCCGAGGAGCGTCTTGCCACATGTCAACACTGGGTCTAACTGAGCGCCTCCAGGAGAGAGGCCCAAGCAAGACGCGCCCCGAGGAGCGTCTTGCCACATGTGAACACAGGGTCTGACTGAGCGCCTCCAGGAGAGAGGCCCAAGCCCGGAGGAGCGTCTTGCCACATGTCAGCACTCGGTCTGACTGAGCGCCTCCAGGATTGAGGCCCAATCAAGACGCGCCCCGAGGAGCGTCTTGACACATGTCTCCTCTGGGTCTGATTGAGCGCCTCCAGGAGAGAGGCCCAAGCAAGACGTGCCCCGAGGAGCATCTTGCCACATGTCAACACTGGGTCTGACTGAGTGCCTCCATGAGAGAAGCCCCAGCAAGACGCGCCCCGAGGAGCGTCTTGCCACATGTCAACACTGGGTCTGACTGAGCACCTCCAGGAGAGAGGCCCAAGCAAGACGCGCCCTGAGGAGCGTCTTGCCACATGTCAACACTTGGTCTGACTGAGCGCCTCCAGGAGAGAGGCCAGAGGAGCGTCTTGCCACATTTTACCTCTGGGTCTGACTGAGCGCCTCCAGGAGAGAGGCCCAAGCAAGAAACGCCCGAGGAGCGTCTTGACACATGTCAACACTGGGTCTGACTGAGCGCTTCCAGGAGAGAGGCCCCAGCAAGAAGCGCTCTCAGTCAGACCCATTGTTGTCATGTGGCAAGACGCTCCTCGGGGCGCGTCTTGCTTGGGCCTCTCACCTGGAGTCGCTCAGTCAGACCCAGTGTTGACATGTGGCAAGACGCTCCTCGGGGCGCGTCTTGCTTGGGCCTCTCACCTGGAGGCGCTCAGTCAGACCCAGTGTTGACATGTGGCAAGACGCTCCTCTGGGCGCGTCTTGCTTGGGCCTCTCTCCTGGGGAGGCGATCAGTCAGACCCAGTGTTGACATGTGTCAAGACGCTCCTCGGGCGTTTCTTGCTTGGGCCTCTCTCCTGGAGGCGCTCAGTCAGACCCAGTGTTGACATGTGGCAAGACGCTCCTCGGGGCGCGTCTTGCTTGGGCCTCTCTCCTGGAGGCGCTCAGTCAGACCTAGTGCTGACATGTGGCAAGACGCTCCTCGGGGCGCGTCTTGCTTGGGCTTCTCTCCTGGAGGCCCTCAGTCAGACCCTTCGTTGACACGTGGCAAGACGCTCCTCGGGGCGCATCTTGCTTGGGCCTCTCTCCTGGAGGCGCTCAGTCAGACCCAGTGTTGACTTGTGGCAAGACGCTCCTCGGGGCGCGTCTTGCTTGGCCCTCTCTCCTGGAGGCGCTCAGTCAGACCGAGTGCTGACATGTGGCAAGAAGATCCTCACGGCGCGTCTTGCTTGGGCTTCTCTCCTGGAGGCCCTCAGTCAGACCCATTGTTGACATGTGGCAAGACGCTCCTCGGGGCGCGTCTTGCTTGGGCCTCTCTCCAGAAGGCCCTCAATCAGACCCAGTGTTGACACGTGGCAAGACGCTCCTCGGGGCACTTCTTGCTTGGGCCTCTCTCCTGGAGGCGCTCAGTCAGACCCAGTGGTGACACGTGGCAAGACGCTCCTCGGGGCGCGTATTGCTTGGGCCTCTCTCCTGGATGCCCTCTGTCAGACCCAGTGTTGACATGTGGCAAGACTCTCCTTGGGGCGCGTCTTGCTTGGGCTTCTCTCATGGAGGCCCTCAGTCAGACCCACTGTTGACATGTGTCAAGACGCTCCTCCGGGCGTGTGTTGCTTGGGCCTCTCTCCTGGAGGCGCTCAGTCAGACCCAGTGTTGACATGTGGCAAGACGCTCCCCGGGGCGCTTCTTGCTTGGGCTTCTCTCCGGGAGGCCCTCAGTCAGACCCATTGTTGAGATGTGGCAAGACGCTCCTCGGGGCACGTCTTGCTTAGGCATCTCTCCTGGAGGCACTCAGTCAGACCGAGTAGTGACATGTGACAAGACGCTCCTCGGGGCGCGTCTTGCTTGGGCCTCTCTCCTGGAGGCGCTCATTCAGACCCAGTGTTCAGATGTGGCAAGACGCTCCTCGGGGCGCGTCTTGCTTGGGCCTCTCTCCTGGAGGCGCTCAGTCAGACCCATTGTTGACATGTGGCAAGACGCTCCTCGGGGCACGTCTTGCTTGGGCCTCTCTCCTGGAGGCGCTCAGGCAGACCGAGTTCTGACATGTGAAAAGACGCTCCTCGGGGCGCGTCTTGCTTGGGCTTCTCTCCTGGAGGCCCTCAGTCAGACCCATTGTTGACATGTGGCAAGACGCTCCTCGGGGCACGTCTTGCTTGGGCCTCTCTCCTGGAGGCGCTCAGTCAGACCGAGTAGTGACATGTGGCAAGACGCTCCTCGGGGCGCGTCTTGCTTGGACCTCTCTCCTGGAGGCGCTCAGTTAGACCGAGTAGTGACATGTGGCAAGACGCTCCTCGGGGCGCGTCTTGCTGGGGCCTCTCTCCTGGAGGCGCTCAGTCAGACCGAGTCCTGACATGTAGCAAGAAGCTCCTCGGGGTGCGTCTTGCTTGGGCTTCTCTCCTGGAGGCCCTCAGTTAGACCCATTGTTGACATGTGGAAAGAAGCTCTTCGGGGCGCGTCTTGCTTGGGCTTCTCTCCTCGAGGCCCTCAGTCAGACCCAGTGTTGACATGTGTCAAGACGCTCCTCGGGGCTTGTCTTGCTTGGGCCTCTCTCCTGGAGGCCCTCAGTCAGACCCAGTGTTGACATGTGGCAAGACGCTCCTCGGGGCACGTTTTGCTTGGGCCTCTCTCCTGGAGGCGCTCAGTCAGACCGAGTAGTGACATGTGGCAAGACGCTCCTCGGGGCGCGTCTTGCTGGGGCTTCTCTCATGGAGGCACTCAGTCAGACCCAGTGTTGACATGTGGCAAGACGCTCCTCTGGGCGCGTCTTGCTGGGGCTTCTCTCATGGAGGCACTCAGTCAGACCCAGTGTTGACATGTGGCAAGATGCTCCTCGGGGCACGTCTTGCTTGGGCCTCTCTCCTGGAGGCGCTCAGTTAGACCCAGAGGAGACATGTGTCAAGACGCTCCTCGGGGCGCGTCTTGATTGGGCCTCTCTCCTGGAGGCGCTCAGTCAGACCGAGTGCTGACATGTGGCAAGACGCTCCTCCGGGCGCGTCTTGCTTGGGCCTCTCTCCTGGAGGCGCTCAGTCAGACCCAGTGTTCACATGTGGCAAGACGCTCCTCGGGGCGCGTCTTGCTTGGGCCTCTCTCCTGGAGGCGCTCAGTTAGACCCAGTGTTGACATGTGGCAAGACGCTCCTCGGGGCGCGTCTTGCTTGGGCCTCTCTCCTGGAGGCGCTCAGTCAGACCGAGTGCTGACATGTGGCAAGACGCTCCTCGGGGCGCGTCTTGCTTGGGCTTCTCTCCTGGAGGCCCTCAGTCAGACCCATTGTTGACATGTGGCAAGACGCTCCTCGGGGCGCGTCTTATTTGGGCCTCTCTCCTGGAGGCCCTCAGTCAGACCCAGTGTTGACATGTGGCAAGACGCTCCTCGGGACGCGTGTTGCTTGGACCTCTCTCCTGGAGGCGCTCAGTTAAACCGAGTAGTGACATGTGGCAAGACGCTCCTCGGGGCGCGTCTTGCTTGGGCCTCTCTCCTGGAGGAGCTCAGTCAGACCCAGTAATGACACGTGGCAAGACGCTTCTCGGGGCGCATCTTGCTTGGGCCTCTCTCCTGGAGGCGCTAAGTCAGACCCAGTGTTGACACGTGGCAAGACGCTCCTCGGGCGGCGTCTTGCTTGGGCCTCTCTCCTGGAGGCGCTCAGTAAGACCCAGTGTTGACATGTGGCAAGACACTCCTCGGGGCGCGTCTTGCTTGGGCCTCTCTCATGGAGGCCCTCTGTCAGACCCAGTGTTGACATGTGTCAAGACGCTCCTCGGGGCGCATCTTGCTTTGGCCTCTCTCCTGGAAGCGCTCAGTCAGACCGAGTGCTGACATGTGGCAAGAAGCTCCTCGGGGCGCGTCTTCCTTGGGCTTCTCTCCTGGAGGCCCTCAGTCAGACCCATTGTTGCCATGTGGCAAGACGCTCCTCGGGGCGCGTATTGCTTGGGCCTCTCTCCTGGATGCCCTCTGTCAGACCCAGTGTTGACATGTGGCAAGACTCTCCTCGGGGAGCGTCTTGCTCTGGCTTCTCACATGGAGGCCCTCAGTCAGACCCAGTGTTGACATGTGTCAAGACGCTCCTCGGGGCGTGTCTTGCTTGGGCCTCTCTCCTGGAGGCGCTCAGTCAGACCCAGTGTTGACATGTGGCAAGACGCTCCTCGGGGCGCTTCTTGCTTGGGCTTATCTCCTGGAGAACCTCAGTCACACCCATTGTTGACATGTGGCAAGACGCTCCTCGGGGCACGTCTTGCTTGGGCCTCTCTCCTGGAGGCGCTCAGTCAGACCGAGTAGTGACATGTGACAAGATGCTCCTCGGGCGCGTCTTGCTGGGGCTTCTCTCATGGAGGCACTCAGTCAGACACAGTGTTGACATGTGGCAAGACGCTCCTCGGGGCGCGTGTTGCTTGGACCTCTCTCCTGGAAGCGCTCAGTCAGACCCAGTGTTGACATGTGTCAAGACGCTCCTCGGGCGTTTCTTGCTTGGGCCTCTCTCCTGGAGGCGCTCAGTCAGACCCAGAGGTTTCATGTGGCAAGACGCTCCTCGGGCCTCTATCCTGGAGGTGCTCAGTCAGACCCAGTGTTGACATGTGGCAAGACGCTCCTCGGGGCGCGTCTTGCTGCGGCTTCTCTGATGGAGGCACTCAGTCAGTCCCAGTGTTTACATGTGGCAAGACGCTCCTCGGGGCACGTCTTGCTTGGGCCTCTCTCCTGGAGGCGCTCAGTCAGACCCAGAGGAGACATGTGTCAAGACGCTCCTCGGGGTGCGTCTTGCTTGGGCCTCTCTCCTGGAGGCGCTCAGTCAGACCGAGTGCTGACATGTGGCAAGACGCTCCTCCGGGCGCGTCTTGCTTGGGCCTCTCTCCTGGAGGCGCTCAGTCAGACCGAGTGCTGACATAAGGCAAGACGCTCCTCGGGGCGCGTCTTGCTGGGGCCTCTCTCCTGGAGGTGCTCAATCAGACCCAGTGGGGACACGTGGCGAGACGCTCCTCGGGGCGCGTCTTGCTTGGGCCTGTCTCCTGGAGGAGCTCAGTCAGACCCAGTGGTGACAATTGGCAAGACGCTCCTCGGGGCGCATCTTGCTTGGGCCTCTCTCCTGGAGGCGCTAAGTCAGACCCAGTGTTGACACGTGGCAAGATGCTCCTCGGGGCGCGTCTTGCTTGGGCCTCTCTCCTGGAGGCGCTCATTCAGACCCAGTGTTGACATGTGGCAAGACTCTCCTCGGGGCGCGTCTTGCTTGGGCCTCTCTCATGGAGGCCCTCTGTCAGACCCAGTGTTGACATGTGTCAAGACGCTCCTCGGGGCGCGTCTTGCTTTGGCCTCTCCTGGAGGCGCTCAGTCAGACCGAGTGCTGACATGTGGCAAGAAGCTCCTCGCGGCGCGTCTTGCTTGGGCTTCTCTCCTGGAGGCCCTCAGTCAGACCCATTGTTGACATGTGGCAAGACGCTCCTCGGGGCGCGTCTTGCTTGGGCCTCTCTCAAGAAGGCCCTCAATCAGACCCATTGTTGACACGTGGCAAGACGCTCCTCGGGGCGCTTCTTGCTTGGGCCTCTCTCCTGGAGGCGCTCAGTCAGACCCAGTGGTGACATGTGGCAAGACGCTCCTCGGGGCGCGTATTGCTTGGGCCTCTCTCCTGGATGCCCTCCTTCAGACCCAGTGTTGACATGTGGCAAGACTCTCCTCGGGGCGCGTCTTGCTTGGGCTTCTCTCATGGAGGCCCTCAGTCAGACCCAGTGTTGACATGTTTCAAGACGCTCCTCGGGGCGTGTCTTGCTTGGGCCTCTCTCCTGGAGGCGCTCAGTCAGACCCAGTGTTGACATGTGGCAAGACGCTCCCCGTGGCGCTTCTTGCTTGGACTTCTCTCCTGGAGGCCCTCAGTCAGACCCATTGTTGACATGTGGCAAGACGCTCCTTGGGGCGCGTCTTGCTTGGGCCTCTCTCCTGGAGGCGCTCAGTCAGACCGAGTGCTGACATGTGGCAAGACGCTCCATCGGGGCGCGTCTTGCTGGGGCTTCTCTCATGGAGGCACTCAGTCAGACCCATTGTTGACATGTGGCAAGACGCTCCTCGGGGCGCGTCTTGCTTGGGCCTCTCTCCTGGAGGCGCTCAGTCAGACCGAGTGCTGACATGTGGCAAGACGCTCCTCGGGGCGCATCTTGCTTGGGCTTTTCTCCTGGAGGCTGTCAGTCAGACCCATTGTTGTCATGTGGCAAGACGCTCCTCGGGGCGCGTCTTGCTCGGGCCTCTCTCCTGGAGGCGCTCAGTCAGACCGAGTGCTGACATGTGGCAAGACGCTCCTCGGGGCGCATCTTGCTTGGGCTTCTCTCCTGGAGGCTCTCAGTCAGACCCATTGTTGTCATGTGGCAAGACGCTCCTCGGGGCGCGTCTTGCTTGGGCCTCTCACCTGGAGGCGCTCAGTCAGACCCAGTGTTGACATGTGGCAAGACGCTCCTCGGGGCGCGTCTTGCTTGGGCCTCTCACCTGGAGGCGCTCAGTCAGACCCAGTGTTGACATGTGGCAAGACGCTCCTCGGGGCACGTCTTGCTTGGGCCTCTCTCCTGGGGAGGCGATCAGTCAGACTGAGTGCTGACATGTGGCAAGACGCTCCTCGGGGCGCGTCTTGCTTGGGCCTCTCTCCTGGAGGCGCTCAGTCAGACCCAGTGTTGACATGTGGCAAGACGCTCCCCGGGGCGCTTCTTGCTTGGGCCTCTCTCCTGGAGGCGCTCAGTCAGACCCAGTGTTGACATGTGGCAAGACGCTCCCCGGGGCGCTTCTTGCTTGGGCTTCTCTCCGGGAGGCCCTCAGTCAGACCCATTGTTGACATGTGGCAAGACACTCCTCGGGGCACGTCTTGCTTAGGCCTCTCTCCTGGAGGCACTCAGTCAGACCGAGTAGTGACATGTGACAAGACGCTCCTCGGGGCGCGTCTTGCTTGGGCCTCTCTCCTGGAGGCGCTCATTCAGACCCAGTGTTCAGATGTGGCAAGACGCTCCTCGGGGCGCGTCTTGCTTGGGCCTCTCTCCTGGAGGCGCTCAGTCAGACCCATTGTTGACATGTGGCAAGACGCTCCTCGGGGCACGTCTTGCTTGGGCCTCTCTCCTGGAGGCGCTCAGTCAGACCGAGTTCTGACATGTGAAAAGACGCTCCTCGGGGTGCGTCTTGCTTGGGCTTCTCTGCTGGAGGCCCTCAGTCAGACCCATTGTTGACATGTGGCAAGACGCTACTCGGGGCGCGTCTTATTTGGGCCTCTCTCCTGGAGGCGCTCAGTAAGACCGAGTGCTGACATGTGGCAAGACGCTCCTCGGGGTGCTTCTTGCTTGGGCTTCTCTCCTGGAGGCCCTCAGTCAGACCCATTGTTGACATGTGGCAAGATGCTCCTCGGGGCGCATCTTGCTTGGGCCTCTCTCCTTGAGAACCCCTGTCAGACCCAGTGTTGACATGTGGCAAAACGCTCCTCCGGGCGCGTCTTGCTTGGGCCTCTCTCCTGGAGGCGCTCAGTCAGACCCAGTGTTGACATGTGGCAAGACGCTCCTTGGGGCGCGTCTTGCTTGGGCCTCTCTCCTGGAGGCGCTCAGTCAGACCGAGTGCTGACATGTGGCTAGACGCTCCCCGGGGCGCGTCTTGCTGGGGCTTCTCTCATGGAGGCACTCAGTCAGACCCAGTGTTGACATGTGTCAAGACACTCCTCGGGCATTTCTTGCTTGGGCCTCTCTCCCGGAGGCGCTCAGTCAGACCCAGTGTTGTCATGTGACAAGACGCTCCTCGGTGCGCGTCTTGCTTGGGCCTCTCTCCTGGAGGCGATCAGTCAGACCGAGTGCTGACATGTGGCAAGACGCTCCTTGGGGCGCGTCTTGCTTGGACTTCTCTCCTGGAGGCTGTCAGTCAGACCCATTGTTGTCATGTGGCAAGACGCTCCTCGGGGCGCGTCTTGCTTGGGCCTCTCTCCTGGAGGCGCTCAGTCAGACCGAGTGCTGACATGTGGCAAGACGCTCCTCGGGGCGCGTCTTGCTTGGGCCTCTCTCCTAAAGGCGCTCAGTCAGACCGAGTGCTGACATGTGGCAAGACGCTCCTCGGGGCGCGTCTTGCTTGGACTTCTCTCCTGGAGGCCCTCAGTCAGACCCATTGTTGACATGTGGCAAGACGCTCCTCGGGGCGCGTCTTGCTTGGGCCTCTCTCCTGGAGGCGCTCAGTCAGACCGAGTGCTGACATGTGGCAAGACGCTCCTCGGGGCGCATCTTGCTTGGGATTTTCTCCTGGAGGCTGTCAGTCAGACCCATTGTTGTCATGTGGCAAGACGCTCCTCGGGGCGCGTCTTGCTCGGGCCTCTCTCCTGGAGGCGCTCAGTCAGACCGAGTGCTGACATGTGGCAAGATGCTCCTCGGGGCGCGTCTTGCTTGGGCCTCTCTCCTGGGGAGGCGATCATTCAGACCCAGTGTTGACATGTGTCAAGACGCTCCTCGGGCGTTTCTTGCTTGGGCCTCTCTCCTGGAGGCGTTCAGTCAGACCCAATGTTGACATGTGGCAAGACGCTCCTCGGGGCACGTCTTGCTTGGGCCTCTCTCCTGGAGGCGCTCAGTCAGACCTAGTGCTGACATGTGGCAAGACGCTCCTCGGGGCGCGTCTTGCTTGGGCTTCTCTCCTGGAGGCCCTCAGTCAGACCCTTCGTTGACATGTGGCAAGACGCTCCTCGGGGGGCATCTTGCTTGGGCCTCTCTCCTGGAGGCGCTCAGTCAGACCCAGTGTTGACATGTGGCAAGACGCTCCTCGGGGCGCGTCTTGCTTGGCCCTCTCTCCTGGAGGCGCTCAGTCAGACCGAGTGCTGACATGTGGCAAGTCGCTCCTCGCGGCGCGTCTTGCTTGGGCTTCTCTCCTGGAGGCCCTCAGTCAGACCCATTGTTGACATGTGGCAAGACGCTCCTCGGGGCGCGTCTTGCTTGGGCCTCTCTCCTGGAGGCGCTCAGTCAGAACCAGTGGTGACATGTGGCAAGACGCTCCTCGGGGCGCGTATTGCTTGGGCCTCTCTCCTGGATGCCCTCTGTCAGACCCAGTGTTGACATGTGGCAAGACTCTCCTCGGGGCGCGTCTTGCTTGGGCTTCTCTCATGGAGGCCCTCAGTCAGACCCACTGTTGACATGTGTCAAGACGCTCCTCGGAGCGTGTCTTGCTTGGGCCTCTCTCCTGGAGGCGCTCAGTCAGACCCAGTGTTGGCATGTGGCAAGACGCTCCCCGGGGCGCTTCTTGCTTGGGCTTCTCTCCGGGAGGCCCTCAGTCAGACCCATTGTTGACATGTGGCAAGACGCTCCTCGGGGCACGTCTTGCTTAGGCCTCTCTCCTGGAGGCACTCAGTCAGACCGAGTGTTGACATGTGGCAAGATGCTCCTCGGGGCGCGTCTTGCTTGGGCATCTCTCCTGGAGGCGCTCAGTCAGACCCAGTGTTGACATGTGGCAAGATGCTCCTCGGGGCGCGTCTTGCTTGGGCCTCTCTCGTGGAGGCGCTCATTCAGACCCAGTGTTCACATGTGGCAAGACGCTCCTCGGGGCGCGTCTTGCTTGGGCCTCTCTCCTGGAGGCGCTCAGTCAGACCCATTGTTGACATGTGGCAAGACGCTCCTCGGGGCACGTCTTGCTTGGGCCTCTCTCCTGGAGGCGCTCAGTCAGACCGAGTTCTGACATGTGAAAAGACGCTCCTCGGGGCGCGTCTTGCTTGGGCTTCTCTGCTGGAGGCCCTCAGTCAGACCCATTGTTGACATGTGGCAAGACGCTACTCGGGGCGCGTCTTATTTGGGCCTCTCTCCTGGAGGCGCTCGGTAAGACCGAGTGCTGACATGTGGCAAGACGCTCCTCGGGGCGCTTCTTGCTTGGGCTTCTCTCCTGGAGGCCCTCAGTCAGACCCATTGTTGACATGTGGCAAGACGCTACTCGGGGCGCGTCTTATTTGGGCCTCTCTCCTGGAGGCGCTCAGTAAGACCGAGTGCTGACATGTGGCAAGACGCTCCTCGGGGCGCTTCTTGCTTGGGCTTCTCTCCTGGAGGCCCTCAGTCAGACCCATTGTTGACATGTGGCAAGATGCTCCTCGGGGCGCATCTTGCTTGGGCCTCTCTTCTTGAGGCCCTCTGTCAGACCCAGTGTTGACATGTGGCAAGACGCTCCCCGGGGCGCTTCTTGCTTGGGCTTCTCTCCGGGAGGCCCTCAGTAAGACCCATTGTTGACATGTGGCAAGACGCTCCTCGGGGCACGTCTTGCTTAGGCCTCTCTCCTGGAGGCACTCAGTCAGACCGAGTAGTGACATGTGACAAGACGCTCCTCGGGGCGCATCTTGCTTGGGCCTCTCTCCTGGAGGCGCTCATTCAGACCCAGTGTTCAGATGTGGCAAGACGCTCCTCGGGGCGCGTCTTGCTTGGGCCTCTCTCCTGGAGGCGCTCAGTCAGACCCATTGTTGACATGTGGCAAGACGCTCCTCGGGGCACGTCTTGCTTGGGCCTCTCTCCTGGAGGCGCTCAGTCAGACCGAGTTCTGACATGTGAAAAGACGCTCCTCGGGGTGCGTCTTGCTTGGGCTTCTCTGCTGGAGGCCCTCAGTCAGACCCATTGTTGACATGTGGCAAGACGCTACTCGGGGCGCGTCTTATTTGGGCCTCTCTCCTGGAGGCGCTCAGTAAGACCGAGTGCTGACATGTGGCAAGACGCTCCTCGGGGCGCTTCTTGCTTGGGCTTCTCTCCTGGAGGCCCTCAGTCAGACCCATTGTTGACATGTGGCAAGATGCTCCTCGGGGCGCATCTTGCTTGGGCCTCTCTCCTTGAGAACCCCTGTCAGACCCAGTGTTGACATGTGGCAAAACGCTCCTCCGGGCGCGTCTTGCTTGGGCCTCTCTCCTGGAGGCGCTCAGTCAGACCCAGTGTTGACATGTGGCAAGACGCTCCTTGGGGCGCGTCTGGCTTGGGCCTCTCTCCTGGAGGCGCTCAGTCAGACCGAGTGCTGACATGTGGCTAGACGCTCCCCGGGGCGCGTCTTGCTGGGGCTTCTCTCATGGAGGCACTCAGTCAGACCCAGTGTTGACATGTGTCAAGACGCTCCTCGGGCATTTCTTGCTTGGGCCTCTCTCCCGGAGGCGCTCAGTCAGACCCAGTGTTGTCATGTGACAAGACGCTCCTCGGGGCGCGTCTTGCTTGGGCCTTTCTCCTGGAGGCGATCAGTCAGACCGAGTGCTGACATGTGGCAAGACGCTCCTTGGGGCGCGTCTTGCTTGGACTTCTCTCCTGGAGGCTGTCAGTCAGACCCATTGTTGTCATGTGGCAAGACGCTCCTCGAGGCGCGTCTTGCTTGGGCCTCTCTCCTGGAGGCGCTCAGTCAGACCGAGTGCTGACATGTCGCAAGACGCTCCTCGGGGCGCGTCTTGCTTGGGCCTCTCACCTGGAGGCGCTCAGTCAGACCGAGTGCTGACATGTGGCAAGACGCTCCTCGGGGCGCGTCTTGCTTGGACTTCTCTCCTGGAGGCCCTCAGTCAGACCCATTGTTGACATGTGGCAAGACGCTCCTCGGGGCGCGTCTTGCTTGGGCCTCTCTCCTGGAGGCGCTCAGTCAGACCGAGTGCTGACATGTGGCAAGACGCTCCTCGGGGTGCATCTTGCTTGGGATTTTCTCCTGGAGGCTGTCAGTCAGACCCATTGTTGTCATGTGGCAAGACGCTCCTCGGGGCGCGTCTTGCTCGGGCCTCTCTCCTGGAGGCGCTCAGTCAGACCGAGTGCTGACATGTGGCAAGACGCTCCTCGGGGCGCGTCTTGCTTGGGCCTCTCTCCTGGAGGCGCTCAGTCAGACCGAGTGCTGACATGTGGCAAGACGCTCCTCGGGGCGCATCTTGCTTGGGCTTCTCTCCTGGAGGCTCTCAGTCAGACCCATTGTTGTCATGTGGCAAGACGCTCCTCGGGGCGCGTCTTGCTTGGGCCTCTCACCTGGAGGCGCTCAGTCAGACCCAGTGTTGACATGTGGCAAGACGCTCCTCGGGGCGCGTCTTGCTTGGGCCTCTCACCTGGAGGCGCTCAGTCAGACCCAGTGTTGACATGTGGCAAGACGCTCCTCGGGGCGCGTCTTGCTTGGGCCTCTCTCCTGGGGAGGCGATCATTCAGACCCAGTGTTGACATGTGTCAAGACGCTCCTCGGGCGTTTCTTGCTTGGGCCTCTCTCCTGGAGGCGCTCAGTCAGACCTAGTGCTGACATGTGGCAAGACGCTCCTCGGGGCGCGTCTTGCTTGGGCTTCTCTCCTGGAGGCCCTCAGTCAGACCCTTCGTTGACATGTGGCAAGACGCTCCTCGGGGCGCATCTTGCTTGGGCCTCTCTCCTGGAGGCGCTCAGTCAGACCCAGTGTTGACATGTGGCAAGACGCTCCTCGGGGCGCGTCTTGCTTGGCCCTCTCTCCTGGAGGCGCTCAGTCAGACCCATTGTTGACATGTGGCAAGACGCTCCTCGGGGCGCGTCTTGCTTGGGCCTCTCTCCAGAAGGCCCTCATTCAGACCCAGTGTTGACACGTGGCAAGACGCTCCTCGGGGCGCTTCTTGCTTGGGCCTCTCTCCTGGAGGCGCTCAGTCAGACCCAGTGTTGACATGTGGCAAGACGCTCCTCGGGGCGCGTCTTGCTTGGGCCTCTCTCCAGAAGGCCCTCATTCAGACCCAGTGTTGACACGTGGCAAGACGCTCCTCGGGGCGCTTCTTGCTTGGGCCTCTCTCCTGGAGGCGCTCAGTCAGACCCAGTGGTGACATGTGGCAAGCCGCTCCTCGGGGCGCGTATTGCTTGGGCCTCTCTCCTGGATGCCCTCTGTCAGACCCAGTGTTGACATGTGGCAAGACTCTCCTCGGGGCGCGTCTTGCTTGGGCTTCTCTCATGGAGGCCCTCAGTCAGACCCATTGTTGACATGTGGCAAGATGCTCCTCGGGGCGCATCTTGCTTGGGCCTCTCTTCTTGAGGCCCTCAGTCAGACCCACTGTTGACATGTGTCAAGACGCTCCTCGGAGCGTGTCTTGCTTGGGCCTCTCTCCTGGAGGCGCTCAGTCAGACCCAGTGTTGGCATGTGGCAAGACGCTCCCCGGGGCGCTTCTTGATTGGGCTTCTCTCCGGGAGGCCCTCAGTCAGACCCATTGTTGACATGTGGCAAGACGCTCCTCGTGGCACGTCTTGCTTAGGCCTCTCTCCTGGAGGCACTCAGTCAGACCGAGTGTTGACATGTGGCAAGATGCTCCTCGGGGCGCGTCTTGCTTGGGCCTCTCTCCTGGAGGCGCTCAGTCAGACCCTGTGTTGACATGTGGCAAGATGCTCCTCGGGGCGCGTCTTGCTTGGGCCTCTCTCCTGGAGGCGCTCATTCAGACCCAGTGTTCACATGTGGCAAGACGCTCCTCGGGGCGCGTCTTGCTTGGGCCTCTCTCCTGGAGGCGCTCAGTCAGACCCATTGTTGACATGTGGCAAGACGCTCCTCGGGGCACGTCTTGCTTGGGCCTCTCTCCTGGAGGCGCTCAGTCAGACCGAGTTCTGACATGTGAAAAGACGCTCCTCGGGGCGCGTCTTGCTTGGGCTTCTCTGCTGGAGGCCCTCAGTCAGACCCATTGTTGACATGTGGCAAGACGCTACTCGGGGCGCATCTTATTTGGGCCTCTCTCCTGGAGGCGCTCAGTAAGACCGAGTGCTGACATGTGGCAAGACGCTCCTCGGGGCGCTTCTTGCTTGGGCTTCTCTCCTGGAGGCCCTCAGTCAGACCCATTGTTGACGTGTGGCAAGATGCTCCTCGGGGCGCATCTTGCTTGGGCCTCTCTCCTTGAGGCCCTCTGTCAGACCCAGTGTTGACATGTGGCAAAACGCTCCTCCGGGCGCGTCTTGCTTTGGCCTCTCTCCTGGAGGCGCTCAGTCAGACCCAGTGTTGACATGTGGCAAGACGCTCCTTGGGGCGCGTCTTGCTTGGGCCTCTCCCCTGGAGGCGCTCAGTCAGACCGAGTGCTGACATGTGGCAAGACGCTCCCCGGGGCGCGTCTTGCTGGGGCTTCTCTCATGGAGGCACTCAGTCAGACCCAGTGTTGACATGTGTCAAGACGCTCCTCGGGCATTTCTTGCTTGGGCCTCTCTCCCGGAGGCGCTCAGTCAGACCCAGTGTTGACATGTGACAAGACGCTCCTCGGGGCGCGTCTTGCTTGGGCCTCTCTCCTGGAGGCGCTCAGTCAGACCGAGTGCTGACATGTGGCAAGACGCTCCTCGGGGCGCATCTTGCTTGGGCTTCTCTCCTGGAGGCTCTCAGTCAGACCCATTGTTGTCATGTGGCAAGACGCTCCTCGGGGCGCGTCTTGCTTGGGCCTCTCACCTGGAGGCGCTCAGTCAGACCCATTGTTGACATCTGGCAAGACGCTCCTCGGGGCGCGTCTTGCTTGGGCCTCTCACCTGGAGGCGCTCAGTCAGACCCAGTGTTGACATGTGGCAAGACGCTCCTCGGGGCGCGTCTTGCTTGGGCCTCTCTCCTGGGGAGGCGATCAGTCAGACCCAGTGTTGACATGTGTCAAGACGCTCCTCGGGCGTTTCTTGCTTGGGCCTCTCTCCTGGAGGCGCTCAGTCAGACCCAGTGTTGACATGTGGCAAGACGCTCCTCGGGGCGCGTCTTGCTTGGGCCTCTCTCCTGGAGGCGCTCAGTCAGACCTAGTGCTGACATGTGGCAAGACGCTCCTCGGGGCGTGTCTTGATTGGGCTTCTCTCCTGGAGGCCCTCAGTCAGACCCTTCGTTGACATGTGGCAAGACGCTCCTCGGGGCGCATCTTGCTTGGACCTCTCTCCTGGAGGAGCTCAGTCAGACCCAGTGTTGACATGTGGCAAGACGCTCCTCGGGGCGTACTTGCTTGGCCCTCTCTCCTGGAGGCGCTCAGTCAGACCGAGTGCTGACATGTGGAAAGAAGCTCCTCGCGGCGCGTCTTGCTTGGGCTTCTCTCCTGGAGGCCCTCAGTCAGACCCATTGTTGACATGTGGCAAGACGCTCCTCGGGGCGCGTCTTGTTTGGGCCTCTCTCCAGAAGGCCCTCATTCAGACCCAGTGTTGACACGTGGCAAGACGCTCCTCGGGGCGCTTCTTGCTTGGGCCTCTCTCCTGGAGGCGCTCAGTCAGACCCAGTGTTGACATGTGTCAAGACGCTCCTCGGGGCGTGTCTTGCTTGGGCCTCTCTCCTGGAGGCGCTCAGTCAGACCCAGTGTTGGCATGTGGCAAGACGCTCCCCGGGGCGCTTCTTGCTTGGGCTTCTCTCCGGGAGGCCCTCAGTCAGACCCATTGTTGACATGTGGCAAGACGCTCCTCGGGGCACGTCTTGCTTAGGCCTCTCTCCTGGAGGCACTCAGTCAGACCGAGTAGTGACATGTGACAAGACGCTCCTCGGGGCGCGTCTTGCTTGGGCCTCTCTCCTGCAGGCGCTCAGTCAGACCCAGTGTTGACATGTGGCAAGACGCTCCTCGGGGCGCGTCTTGCTTGGGCCTCTCACCTGGAGGCGCTCAGTCAGACCCATTGTTGACATGTGGCAAGACGCTCCTCGGGGCGCGTCTTGCTTGGGCCTCTCACCTGGAGGCGCTCAGTCAGACCCAGTGTTGACATGTGGCAAGACGCTCCTCGGGGCGCGTCTTGCTTGGGCCTCTCTCCTGGGGAGGCGATCAGTCAGACCCAGTGTTGACATGTGTCAAGACGCTCCTCGGGCGTTTCTTGCTTGGGCCTCTCTCCTGGAGGCGCTCAGTCAGACCCAGTGTTGACATGTGGCAAGACGCTCCTCGGGGCGCGTCTTGCTTGGGCCTCTCTCCTGGAGGCGCTCAGTCAGACCTAGTGCTGACATGTGGCAAGACGCTCCTCGGGGCGCGTCTTGCTTGGGCTTCTCTCCTGGAGGCCCTCAGTCAGACCCTTCGTTGACATGTGGCAAGACGCTCCTCGGGGCGCATCTTGCTTGGACCTCTCTCCTGGAGGAGCTCAGTCAGACCCAGTGTTGACATGTGGCAAGACGCTCCTCGGGGCGTACTTGCTTGGCCCTCTCTCCTGGAGGCGCTCAGTCAGACCGAGTGCTGACATGTGGCAAGAAGCTCCTCGCGGCGCTTCTTGCTTGGGCTTCTCTCCTGGAGGCCCTCAGTCAGACCCATTGTTGACATGTGGCAAGACGCTCCTCGGGGCGCGTCTTGTTTGGGCCTCTCTCCAGAAGGCCCTCATTCAGACCCAGTGTTGACACGTGGCAAGACGCTCCTCGGGGCGCTTCTTGCTTGGGCCTCTCTCCTGGAGGCGCTCAGTCAGACCCAGTGTTGACATGTGTCAAGACGCTCCTCGGGGCGTGTCTTGCTTGGGCCTCTCTCCTGGAGGCGCTCAGTCAGACCCAGTGTTGGCATGTGGCAAGACGCTCCCCGGGGCGCTTCTTGCTTGGGCTTCTCTCCGGGAGGCCCTCAGTCAGACCCATTGTTGACATGTGGCAAGACGCTCCTCGGGGCGCATCTTGCTTGGACCTCTCTCCTGGAGGAGCTCAGTCAGACCCAGTGTTGACATGTGGCAAGACGCTCCTCGGGGCGTACTTGCTTGGCCCTCTCTCCTGGAGGCGCTCAGTCAGACCGAGTGCTGACATGTGGCAAGAAGCTCCTCGCGGCGCGTCTTGCTTGGGCTTCTCTCCTGGAGGCCCTCAGTCAGACCCATTGTTGACATGTGGCAAGACGCTCCTCGGGGCGCGTCTTGTTTGGGCCTCTCTCCAGAAGGCCCTCATTCAGACCCAGTGTTGACACGTGGCAAGACGCTCCTCGGGGCGCTTCTTGCTTGGGCCTCTCTCCTGGAGGCGCTCAGTCAGACCCAGTGTTGACATGTGTCAAGACGCTCCTCGGGGCGTGTCTTGCTTGGGCCTCTCTCCTGGAGGCGCTCAGTCAGACCCAGTGTTGGCATGTGGCAAGACGCTCCCCGGGGCGCTTCTTGCTTGGGCTTCTCTCCGGGAGGCCCTCAGTCAGACCCATTGTTGACATGTGGCAAGACGCTCCTCGGGGCACGTCTTGCTTAGGCCTCTCTCCTGGAGGCACTCAGTCAGACCGAGTAGTGACATGTGACAAGACGCTCCTCGGGGCGCGTCTTGCTTGGGCCTCTCTCCTGGAGGCGCTCAGTCAGACCCAGTGTTGACATGTGGCAAGACGCTCCTCGGGGCGCGTCTTGCTTGGGCCTCTCACCTGGAGGCGCTCAGTCAGACCCATTGTTGACATGTGGCAAGACGCTCCTCGGGGCGCGTCTTGCTTGGGCCTCTCACCTGGAGGCGCTCAGTCAGACCCAGTGTTGACATGTGGCAAGACGCTCCTCGGGGCGCGTCTTGCTTGGGCCTCTCTCCTGGGGAGGCGATCAGTCAGACCCAGTGTTGACATGTGTCAAGACGCTCCTCGGGCGTTTCTTGCTTGGGCCTCTCTCCTGGAGGCGCTCAGTCAGACCCAGTGTTGACATGTGGCAAGACGCTCCTCGGGGCGCGTCTTGCTTGGGCCTCTCTCCTGGAGGCGCTCAGTCAGACCTAGTGCTGACATGTGGCAAGACGCTCCTCGGGGCGCGTCTTGCTTGGGCTTCTCTCCTGGAGGCCCTCAGTCAGACCCTTCGTTGACATGTGGCAAGACGCTCCTCGGGGCGCATCTTGCTTGGACCTCTCTCCTGGAGGAGCTCAGTCAGACCCAGTGTTGACATGTGGCAAGACGCTCCTCGGGGCGTACTTGCTTGGCCCTCTCTCCTGGAGGCGCTCAGTCAGACCGAGTGCTGACATGTGGCAAGAAGCTCCTCGCGGCGCGTCTTGCTTGGGCTTCTCTCCTGGAGGCCCTCAGTCAGACCCATTGTTGACATGTGGCAAGACGCTCCTCGGGGCGCGTCTTGTTTGGGCCTCTCTCCAGAAGGCCCTCATTCAGACCCAGTGTTGACACGTGGCAAGACGCTCCTCGGGGCGCTTCTTGCCTGGGCCTCTCTCCTGGAGGCGCTCAGTCAGACCCAGTGTTGACATGTGTCAAGACGCTCCTCGGGGCGTGTCTTGCTTGGGCCTCTCTCCTGGAGGCGCTCAGTCAGACCCAGTGTTGGCATGTGGCAAGACGCTCCCCGGGGCGCTTCTTGCTTGGGCTTCTCTCCGGGAGGCCCTCAGTCAGACCCATTGTTGACATGTGGCAAGACGCTCCTCGGGGCACGTCTTGCTTAGGCCTCTCTCCTGGAGGCACTCAGTCAGACCGAGTAGTGACATGTGACAAGACGCTCCTCGGGGCGCGTCTTGCTTGGGCCTCTCTCCTGGAGGCGCGAAGTCAGACCCAGTGTTGACATGTGGCAAGATGCTCCTCGGGGCGCGTCTTGCTTGGGCCTCTCTCCTGGAGGCGCTCATTCAGACCCAGTGTTCACATGTGGCAAGACGCTCCTCGGGGCGCGTCTTGCTTGGGCCTCTCTCCTGGAGGCGCTCAGTCAGACCCATTGTTGACATGTGGCAAGACGCTCCTCGGGGCACATCTTGCTTGGGCCTCTCTCCTGGAGGCGCTCAGTCAGACCGAGTTCTGACATGTGAAAAGACGCTCCTCGGGGCGCGTCTTGCTTGGGCTTCTCTGCTGGAGGCCCTCAGTCAGACCCATTGTTGACATGTGGCAAGACGCTACTCGGGGCGCGTCTTATTTGGGCCTCTCTCCTGGAGGCGCTCAGTAAGACCGAGTGCTGACATGTGGCAAGACGCTCCTCGGGGCGCTTCTTGCTTGGGCTTCTCTCCTGGAGGCCCTCAGTCAGACCCATTGTTGACATGTGGCAAGATGCTCCTCGGGGCGCATCTTGCTTGGTCCTCTCTCCTTGAGGCCCTCTGTCAGACCCAGTGTTGACATGTGGCAAAACGCTCCTCCGGGCGCGTCTTGCTTTGGCCTCTCTCCTGGAGGCGCTCAGTCAGACCCAGTGTTGACATGTGGCAAGACGCTCCTTGGGGCGCATCTTGCTTGGGCCTCTCTCCTGGAGGCGCTCAGTCAGACCGAGTTCTGACATGTGAAAAGACGCTCCTCGGGGCGCGTCTTGCTTGGGCTTCTCTGCTGGAGGCCCTCAGTCAGACCCATTGTTGACATGTGGCAAGACGCTACTCGGGGCGCATCTTATTTGGGCCTCTCTCCTGGAGGCGCTCAGTAAGACCGAGTGCTGACATGTGGCAAGACGCTCCTCGGGGCGCTTCTTGCTTGGACTTCTCTCCTGGAGGCCCTCAGTCAGACCCATTGTTGACATGTGGCAAGATGCTCCTCGGGGCGCATCTTGCTTGGGCCTCTCTCCTTGAGGCCCTCTGTCAGACCCAGTGTTGACATGTGGCAAAACGCTCCTCCGGGCGCATCTTGCTTTGGCCTCTCTCCTGGAGGCGCTCAGTCAGACCCAGTGTTGACATGTGACAAGACGCTCCTCGGGGCGCGTCTTGCTTGGGCCTCTCTCCTGGAGGTGCTCAGTCAGACCGAGTGCTGACATGTGGCAAGACGCTCCTCGGGGCGCATCTTGCTTGGGCTTCTCTCCTGGTGGCTCTCAGTCAGACCCATTGTTGTCATGTGGCAAGACGCTCCTCGGGGCGCGTCTTGCTTGGGCCTCTCACCTGGAGGCGCTCAGTCAGACCCAGTGTTGACATGTGGCAAGACGCTCCTCGGGGCGCGTCTTGCTTGGGCCTCTCTCCTGGGGAGGCGATCAGTCAGACCCAGTGTTGACATGTGTCAAGACGCTCCTCGGGCGTTTCTTGCTTGGGCCTCTCTCCTGGAGGCGCTCAGTCAGACCCAGTGTTGACATGTGGCAAGACGCTCCTCGGGGCGCGTCTTGCTTGGGCCTCTCTCCTGGAGGCGCTCAGTCAGACCTAGTGCTGACATGTGGCAAGACGCTCCTCGGGGCGCGTCTTGCTTGGGCTTTTCTCCTGGAGGCCCTCAGTCAGACCCTTCGTTGACATGTGGCAAGACGCTCCTCGGGGCGCATCTTGCTTGGGCCTCTCTCCTGGAGGCGCTCAGTCAGACCCAGTGTTGACATGTGGCAAGACGCTCCTTGGGGCGCGTCTTGCTTGGGCCTCTCTCCTGGAGGCGCTCAGTCAGACCGAGTTCTGACATGTGAAAAGACGCTCCTCGGGGCGCGTCTTGCTTGGGCTTCTCTGCTGGAGGCCCTCAGTCAGACCCATTGTTGACATGTGGCAAGACGCTACTCGGGGCGCATCTTATTTGGGCCTCTCTCCTGGAGGCGCTCAGTAAGACCGAGTGCTGACATGTGGCAAGACGCTCCTCGGGGCGCTTCTTGCTTGAACTTCTCTCCTGGAGGCCCTCAGTCAGACCCATTGTTGACATGTGGCAAGATGCTCCTCGGGGCGCATCTTGCTTGGGCCTCTCTCCTTGAGGCCCTCTGTCAGACCCAGTGTTGACATGTGGCAAAACGCTCCTCCGGGCCTATCTTGCTTTGGCCTCTCTCCTGGAGGCGCTCAGTCAGACCCAGTGTTGACATGTGACAAGACGCTCCTCGGGGCGCGTCTTGCTTGGGCCTCTCTCCTGGAGGCGCTCAGTCAGACCGAGTGCTGACATGTGGCAAGACGCTCCTCGGGGCGCATCTTGCTTGGGCTTCTCTCCTGGTGGCTCTCAGTCAGACCCATTGTTGTCATGTGGCAAGACGCTCCTCGGGGCGCGTCTTGCTTGGGCCTCTCACCTGGAGGCGCTCAGTCAGACCCAGTGTTGACATGTGGCAAGACGCTCCTCGGGGCGCGTCTTGCTTGGGCCTCTCTCCTGGGGAGGCGATCAGTCAGACCCAGTGTTGACATGTGTCAAGACGCTCCTCGGGCGTTTCTTGCTTGGGCCTCTCTCCTGGAGGCGCTCAGTCAGACCCAGTGTTGACATGTGGCAAGACGCTCCTTGGGGCGCGTCTTGCTTGGGCCTCTCTCCTGGAGGCGCTCAGTCAGACCTAGTGCTGACATGTGGCAAGACGCTCCTCGGGGCGCGTCTTGCTTGGGCTTCTCTCCTGGAGGCCCTCAGTCAGACCCTTCGTTAACATGTGGCAAGACGCTCCTCGGGGCGCATCTTGCTTGGGCCTCTCTCCTGGAGGCGCTCAGTCAGACCCAGTGTTGACATGTGGCAAGACGCTCCTCGGGGCGTACTTGCTTGGCCCTCTCTCCTGGAGGCCCTCAGTCAGACCCTTCGTTGACATGTGGCAAGACGCTCCTCGGGGCGCATCTTGCTTGGGCCTCTCTCCTGGAGGCCCTCAGTCAGACCCATTGTTGACATGTGGCAAGACGCTCCTCGGGGCGCGTCTTGCTTGGGCCTCTCTCCAGAAGGCCCTCATTCAGACCCAGTGTTGACACGTGGCAAGACGCTCCTCGGGGCGCTTCTTGCTTGGGCCTCTCTCCTGGAGGCGCTCAGTCAGACCCAGTGTTGACATGTGTCAAGATGCTCCTCGGGGCGTGTCTTGCTTGGGCCTCTCTCCTGGAGGCGCTCAGTCAGACCCAGTGTTGGCATGTGGCAAGACGCTCCCCGGGGCGCTTCTTGCTTGGGCTTCTCTCCGGGAGGCCCTCAGTCAGACCCATTGTTGACATGTGGCAAGACGCTCCTCGGGGCACGTCTTGCTTAGGCCTCTCTCCTGGAGGCACTCAGTCAGACCGAGTAGTGACATGTGACAAGACGCTCCTCGGGGCGCGTCTTGCTTGGGCCTCTCTCCTGGAGGCGCTCAGTCAGACCCAGTGTTGACATGTGGCAAGATGCTCCTCGGGGCGCGTCTTGCTTGGGCCTCTCTCCTGGAGGCGCTCATTCAGACCCAGTGTTCACATGTGGCAAGACGCTCCTCGGGGCGCGTCTTGCTTGGGCCTCTCTCCTGGAGGCGCTCAGTCAGACCCATTGTTGACAGGTGGCAAGACGCTCCTCGGGGCACATCTTGCTTGGGCCTCTCTCCTGGAGGCGCTCAGTCAGACCGAGTTCTGACATGTGAAAAGACGCTCCTCGGGGCGCGTCTTGCTTGGGCTTCTCTGCTGGAGGCCCTCAGTCAGACCCATTGTTGACATGTGGCAAGACGCTACTCGGGGCGCGTCTTATTTGGGCCTATCTCCTGGAGGCGCTCAGTAAGACCGAGTGCTGACATGTGGCAAGACGCTCCTCGGGGCGCTTCTTGCTTGGGCTTCTCTCCTGGAGGCCCTCAGTCAGACCCTTCGTTGACATGTGGCAAGACGCTCCTCGGGGCGCATCTTGCTTGGGCCTCTCTCCTGGAGGCGCTCAGTCAGACCCAGTGTTGACATGTGGCAAGACGCTCCTCGGGGCGTACTTGCTTGGCCCTCTCTCCTGGAGGCGCTCAGTCAGACCGAGTGCTGACATGTGGCAAGAAGCTCCTCGCGGCGCGTCTTGCTTGGGCTTCTCTCCTGGAGGCCCTCAGTCAGACCCATTGTTGACATGTGGCAAGACGCTCCTCGGGGCGCGTCTTGCTTGGGCCTCTCTCCAGAAGGCCCTCATTCAGACCCAGTGTTGACACGTGGCAAGACGCTCCTCGGGGCGCTTCTTGCTTGGGCCTCTCTCCTGGAGGCGCTCAGTCAGACCCAGTGTTGACATGTGTCAAGACGCTCCTCGGGGCGTGTCTTGCTTGGGCCTCTCTCCTGGAGGCGCTCAGTCAGACCCAGTGTTGGCATGTGGCAAGACGCTCCCCGGGGCGCTTCTTGCTTGGGCTTCTCTCCGGGAGGCCCTCAGTCAGACCCATTGTTGACATGTGGCAAGACGCTCCTCGGGGCACGTCTTGCTTAGGCCTCTCTCCTGGAGGCACTCAGTCAGACCGAGTAGTGACATGTGACAAGACGCTCCTCGGGGCGCGTCTTGCTTGGGCCTCTCTCCTGGAGGCGCTCAGTCAGACCCAGTGTTGACATGTGGCAAGATGCTCCTCGGGGCGCGTCTTGCTTGGGCCTCTCTCCTGGAGGCGCTCATTCAGACCCAGTGTTCACATGTGGCAAGACGCTCCTCGGGGCGCGTCTTGCTTGGGCCTCTCTCCTGGAGGCGCTCAGTCAGACCCATTGTTGACATGTGGCAAGACGCTCCTCGGGGCACATCTTGCTTGGGCCTCTCTCCTGGAGGCGCTCAGTCAGACCGAGTTCTGACATGTGAAAAGACGCTCCTCGGGGCGCGTCTTGCTTGGGCTTCTCTGCTGGAGGCCCTCAGTCAGACCCATTGTTGACATGTGGCAAGACGCTACTCGGGGCGCGTCTTTTTTGGACCTATCTCCTGGAGGCGCTCAGTAAGACCGAGTGCTGACATGTGGCAAGACGCTCCTCGGGGCGCTTCTTGCTTGGGCTTCTCTCCTGGAGGCCCTCAGTCAGACCCATTGTTGACATGTGGCAAGATGCTCCTCGGGGCGCATCTTGCTTGGGCCTCTCTCCTTGAGGCCCTCTGTCAGACCCAGTGTTGACATGTGGCAAAACGCTCCTCCGGGCGCGTCTTGCTTTGGCCTCTCTCCTGGAGGCGCTCAGTCAGACCCAGTGTTGACATGTGGCAAGACGCTCCTTGGGGCGCATCTTGCTTGGGCCTCTCTCCTGGAGGCGCTCAGTCAGACCGAGTGCTGACATGTGGCAAGACGCTCCCCGGGGCGCGTCTTGCTGGGGCTTCTCTCATGGAGGCACTCAGTCAGACCCAGTGTTGACATGTGTCAAGACGCTCCTCGGGTATTTCTTGCTTGGGCCTCTCTCCCGGAGGTGCTCAGTCAGACCCAGTGTTGACATGTGACAAGACGCTCCTCGGGGCGCATCTTTCTTGGGCCTCTCTCCTGGAGGCGCTCAGTCAGACCGAGTGCTGACATGTGGCAAGACGCTCCTCGGGGCGCATCTTGCTTGGGCCTCTCTCCTGGAGGCGCTCAGTCAGACCTAGTGCTGACATGTGGCAAGACGCTCCTCGGGGTGCGTCTTGCTTGGGATTCTCTCCTGGAGGCCCTCAGTCAGACCCTTCGTTGACATGTGGCAAGATGCTCCTCGGGGCGCATCTTGCTTGGGCCTCTCTCCAGAAGGCCCTCATTCAGACCCAGTGTTGACACGTGGCAAGGCGCTCCTCGGGGCGCTTCTTGCTTGGGCCTCTCTCCTGGAGGCGCTCAGTCAGACCCAGTGGTGACATGTGGCAAGACGCTCCTCGGGGCGCGTATTGCTTGGGCCTCTCTCCTGGATGCCCAATGTCAGACCCAGTGTTGACATGTGGCAAGACTCTCCTCGGGGCGCGTCTTGCTTGGGCTTCTCTCATGGAGGCCCTCAGTCAGACCCACTGTTGACATGTGTCAAGACGCTCCTCGGAGCGTGTCTTGCTTGGGCCTCCCTCCTGGAGGCGCTCAGTCAGACCCAGTGTTGGCATGTGGCAAGACGCTCCCCGGGGCGCTTCTTGCTTGGGCTTCTCTCCGGGAGGCCCTCAGTCAGACCCATTGTTGACATGTGGCAAGACGCTCCTCGGGGCACGTCTTGCTTAGGCCTCTCTCCTGGAGGCACTCAGTCAGACCGAGTGTTGACATGTGGCAAGATGCTCCTCGGGGCGCGTCTTGCTTGGGCCTCTCTCCTGGAGGCGCTCAGTCAGACCCAGTGTTGACATGTGGCAAGATGCTCCTCTGGGCGCGTCTTGCTTGGGCCTCTCTCCTGGAGGCGCTCATTCAGACCCAGTGTTCACATGTGGCAAGACGCTCCTCGGGGCGCGTCTTGCTTGGGCCTCTCTCCTGGAGGCGCTCAGTCAGACCCATTGTTGACATGTGGCAAGACGCTCCTCGGGGCACGTCTTGCTTGGGCCTCTCTCCTGGAGGCGCTCAGTCAGACCGAGTTCTGACATGTGAAAAGACGCTCCTCGGGGCGCGTCTTGCTTGGGCTTCTCTGCTGGAGGCCCTCAGTCAGACCCATTGTTGACATGTGGCAAGACGCTACTCGGGGCGCGTCTTATTTGGGCCTCTCTCCTGGAGGCGCTCAGTAAGACCGAGTGCTGACATGTGGCAAGACGCTCCTCGGGGTGCTTCTTGCTTGGGCTTCTCTCCTGGAGGCCCTCAGTCAGACCCATAGTTGACATGTGGCAAGATGCTCCTCGGGGCGCATCTTGCTTGGGCCTCTCTCCTTGAGGCCCTCTGTCAGACCCAGTGTTGACATGTGGCAAAACGCTCCTCCGGGCGCGTCTTGCTTTGGCCTCTCTCCTGGAGGCGCTCTGTCAGACCCAGTGTTGACATGTGGCAAGACGCTCCTTGGGGCGCGTCTTGCTTGGGCCTCTCTCCTGGAGGCGCTCAGTCAGACCGAGTGCTGACATGTGGCAAGACGCTTCCCGGGGCGCGTCTTGCTGGGGCTTCTCTCATGGAGGCACTCAGTCAGACCCAGTGTTGACATGTGTCAAGACGCTCCTCGGGCATTTCTTGCTTGGGCCTCTCTCCCGGAGGCGCTCAGTCAGACCCAGTGTTGACATGTGACAAGACGCTCCTCGGGGCGCGTCTTGCTTGGGCCTCTCTCCTGGAGGCGCTCAGTCAGACCGAGTGCTGACATGTGGCATGACGCTCCTCGGGGCGCATCTTGCTTGGGCTTCTCTCCTGGAGGCTCTCAGTCAGACCCATTGTTGTCATGTGGCAAGACGCTCCTCGGGGCGCGTCTTGCTTGGGCCTCTCACCTGGAGGCGCTCAGTCAGACCCAGTGTTGACATGTGGCAAGACGCTCCTCGGGGCGCGTCTTGCTTGGGCCTCTCACCTGTAGGCGCTCAGTCAGACCCAGTGTTGACATGTGGCAAGACGCTCCTCGGGGCGCGTCTTGCTTGGGCCTCTCTCCTGGAGGCGCTCAGTCAGACCTAGTGCTGACATGTGGCAAGACGCTCCTCGGGGCGCGTCTTGCTTGGGCTTCTCTCCTTGAGGGCCTCAGTCAGACCCTTCGTTGACATGTGGCAAGACGCTCCTCGGGGCGCATCTTGCTTGGGCCTCTCTCCTGGAGGCGCTCAGTCAGACCCAGTGTTGACATGTGGCAAGACGCTCCTCGGGGCGCGTCTTGCTTGGCCCTCTCTCCTGGAGGCGCTCAGTCAGACCGAGTGCTGACATGTGGCAAGAAGCTCCTCGCGGCGCGTCTTGCTTGGGCTTCTCTCCTGGAGGCCCTCAGTCAGACCCATTGTTGACATGTGGCAAGACGCTCCTCGGGGCGCGTCTTGCTTGGGCCTCTCTCCAGAAGGCCCTCATTCAGACCCAGTGTTGACACGTGGCAAGACGCTCCTCGGGGCGCTTCTTGCTTGGGCCTCTCTCCTGGAGGCGCTCAGTCAGACCCAGTGTTGACATGTGTCAAGACGCTCCTCGGGGCGTGTCTTGCTTGGGCCTCTCTCCTGGAGGCGCTCAGTCAGACCCAGTGTTGGCATGTGGCAAGACGCTCCCCGGGGCGCTTCTTGCTTGGGCTTCTCTCCGGGAGGCCCTCAGTCAGACCCATTGTTGACATGTGGCAAGACGCTCCTCGGGGCACGTCTTGCTTAGGCCTCTCTCCTGGAGGCACTCAGTCAGACCGAGTAGTGACATGTGACAAGACGCTCCTCGGGGCGCGTCTTGCTTGGGCCTCTCTCCTGGAGGCGCTCAGTCAGACCCAGTGTTGACATGTGGCAAGATGCTCCTCGGGGCGCGTCTTGCTTGGGCCTCTCTCCTGGAGGCGCTCATTCAGACCCAGTGTTCACATGTGGCAAGACGCTCCTCGGGGCGCGTCTTGCTTGGCGCGTCTTGCTTGGGCCTCTCTCCTGGAGGCGCTCAGTCAGACCCATTGTTGACATGTGGCAAGACGCTCCTCGGGGCACATCTTGCTTGGGCCTCTCTCCTGGAGGCGCTCAGTCAGACCGAGTTCTGACATGTGAAAAGACGCTCCTCGGGGCGCGTCTTGCTTGGGCTTCTCTGCTGGAGGCCCTCAGTCAGACCCATTGTTGACATGTGTCAAGACGCTACTCGGGGCGCGTCTTATTTGGGCCTCTCTCCTGGAGGCGCTCAGTAAGACCGAGTGCTGACATGTGGCAAGACGCTCCTCGGGGCGCTTCTTGCTTGGGCTTCTCTCCTGGAGGCCCTCAGTCAGACCCATTGTTGACATGTGGCAAGATGCTCCTCGGGGCGCATCTTGCTTGGGCCTCTCTCCTTGAGGCCCTCTGTCAGACCCAGTGTTGACATGTGGCAAAACGCTCCTCCGGGCGCGTCTTGCTTTGGCCTCTCTCCTGGAGGCGCTCAGTCAGACCCAGTGTTGACATGTGGCAAGACGCTCCTTGGGGCGCGTCTTGCTTGGGCCTCTCTCCTGGAGGCGCTCAGTCAGACCGAGTGCTGACATGTGGCAAGACGCTCCCCGGGGCGCGTCTTGCTGGGGCTTCTCTCATGGAGGCACTCAGTCAGACCCAGTGTTGACATGTGTCAAGACGCTCCTCGGGCATTTCTTGCTTGGGCCTCTCTCCCGGAGGCGCTCAGTCAGACCCAGTGTTGACATGTGACAAGACGCTCCTCGGGGCGCATCTTGCTTGGGCCTCTCTCCTGGAGGCGCTCAGTCAGACCGAGTGCTGACATGTGGCAAGACGCTCCTCAGGGCTCATCTTGCTTGGGCTTCTCTCCTGGAGGCTCTCAGTCAGACCCATTGTTGTCATTTGGCAAGACGCTCCTCGGGGCGCGTCTTGCTTGGGCCTCTCACCTGGAGGCGCTCAGTCAGACCCAGTGTTGACATGTGGCAAGACGCTCCTCGGGGCGCGTCTTGCTTGGGCCTATCCCCTGGAGGCGCTCAGTCAGACCCCGTGTTGACATGTGGCAAGACGCTCCTCGGGGCGCGTCTTGCTTGGCCCTCTCTCCTGGGGAGGCGATCAGTCAGACCCAGTGTTGACATGTGTCAAGACGCTCCTCGGGCGTTTCTTGCTTGGGCCTCTCTCCTGGAGGCGCTCAGTCAGACCCAGTGTTGACATGTGGCAAGACGCTCCTCGGGGCGCGTCTTGCTTGGGCCTCTCTCCTGGAGGCGCTCAGTCAGACCTAGTGCTGACATGTGGCAAGACGCTCCTCGGGGCGCGTCTTGCTTGGGCTTCTCTCCTGGAGGCCCTCAGTCAGACCCTTCGTTGACAAGTGGCAAGACGCTCCTCGGGGCGCATCTTGCTTGGGCCTCTCTCCTGGAGGCGCTCAGTCAGACCCTGTGTTGACATGTGGCAAGACGCTCCTCGGGGCGCTTCTTGCTTTGCCCTCTCTCCTGGAGGCGCTCAGTCAGACCGAGTGCTGACATGCTGCAAGAAGCTCCTCGCGGCGCGTCTTGCTTGGGCTTCTCTCCTGGAGGCCCTCAGTCAGACCCATTGTTGACATGTGGCAAGACGCTCCTCGGGGCGCGTCTTGCTTGGGCCTCTCTCCAGAAGGCCCTCATTCAGACCCAGTGTTGACACGTGGCAAGACGCTCCTCGGGGCGCTTCTTGCTTGGGCCTCTCTCCTGGAGGCGCTCAGTCAGACCCAGTGGTGACATGTGGCAAGACGCTCCTCGGGGCGCGTATTGCTTGGGCCTCTCTCCTGGATGCCCTCTGTCAGACCCAGTGTTGACATGTGGCAAGACTCTCCTCGGGGCGCGTCTTGCTTGGGCTTCTCTCATGGAGGCCCTCAGTCAGACCCACTGTTGACATGTGTCAAGACGCTCCTCGGGGCGTGTCTTGCTTGGGCCTCTCTCCTGGAGGTGCTCAGTCAGACCCAGTGTTGACATGTGGCAAGACGCTACCCGGGGCGCTTCTTGCTTGGGCTTCTCTCCGGGAGGCCCTCAGTCAGACCCATTGTTGACATGTGGCAAGACGCTCCTCGGGGCACGTCTTGCTTAGGCCTCTCTCCTGGAGGCACTCAGTCAGACCGAGTAGTGACATGTGACAAGACGCTCCTCGGGGCGCGTCTTGCTTGGGCCTCTCTCCTGGAGGCGCTCAGTCAGACCCAGTGTTGACATGTGGCATGATGCTCCTCGGGGCGCGTCTTGCTTGGGCCTCTCTCCTGGAGGCGCTCATTCAGGCCCAGTGTTCACATGTGGCAAGACGCTCCTCGGGGCGCGTCTTGCTTGGGCCTCTCTCCTGGAGGCGCTCAGTCAGACCCATTGTTGACATGTGGCAAGACGCTCCTCGGGGAACGTCTTGCTTGGGCCTCTCTCCTGGAGGCGCTCAGTCAGACCGAGTTCTGACATGTGAAAAGACGCTCCTCGGGGCGCGTCTTGCTTGGGCTTCTCTGCTGGAGGCCCTCAGTCAGACCCATTGTTGACATGTGGCAAGACGCTACTCGGGGCGCGTCTTATTTGGGCCTCTCTCCTGGAGGCGCTCAGTAAGACCGAGTGCTGACATGTGGCAAGACGCTCCTCGGGGCGCTTCTTGCTTGGGCTTCTCTCCTGGAGGCCCTCAGTCAGACCCATTGTTGACATGTGGCAAGATGCTCCTCGGGGCGCATCTTGCTTGGGCCTCTCTCCTTGAGGACCTCTGTCAGACCCATTGTTGACATGTGGCAAAACGCTCCTCCGGGCATGTCTTGCTTTGGCCTCTCTCCTGGAGGCGCTCAGTCAGACCCAGTGTTGACATGTGGCAAGACGCTCCTTGGGGCGCGTCTTGCTTGGGCCTCTCTCCTGGAGGCGCTCAGTCAGACCGAGTGCTGACATGTGGCAAGACGCTCCTCAGGGCGTGTATTGCTTGGGCCTCTCTCCTGGATGCCCTCTGTCAGACCCAGTGTTGACATTTGGCAAGACTCTCCTCGGGGCGCGTCTTGCTTGGGCTTCTCACATGGAGGCCCTCAGTCAGACCCAGTGTTGACATGTGTCAAGACGCTCCTCGGGGCGTGTCTTGCTTCGGCCTCTCTCCTGGAGGCGCTCAGTCAGACCCAGTGTTGACATGTGGCAAGACGCTCCTCGGGGCGCTTCTTGCTTGGGCTTCTCTCCTGGAGGCCCTCAGTCAGACCCATTGTTGACATGTGACAAGACGCTCCTCGGGGCGCGTGTTGCTTAGACCTCTCTCCTGGAGGCGCTCAGCCAGACCCAGTGTTGACATGTGTCAAGACGCTCCTCGGGCGTTTCTTGCTTGGGCCTCTCTCCTGGAGGCGCTCAGTCAGACCCAGAGGTGACATGTGGCAAGACGCTCCTCGGGCCTCTCTCCTGGAGGCGCTCAGTCAGACCGAGTGCTGACATGTGGCAAGACGCTCCTCCGGGTGCGTCTTGCTTGGGCCTCTCTCCTGGAGGCGCTCAGTCAGACCGAGTGCTGACATGTGGCAAGACGCTCCTCGGGGCGCATCTTGCTTGGGCCTCTCACCTGGAGGCGCTCAGTCAGACCCAGTGTTGACATGTGGCAAGACGCTCCTTGGGGCGCGTCTTGCTTGGGCCTCTCACCTGGAGGCGCTCAGTCAGACCCAGTGTTGACATGTGGCAAGACGCTCCTCGGGGCGCGTCTTGCTTGGGCCTCTCACCTGGAGGCGCTCAGTCAGACCCAGTGTTGACATGTGGCAAGACGCTCCTCGGGGCGCGTCTTGCTTGGGCCTCTCTCCTGGGGAGGCGATCATTCAGACCCAGTGTTGACATGTGTCAAGACGCTCCTCGGGCGTTTCTTGCTTGGGCCTCTCTCCTGGAGGCGTTCAGTCAGACCCAGTGTTGACATGTGGCAAGACGCTCCTCGGGGCGCGTCTTGCTTGGGCCTCTCTCCTGGAGGCGCTCAGTCAGACCTAGTGCTGACATGTGGCAAGACGCTCCTCGGGGCGCGTCTTGCTTGGGCTTCTCTCCTGGAGGCCCTCAGTCAGACCCTTCGTTGACATGTGGCAAGACGCTCCTCGGGGCGCATCTTGCTTGGGCCTCTCTCCTGGAGGCGCTCAGTCAGACCCAGTGTTGACATGTGGCAAGACGCTCCTCGGGGCGCGTCTTGCTTGGCCCTCTCTCCTGGAGGCGCTCAGTCAGACCGAGTGCTGACATGTGGCAAGTCGCTCCTCGCGGCACGTCTTGCTTGGGCTTCTCTCCTGGAGGCCCTCAGTCAGACCCATTGTTGACATGTGGCAAGACGCTCCTCGGGGCGCGTCTTGCTTGGGCCTCTCTCCAGAAGGCCCTCATTCAGACCCAGTGTTGACACGTGGCAAGACGCTCCTCGGGGCGCTTCTTGCTTGGGCCTCTCTCCTGGAGGCGCTCAGTCAGACCCAGTGGTGACATGTGGCAAGCCGCTCCTCGGGGCGCGTATTGCTTGGGCCTCTCTCCTGGATGCCCTCTGTCCGACCCAGTGTTGACATGTGGCAAGACTCTCCTCGGGGCGCGTCTTGCTTGGGCTTCTCTCATGGAGGCCCTCAGTCAGACCCACTGTTGACATGTGTCAAGACGCTCCTCGGAGCGTGTCTTGCTTGGGCCTCTCTCCTGGAGGCGCTCAGTCAGACCCAGTGTTGACATGCGGCAAGACGCTCCCCGGGGCGCTTCTTGCTTGGGCTTCTCTCCGGGAGGCCCTCAGTCAGACCCATTGTTGACATGTGGCAAGACGCTCCTCGGGGCATGTCTTGCTTAGGCCTCTCTCCTGGAGGCACTCAGTCAGACCGAGTGTTGACATGTGGCAAGATGCTCCTCGGGGCGCGTCTTGCTTGGGCCTCTCTCCTGGAGGCGCTCAGTCAGACCCAGTGTTGACATGTGGCAAGATGCTCCTCGGGGCGCGTCTTGCTTGGGCCTCTCTCCTGGAGGCGCTCATTCAGACCCAGTGTTCACATGTGGCAAGACGCTCCTCGGGGCGCGTCTTGCTTGGGCCTCTCTCCTGGAGGCGCTCAGTCAGACCGAGTTCTGACATGTGAAAAGACGCTCCTCGGGGCGCGTCTTGCTTGGGCTTCTCTGCTGGAGGCCCTCAGTCAGACCCATTGTTGACATGTGGCAAGACGCTACTCGGGGCGCGTCTTATTTGGGCCTCTCTCCTGGAAGCGCTCAGTAAGACCGAGTGCTGACATGTGGCAAGACGCTCCTCTGGGCGCTTCTTGCTTGGGCTTGTCTCCTGGAGGCCCTCAGTCAGACCCATTGTTGACATGTGGCAAGATGCTCCTCGGGGCGCATCTTGCTTGGGCCTCTCTCCTTGAGGCCCTCTGTCAGACCCAGTGTTGACATGTGGCAAAACGCTCCTCCGGGCGCGTCTTGCTTTGGCCTCTCTCCTGGAGGCGCTCAGTCAGACCCAGTGTTGACATGTGGCAAGACGCTCCTTGGGGCGCGTCTTGCTTGGGCCTCTCCCCTGGAGGCGCTCAGTCAGACCGAGTGCTGACATGTGGCAAGACGCTCCCCGGGGCGCGTCTTGCTGGGGCTTCTCTCATGGAGGCACTCAGTCAGACCCAGTGTTGACATGTGTCAAGACGCTCCTCGGGCATTTCTTGCTTGGGCCTCTCTCCCGGAGGCGCTCAGTCAGACCCAGTGTTGACATGTGACAAGACGCTCCTCGGGGCGCGTCTTGCTTGGGCCTCTCTCCTGGAGGCGCTCAGTCAGACCGAGTTCTGACATGTGAAAAGACGCTCCTCGGGGCGCGTCTTGCTTGGGCTTCTCTGCTGGAGGCCCTCAGTCAGACCCATTGTTGACATGTGGCAAGACGCTACTCGGGGCGCGTCTTATTTGGGCCTCTCTCCTGGAGGCGCTCAGTAAGACCGAGTGCTGACATGTGGCAAGACGCTCCTCGGGGCGCTTCTTGCTTGGGCTTCTCTCCTGGAGGCCCTCAGTCAGACCCATTGTTGACATGTGGCAAGATGCTCCTCGGGGCGCATCTTGCTTGGGCCTCTCTCCTTGAGGACCTCTGTCAGACCCAGTGTTGACATGTGGCAAAACGCTCCTCCGGGCACGTCTTGCTTTGGCCTCTCTCCTGGAGGCGCTCAGTCAGACCCAGTGTTGACATGTGGCAAGACGCTCCTTGGGGCGCGTCTTGCTTGGGCCTCTCTCCTGGAGGCGCTCAGTCAGACCGAGTGCTGACATGTGGCAAGACGCTCCTCAGGGCGTGTATTGCTTGGGCCTCTCTCTTGGATGCCCTCTGTCAGACCCAGTGTTGACATTTGGCAAGACTCTCCTCGGGGCGCGTCTTGCTTGGGCTTCTCACATGGAGGCCCTCAGTCAGACCCAGTGTTGACATGTGTCAAGACGCTCCTCGGGGCGTGTCTTGCTTGGGCCTCTCTCCTGGAGGCGCTCAGTCAGACCCAGTGTTGACATGTGGCAAGACGCTCCTCGGGGCGTTTCTTGCTTGGGCTTCTCTCCTGGAGGCCCTCAGTCAGACCCATTGTTGACATGTGACAAGACGCTCCTCGGGGCGCGTGTTGCTTAGACCTCTCTCCTGGAGGCGCTCAGCCAGACCCAGTGTTGACATGTGTCAAGACGCTCCTCGGGCGTTTCTTGCTTGGGCCTCTCTCCTGGAGGCGCTCAGTCAGACCCAGAGGTGACATGTGGCAAGACGCTCCTCGGGCCTCTCTCCTGGAGGCGCTCAGTCAGACCGAGTGCTGACATGTGGCAAGACGCTCCTCCGGGTGCGTCTTGCTTGGGCCTCTCTCCTGGAGGCGCTCAGTCAGACCGAGTGCTGACATGTGGCAAGACGCTCCTCGGGGCGCATCTTGCTTGGGCCTCTCACCTGGAGGCGCTCAGTCAGACCCAGTGTTGACATGTGGCAAGACGCTCCTTGGGGCGCGTCTTGCTTGGGCCTCTCACCTGGAGGCGCTCAGTCAGACCCAGTGTTGACATGTGGCAAGACGCTCCTCGGGGCGCGTCTTGCTTGGGCCTCTCACCTGGAGGCGCTCAGTCAGACCCAGTGTTGACATGTGGCAAGACGCTCCTCGGGGCGCGTCTTGCTTGGGCCTCTCTCCTGGGGAGGCGATCATTCAGACCCAGTGTTGACATGTGTCAAGACGCTCCTCGGGCGTTTCTTGCTTGGGCCTCTCTCCTGGAGGCGTTCAGTCAGACCCAGTGTTGACATGTGGCAAGACGCTCCTCGGGGCGCGTCTTGCTTGGGCCTCTCTCCTGGAGGCGCTCAGTCAGACCTAGTGCTGACATGTGGCAAGACGCTCCTCGGGGCGCGTCTTGCTTGGGCTTCTCTCCTGGAGGCCCTCAGTCAGACCCTTCGTTGACATGTGGCAAGACGCTCCTCGGGGCGCATCTTGCTTGGGCCTCTCTCCTGGAGGCGCTCAGTCAGACCCAGTGTTGACATGTGGCAAGACGCTCCTCGGGGCGCGTCTTGCTTGGCCCTCTCTCCTGGAGGCGCTCAGTCAGACCGAGTGCTGACATGTGGCAAGTCGCTCCTTGCGGCACGTCTTGCTTGGGCTTCTCTCCTGGAGGCCCTCAGTCAGACCCATTGTTGACATGTGGCAAGACGCTCCTCGGGGCGCGTCTTGCTTGGGCCTCTCTCCAGAAGGCCCTCATTCAGACCCAGTGTTGACACGTGGCAAGACGCTCCTCGGGGCGCTTCTTGCTTGGGCCTCTCTCCTGGAGGCGCTCAGTCAGACCCAGTGGTGACATGTGGCAAGCCGCTCCTCGGGGCGCGTATTGCTTGGGCCTCTCTCCTGGATGCCCTCTGTCAGACCCAGTGTTGACATGTGGCAAGACTCTCCTCGGGGCGCGTCTTGCTTGGGCTTCTCTCATGGAGGCCCTCAGTCAGACCCACTGTTGACATGTGTCAAGACGCTCCTCGGAGCGTGTCTTGCTTGGGCCTCTCTCCTGGAGGCGCTCAGTCAGACCCAGTGTTGGCATGTGGCAAGACGCTCCCCGGGGCGCTTCTTGCTTGGGCTTCTCTCCGGGAGGCCCTCAGTCAGACCCATTGTTGACATGTGGCAAGACGCTCCTCGGGGCACGTCTTGCTTAGGCCTCTCTCCTGGAGGCACTCAGTCAGACCGAGTGTTGACATGTGGCAAGATGCTCCTTGGGGCGCGTCTTGCTTGGGCCTCTCTCCTGGAGGCGCTCAGTCAGACCCAGTGTTGACATGTGGCAAGATGCTCCTCGGGGCGCGTCTTGCTTGGGCCTCTCTCCTGGAGGCGCTCATTCAGACCCAGTGTTCACATGTGGCAAGACGCTCCTCGGGGCGCGTCTTGCTTGGGCCTCTCTCCTGGAGGCGCTCAGTCAGACCCATTGTTGACATGTGGCAAGACGCTCCTCGGGGCACGTCTTGCTTGGGCCTCTCTCCTGGAGGCGCTCAGTCAGACCGAGTTCTGACATGTGAAAAGACGCTCCTCGGGGCGCGTCTTGCTTGGGCTTCTCTGCTGGAGGCCCTCAGTCAGACCCATTGTTGACATGTGGCAAGACGCTACTCGGGGCGCGTCTTATTTGGGCCTCTCTCCTGGAGGCGCTCAGTAAGACCGAGTGCTGACATGTGGCAAGACGCTCCTCTGGGCGCTTCTTGCTTGGGCTTCTCTCCTGGAGGCCCTCAGTCAGACCCATTGTTGACATGTGGCAAGATGCTCCTCGGGGCGCATCTTGCTTGGGCCTCTCTCCTTGAGGCCCTCTGTCAGACCCAGTGTTGACATGTGGCAAAACGCTCCTCCGGGCGCGTCTTGCTTTGGCCTCTCTCCTGGAGGCGCTCAGTCAGACCCAGTGTTGACATGTGGCAAGACGCTCCTTGGGGCGCGTCTTGCTTGGGCCTCTCCCCTGGAGGCGCTCAGTCAGACCGAGTGCTGACATGTGGCAAGACGCTCCCCGGGGCGCGTCTTGCTGGGGCTTCTCTCATGGAGGCACTCAGTCAGACCCAGTGTTGACATGTGTCAAGACGCTCCTCGGGCATTTCTTGCTTGGGCCTCTCTCCCGGAGGCGCTCAGTCAGACCCAGTGTTGACATGTGACAAGACGCTCCTCGGGGCGCGTCTTGCTTGGGCCTCTCTCCTGGAGGCGCTCAGTCAGACCGAGTGCTGACATGTGGCAAGACGCTCCTCGGGGCGCATCTTGCTTGGGCTTCTCTCCTGGAGGCTCTCAGTCAGACCCATTGTTGTCATGTGGCAAGACGCTCCTCGGGGCGCGTCTTGCTTGGGCCTCTCACCTGGAGGCGCTCAGTCAGACCCAGTGTTGACATGTGGCAAGACGCTCCTCGGGGCGCGTCTTGCTTGGGCCTCTCTCCTGGGGAGGCGATCAGTCAGACCCAGTGTTGACATGTGGCAAGACGCTCCCCGGGGCGCTTCTTGCTTGGGCTTCTCTCCGGGAGGCGCTCAGTCAGACCCAGTGTTGACATGTGGCAAGATGCTCCTCGGGGCGCGTCTTGCTTGGGCCTCTCTCCTGGAGGCGCTCATTCAGACCCAGTGTTCACATGTGGCAAGACGCTCCTCGGGGCGCGTCTTGCTTGGGCCTCTCTCCTGGAGGCGCTCAGTCAGACCCATTGTTGACATGTGGCAAGACGCTCCTCGGGGCACGTCTTGCTTGGGCCTCTCTCCTGGAGGCGCTCAGTCAGACCGAGTTCTGACATGTGAAAAGACGCTCCTCGGGGCGCGTCTTGCTTGGGCTTCTCTGCTGGAGGCCCTCAGTCAGACCCATTGTTGACATGTGGCAAGACGCTACTCGGGGCGCGTCTTATTTGGGCCTCTCTCCTGGAGGCGCTCAGTAAGACCGAGTGCTGACATGTGGCAAGACGCTCCTCTGGGCGCTTCTTGCTTGGGCTTCTCTCCTGGAGGCCCTCAGTCAGACCCATTGTTGACATGTGGCAAGATGCTCCTCGGGGCGCATCTTGCTTGGGCCTCTCTCCTTGAGGCCCTCTGTCAGACCCAGTGTTGACATGTGGCAAAACGCTCCTCCGGGCGCGTCTTGCTTTGGCCTCTCTCCTGGAGGCGCTCAGTCAGACCCAGTGTTGACATGTGGCAAGACGCTCCTTGGGGCGCGTCTTGCTTGGGCCTCTCCCCTGGAGGCGCTCAGTCAGACCGAGTGCTGACATGTGGCAAGACGCTCCCCGGGGCGCGTCTTGCTGGGGCTTCTCTCATGGAGGCACTCAGTCAGACCCAGTGTTGACATGTGTCAAGACGCTCCTCGGGCATTTCTTGCTTGGGCCTCTCTCCCGGAGGCGCTCAGTCAGACCCAGTGTTGACATGTGACAAGACGCTCCTCGGGGCGCGTCTTGCTTGGGCCTCTCTCCTGGAGGCGCTCAGTCAGACCGAGTGCTGACATGTGGCAAGACGCTCCTCGGGGCGCATCTTGCTTGGGCTTCTCTCCTGGAGGCTCTCAGTCAGACCCATTGTTGTCATGTGGCAAGACGCTCCTCGGGGCGCGTCTTGCTTGGGCCTCTCACCTGGAGGCGCTCAGTCAGACCCAGTGTTGACATGTGGCAAGACGCTCCTCGGGGCGCGTCTTGCTTGGGCCTCTCTCCTGGGGAGGCGATCAGTCAGACCCAGTGTTGACATGTGGCAAGACGCTCCCCGGGGCGCTTCTTGCTTGGGCTTCTCTCCGGGAGGCCCTCAGTCAGACCCATTGTTGACATGTGGCAAGACGCTCCTCGGGGCACGTCTTGCTTAGGCCTCTCTCCTGGAGGCACTCAGTCAGACCGAGTGTTGACATGTGGCAAGATGCTCCTTGGGGCGCGTCTTGCTTGGGCCTCTCTCCTGGAGGCGCTCAGTCAGACCCAGTGTTGACATGTGGCAAGATGCTCCTCGGGGCGCGTCTTGCTTGGGCCTCTCTCCTGGAGGCGCTCATTCAGACCCAGTGTTCACATGTGGCAAGACGCTCCTCGGGGCGCGTCTTGCTTGGGCCTCTCTCCTGGAGGCGCTCAGTCAGACCCATTGTTGACATGTGGCAAGACGCTCCTCGGGGCACGTCTTGCTTGGGCCTCTCTCCTGGAGGCGCTCAGTCAGACCGAGTTCTGACATGTGAAAAGACGCTCCTCGGGGCGCGTCTTGCTTGGGCTTCTCTGCTGGAGGCCCTCAGTCAGACCCATTGTTGACATGTGGCAAGACGCTACTCGGGGCGCGTCTTATTTGGGCCTCTCTCCTGGAGGCGCTCAGTAAGACCGAGTGCTGACATGTGGCAAGACGCTCCTCTGGGCGCTTCTTGCTTGGGCTTCTCTCCTGGAGGCCCTCAGTCAGACCCATTGTTGACATGTGGCAAGATGCTCCTCGGGGCGCATCTTGCTTGGGCCTCTCTCCTTGAGGCCCTCTGTCAGACCCAGTGTTGACATGTGGCAAAACGCTCCTCCGGGCGCGTCTTGCTTTGGCCTCTCTCCTGGAGGCGCTCAGTCAGACCCAGTGTTGACATGTGGCAAGACGCTCCTTGGGGCGCGTCTTGCTTGGGCCTCTCCCCTGGAGGCGCTCAGTCAGACCGAGTGCTGACATGTGGCAAGACGCTCCCCGGGGCGCGTCTTGCTGGGGCTTCTCTCATGGAGGCACTCAGTCAGACCCAGTGTTGACATGTGTCAAGACGCTCCTCGGGCATTTCTTGCTTGGGCCTCTCTCCCGGAGGCGCTCAGTCAGACCCAGTGTTGACATGTGACAAGACGCTCCTCGGGGCGCGTCTTGCTTGGGCCTCTCTCCTGGAGGCGCTCAGTCAGACCGAGTGCTGACATGTGGCAAGACGCTCCTCGGGGCGCATCTTGCTTGGGCTTCTCTCCTGGAGGCTCTCAGTCAGACCCATTGTTGTCATGTGGCAAGACGCTCCTCGGGGCGCGTCTTGCTTGGGCCTCTCACCTGGAGGCGCTCAGTCAGACCCAGTGTTGACATGTGGCAAGACGCTCCTCGGGGCGCGTCTTGCTTGGGCCTCTCTCCTGGGGAGGCGATCAGTCAGACCCAGTGTTGACATGTGTCAAGACGCTCCTCGGGCGTTTCTTGCTTGGGCCTCTCTCCTGGAGGCGCTCAGTCAGACCGAGTGCTGACATGTGGCAAGACGCTCCCCGGGGCGCGTCTTGCTGGGGCTTCTCTCATGGAGGCACTCAGTCAGACCCAGTGTTGACATGTGTCAAGACGCTCCTCGGGCATTTCTTGCTTGGGCCTCTCTCCCGGAGGCGCTCAGTCAGACCCAGTGTTGACATGTGACAAGACGCTCCTCGGGGCGCGTCTTGCTTGGGCCTCTCTCCTGGAGGTGCTCAGTCAGACCGAGTGCTGACATGTGGCAAGACGCTCCTCGGGGCGCATCTTGCTTGGGCTTCTCTCCTGGAGGCTCTCAGTCAGACCCATTGTTGTCATGTGGCAAGACGCTCCTCGGGGCGCGTCTTGCTTGGGCCTCTCACCTGGAGGCGCTCAGTCAGACCCAGTGTTGACATGTGGCAAGACGCTCCTCGGGGCGCGTCTTGCTTGGGCCTCTCTCCTGGGGAGGCGATCAGTCAGACCCAGTGTTGACATGTGTCAAGACGCTCCTCGGGCGTTTCTTGCTTGGGCCTCTCTCCTGGAGGCGCTCAGTCAGACCCAGTGTTGACATGTGGCAAGACGCTCCTCGGGGCGCGTCTTGCTTGGGCCTCTCTCCTGGAGGCGCTCAGTCAGACCTAGTGCTGACATGTGGCAAGACGCTCCTCGGGGCGCGTCTTGCTTGGGCTTCTCTCCTGGAGGCCCTCAGTCAGACCCTTCGTTGACATGTGGCAAGACGCTCCTCGGGGCGCATCTTGCTTGGGCCTCTCTCCTGGAGGCGCTCAGTCAGACCCAGTGTTGACATGTGGCAAGACGCTCCTCGGGGCGTACTTGCTTGGCCCTCTCTCCTGGAGGCGCTCAGTCAGACCGAGTGCTGACATGTGGCAAGAAGCTCCTCGCGGCGCGTCTTGCTTGGGCTTCTCTCCTGGAGGCCCTCAGTCAGACCCATTGTTGACATGTGGCAAGACGCTCCTCGGGGCGCGTCTTGCTTGGGCCTCTCTCCAGAAGGCCCTCATTCAGACCCAGTGTTGACACGTGGCAAGACGCTCCTCGGGGCGCTTCTTGCTTGGGCCTCTCTCCTGGAGGCGCTCAGTCAGACCCAGTGTTGACATGTGTCAAGACGCTCCTCGGGGCGTGTCTTGCTTGGGCCTCTCTCCTGGAGGCGCTCAGTCAGACCCAGTGTTGGCATGTGGCAAGACGCTCCCCGGGGCGCTTCTTGCTTGGGCTTCTCTCCGGGAGGCCCTCAGTCAGACCCATTGTTGACATGTGGCAAGACGCTCCTCGGGGCACGTCTTGCTTAGGCCTCTCTCCTGGAGGCACTCAGTCAGACCGAGTAGTGACATGTGACAAGACGCTCCTCGGGGCGCGTCTTGCTTGGGCCTCTCTCCTGGAGGCGCTCAGTCAGACCCAGTGTTGACATGTGGCAAGATGCTCCTCGGGGCGCGTCTTGCTTGGGCCTCTCTCCTGGAGGCGCTCAGTCAGACCCATTGTTGACATGTGGCAAGACGCTCCTCGGGGCACATCTTGCTTGGGCCTCTCTCCTGGAGGCGCTCAGTCAGACCGAGTTCTGACATGTGAAAAGACGCTCCTCGGGGCGCGTCTTGCTTGGGCTTCTCTCCTGGAGGCCCTCAGTCAGACCCTTCGTTGACATGTGGCAAGACGCTCCTCGGGGCGCATCTTGCTTGGGCCTCTCTCCTGGAGGCGCTCAGTCAGACCCAGTGTTGACATGTGGCAAGACGCTCCTCGGGGCGCGTCTTGCTTGGCCCTCTCTCCTGGAGGCGCTCAGTCAGACCGAGTGCTGACATGTGGCAAGTCGCTCCTCGCGGCACGTCTTGCTTGGGCTTCTCTCCTGGAGGCCCTCAGTCAGACCCATTGTTGACATGTGGCAAGACGCTCCTCGGGGCGCGTCTTGCTTGGGCCTCTCTCCAGAAGGCCCTCATTCAGACCCAGTGTTGACACGTGGCAAGACGCTCCTCGGGGCGCTTCTTGCTTGGGCCTCTCTCCTGGAGGCGCTCAGTCAGACCCAGTGGTGACATGTGGCAAGCCGCTCCTCGGGGCGCGTATTGCTTGGGCCTCTCTCCTGGATGCCCTCTGACAGACCCAGTGTTGACATGTGGCAAGACTCTCCTCGGGGCGCGTCTTGCTTGGGCTTCTCTCATGGAGGCCCTCAGTCAGACCCACTGTTGACATGTGTCAAGACGCTCCTCGGAGCGTGTCTTGCTTGGGCCTCTCTCCTGGAGGCGCTCAGTCAGACCCAGTGTTGGCATGTGGCAAGACGCTCCCCGGGGCGCTTCTTGCTTGGGCTTCTCTCCGGGAGGCCCTCAGTCAGACCCATTGTTGACATGTGGCAAGACGCTCCTCGGGGCACGTCTTGCTTAGGCCTCTCTCCTGGAGGCACTCAGTCAGACCGAGTGTTGACATGTGGCAAGATGCTCCTCGGGGCGCATCTTGCTTGGGCCTCTCTCCTGGAGGCGCTCAGTCAGACCCAGTGTTGACATGTGGCAAGATGCTCCTCGGGGCGCGTCTTGCTTGGGCCTCTCTCCTGGAGGCGCTCATTCAGACCCAGTGTTCACATGTGGCAAGACACTCCTCGGGGCGCGTCTTGCTTGGGCCTCTCTCCTGGAGGCGCTCAGTCAGACCCATTGTTGACATGTGGCAAGACGCTCCTCGGGGCACGTCTTGCTTGGGCCTCTCTCCTGGAGGCGCTCAGTCAGACCGAGTTCTGACATGTGAAAAGACGCTCCTCGGGGCGCGTCTTGCTTGGGCTTCTCTGCTGGAGGCCCTCAGTCAGACCCATTGTTGACATGTGGCAAGACGCTACTCGGGGCGCGTCTTATTTGGGCCTCTCTCCTGGTGGCGCTCAGTAAGACCGAGTGCTGACATGTGGCAAGACGCTCCTCGGGGCGCTTCTTGCTTGGGCTTCTCTCCTGGAGGCCCTCAGTCAGACCCATTGTTGACATGTGGCAAGATGCTCCTCGGGTCGCATCTTGCTTGGGCCTCTCTCCTTGAGGCCCTCTGTCAGACCCAGTGTTGACATGTGGCAAAACGCTCCTCCGGGCGCGTCTTGCTTTGGCCTCTCACCTGGAGGCGCTCAGTCAGACCCAGTGCTGACATGTGGCAAGACGCTCCCCGGGGCGCGTCTTGCTGGGGCTTCTCTCATGGAGGCACTCAGTCAGACCAAGTGTTGACATGTGTCAAGACGCTCCTCGGGCATTTCTTGCTTGGGCCTCTCTCCCGGAGGCGCTCAGTCAGACCCAGTGTTGACATGTGACAAGACGCTCCTCGGGGCGCGTCTTGCTTGGGCCTCTCTCCTGGAGGCGCTCAGTCAGACCGAGTGCTGACATGTGGCAAGACGCTCCTCGGGGCGCATCTTGTTTGGGCTTCTCTCCTGGAGGCTCTCAGTCAGACCCATTGTTGTCATGTGGCAAGACGCTCCTCGGGGCGCGTCTTGCTTGGGCCTCTCAACTGGAGGCGCTCAGTCAGACCCAGTGTTGACATGTGGCAAGACGCTCCTCGGGGCGCGTCTTGCTTGGGCCTCTCACCTGGAGGCGCTCAGTCAGACCCAGTGTTGACATGTGGCAAGACGCTCCACGGGGCGCGTCTTGCTTGGGCCTCTCTCCTGGGGAGGCGATCAGTCAGACCCAGTGTTGACATGTGTCAAGACGCTCCTCGGGCGTTTCTTGCTTGGGCCTCTCTCCTGGAGGCGCTCAGTCAGACCCAGTGTTGACATGTGGCAAGACGCTCCTCGGGGCGCGTCTTGCTTGGGCCTCTCTCCTGGAGGCGCTCAGTCAGACCTAGTGCTGACATGTGGCAAGACGCTCCTCGGGGCGCGTCTTGCTTGGGCTTCTCTCCTGGAGGCCCTCAGTCAGACCCTTCGTTGACATGTGGCAAGACGCTCCTCGGGGCGCATCTTGCTTGGGCCTCTCTCCTGGAGGCGCTCAGTCAGACCCAGTGTTGACATGTGGCAAGACGCTCCTCGGGGCGTACTTGCTTGGCCCTCTCTCGTGGAGGCGCTCAGTCAGACCGAGTGCTGACATGTGGCAAGAAGCTCCTCGCGGCGCGTCTTGCTTGGGCTTCTCTCCTGGAGGCCCTCAGTCAGACCCATTGTTGACATGTGGCAAGACGCTCCTCGGGGCGCGTCTTGCTTGGGCCTCTCTCCAGAAGGCCCTCATTCAGACCCAGTGTTGACACGTGGCAAGACGCTCCTCGGGGCGCTTCTTGCTTGGGCCTCTCTCCTGGAGGCGCTCAGTCAGACCCAGTGTTGACATGTGTCAAGACGCTCCTCGGGGCGTGTCTTGCTTGGGCCTCTCTCCTGGAGGCGCTCAGTCAGACCCAGTGTTGGCATGTGGCAAGACGCTCCCCGGGGCGCTTCTTGCTTGGGCTTCTCTCTGGGAGGCCCTCAGTCAGACCCATTGTTGACATGTGGCAAGACGCTCCTCGGGGCACGTCTTGCTTAGGCCTCTCTCCTGGAGGCACTCAGTCAGACCGAGTAGTGACATGTGACAAGACGCTCCTCGGGGCGCGTCTTGCTTGGGCCTCTCTCCTGGAGGCGCTCAGTCAGACCCAGTGTTGACATGTGGCAAGATGCTCCTCGGGGCGCGTCTTGCTTGGGCCTCTCTCCTGGAGGCGCTCATTCAGACCCAGTGTTCACATGTGGCAAGACGCTCCTCGGGGCGCGTCTTGCTTGGGCCTCTCTCCTGGAGGCGCTCAGTCAGACCCATTGTTGACATGTGGCAAGACGCTCCTCGGGGCACATCTTGCTTGGGCCTCTCTCCTGGAGGCGCTCAGTCAGACCGAGTTCTGACATGTGAAAAGACGCTCCTCGGGGCGCGTCTTGCTTGGGCTTTTCTGCTGGAGGCCCTCAGTCAGACCCATTGTTGACATGTGGCAAGACGCTACTCGGGGCGCGTCTTATTTGGGCCTCTCTCCTGGAGGCGCTCAGTAAGACCGAGTGCTGACATGTGGCAAGACGCTCCTCGGGGCGCTTCTTGCTTGGGCTTCTCTCCTGGAGGCCCTCAGTCAGACCCATTGTTGACATGTGGCAAGATGCTCCTCGGGGCGCATCTTGCTTGGGCCTCTCTCCTTGAGGCCCTCTGTCAGACCCAGTGTTGACATGTGGCAAAACGCTCCTCCGGGCGCGTCTTGCTTTGGCCTCTCTCCTGGAGGCGCTCAGTCAGACCCAGTGTTGACATGTGGCAAGACGCTCCTTGGGGCGCGTCTTGCTTGGGCCTCTCTCCTGGAGGCGCTCAGTCAGACCGAGTGCTGACATGTGGCAAGACGCTCCCCGGGGCGCGTCTTGCTGGGGCTTCTCTCATGGAGGCACTCAGTCAGACCCAGTGTTGACATGTGTCAAGACGCTCCTCGGGTATTTCTTGCTTGGGCCTCTCTCCCGGAGGCGCTCAGTCAGACCCAGTGTTGACATGTGACAAGACGCTCCTCGGGGCGCATCTTGCTTGGGCCTCTCTCCTGGAGGCGCTCAGTCAGACCGAGTGCTGACATGTGGCAAGACGCTCCTCGGGGCGCATCTTGCTCTGGCCTCTCTCCTGGAGGCGCTCAGTCAGACCTAGTGCTGACATGTGGCAAGACGCTCCTCGGGGTGCGTCTTGCTTGGGCTTCTCTCCTGGAGGCCTTCAGTCAGACCCTTCGTTGACATGTGGCAAGACGCTCCTCGGGGCGCATCTTGCTTGGGCCTCTCTCCTGGAGGCGCTCAGTCAGACCCAGTGTTGACATGTGGCAAGTCGCTCCTCGCGGCGCGTCTTGCTTGGGCTTCTCTCCTGGAGGCCCTCAGTCAGACCCATTGTTGACATGTGGCAAGACGCTCCTCGGGGCGCGTCTTGCTTGGGCCTCTCTCCAGAAGGCCCTCATTCAGACCCAGTGTTGACACGTGGCAAGACGCTCCTCGGGGCGCTTCTTGCTTGGGCCTCTCTCCTGGAGGCGCTCAGTCAGACCCAGTGGTGACATGTGGCAAGACGCTCCTCGGGGCGCGTATTGCTTGGGCCTCTCTCCTGGATGCCCTCTGTCAGACCCAGTGTTGACATGTGGCAAGACTCTCCTCGGGGCGCGTCTTGCTTGGGCTTCTCTCATGGAGGCCCTCAGTCAGACCCACTGTTGACATGTGTCAAGACGCTCCTCGGAGCGTGTCTTGCTTGGGCCTCTCTCCTGGAGGCGCTCAGTCAGACCCAGTGTTGGCATGTGGCAAGACGCTCCCCGGGGCGCTTCTGGCTTGGGCTTCTCTCCGGGAGGCCCTCAGTCAGACCCATTGTTGACATGTGGCAAGACGCTCCTCGGGGCACGTCTTGCTTAGGCCTCTCTCCTGGAGGCACTCAGTCAGACCGAGTGTTGACATGTGGCAAGATGCTCCTCGGGGCGCGTCTTGCTTGGGCCTCTCTCCTGGATGCGCTCAGTCAGACCCAGTGTTGACATGTGGCAAGATGCTCCTCGGGGCGCGTCTTGCTTTGGCCTCTCTCCTGGAGGCGCTCATTCAGACCCAGTGTTCACATGTGGCAAGACGCTCCTCGGGGCGCGTCTTGCTTGGGCCTCTCTCCTGGAGGCGCTCAGTCAGACCCATTTTTGACATGTGGCAAGACGCTCCTCGGGGCACGTCTTGCTTGGGCCTCTCTCCTGGAGGCGCTCAGTCAGACCGAGTTCTGACATGTGAAAAGACGCTCCTCGGGGCGCGTCTTGCTTGGGCTTCTCTGCTGGAGGCCCTCAGTCAGACCCATTGTTGACATGTGGCAAGACGCTACTCGGGGCGCGTCTTATTTGGGCCTCTCTCCTGGAGGCGCTCAGTAAGACCGAGTGCTGACATGTGGCAAGACGCTCCTCGGGGCGCTTCTTGCTTGGGCTTCTCTCCTGGAGGCCCTCAGTCAGACCCATTGTTGACATGTGGCAAGATGCTCCTCGGGGCGCATCTTGCTTGGGCCTCTCTCCTTGAGGCCCTCTGTCAGACCCAGTGTTGACATGTGGCAAAACGCTCCTCCGGGCGCGTCTTGCTTTGGCCTCTCTCCTGGAGGCGCTCAGTCAGACCCAGTGTTGACATGTGGCAAGACGCTCCTTGGGGCGCGTCTTGCTTGGGCCTCTCTCCTGGAGGCGCTCAGTCAGACCGAGTGCTGACATGTGGCAAGACGCTTCCCGGGGCGCGTCTTGCTGGGGCTTCTCTCATGGAGGCACTCAGTCAGACCCAGTGTTGACATGTGTCAAGACGCTCCTCGGGCATTTCTTGCTTGGGCCTCTCTCCTGGAGGCGCTCAGTCAGACCCATTTTTGACATGTGGCAAGACGCTCCTCGGGGCACGTCTTGCTTGGGCCTCTCTCCTGGAGGCGCTCAGTCAGACCGAGTTCTGACATGTGAAAAGACGCTCCTCGGGGCGCGTCTTGCTTGGGCTTCTCTGCTGGAGGCCCTCAGTCAGACCCATTGTTGACATGTGGCAAGACGCTACTCGGGGCGCGTCTTATTTGGGCCTCTCTCCTGGAGGCGCTCAGTAAGACCGAGTGCTGACATGTGGCAAGACGCTCCTCGGGGCGCTTCTTGCTTGGGCTTCTCTCCTGGAGGCCCTCAGTCAGACCCATTGTTGACATGTGGCAAGATGCTCCTCGGGGCGCATCTTGCTTGGGCCTCTCTCCTTGAGGCCCTCTGTCAGACCCAGTGTTGACATGTGGCAAAACGCTCCTCCGGGCGCGTCTTGCTTTGGCCTCTCTCCTGGAGGCGCTCAGTCAGACCCAGTGTTGACATGTGGCAAGACGCTCCTTGGGGCGCGTCTTGCTTGGGCCTCTCTCCTGGAGGCGCTCAGTCAGACCGAGTGCTGACATGTGGCAAGACGCTTCCCGGGGCGCGTCTTGCTGGGGCTTCTCTCATGGAGGCACTCAGTCAGACCCAGTGTTGACATGTGTCAAGACGCTCCTCGGGCATTTCTTGCTTGGGCCTCTCTCCCGGAGGCGCTCAGTCAGACCCAGTGTTGACATGTGACAAGACGCTCCTCGGGGCGCGTCTTGCTTGGGCCTCTCTCCTGGAGGCGCTCAGTCAGACCGAGTGCTGACATGTGGCAAGACGCTCCTCGGGGCGCATCTTGCTCTGGCCTCTCTCCTGGAGGCGCTCAGTCAGACCTAGTGCTGACATGTGGCAAGACGCTCCTCGGGGTGCGTCTTGCTTGGGCTTCTCTCCTGGAGGCCTTCAGTCAGACCCTTCGTTGACATGTGGCAAGACGCTCCTCGGGGCGCATCTTGCTTGGGCCTCTCTCCTGGAGGCGCTCAGTCAGACCCAGTGTTGACATGTGGCAAGTCGCTCCTCGCGGCGCGTCTTGCTTGGGCTTCTCTCCTGGAGGCCCTCAGTCAGACCCATTGTTGACATGTGGCAAGACGCTCCTCGGGGCGCGTCTTGCTTGGGCCTCTCTCCAGAAGGCCCTCATTCAGACCCAGTGTTGACACGTGGCAAGACGCTCCTCGGGGCGCTTCTTGCTTGGGCCTCTCTCCTGGAGGCGCTCAGTCAGACCCAGTGGTGACATGTGGCAAGACGCTCCTCGGGGCGCGTATTGCTTGGGCCTCTCTCCTGGATGCCCTCTGTCAGACCCAGTGTTGACATGTGGCAAGACTCTCCTCGGGGCGCGTCTTGCTTGGGCTTCTCTCATGGAGGCCCTCAGTCAGACCCACTGTTGACATGTGTCAAGACGCTCCTCGGAGCGTGTCTTGCTTGGGCCTCTCTCCTGGAGGCGCTCAGTCAGACCCAGTGTTGGCATGTGGCAAGACGCTCCCCGGGGCGCTTCTGGCTTGGGCTTCTCTCCGGGAGGCCCTCAGTCAGACCCATTGTTGACATGTGGCAAGACGCTCCTCGGGGCACGTCTTGCTTAGGCCTCTCTCCTGGAGGCACTCAGTCAGACCGAGTGTTGACATGTGGCAAGATGCTCCTCGGGGCGCGTCTTGCTTGGGCCTCTCTCCTGGATGCGCTCAGTCAGACCCAGTGTTGACATGTGGCAAGATGCTCCTCGGGGCGCGTCTTGCTTTGGCCTCTCTCCTGGAGGCGCTCATTCAGACCCAGTGTTCACATGTGGCAAGACGCTCCTCGGGGCGCGTCTTGCTTGGGCCTCTCTCCTGGAGGCGCTCAGTCAGACCCATTTTTGACATGTGGCAAGACGCTCCTCGGGGCACGTCTTGCTTGGGCCTCTCTCCTGGAGGCGCTCAGTCAGACCGAGTTCTGACATGTGAAAAGACGCTCCTCGGGGCGCGTCTTGCTTGGGCTTCTCTGCTGGAGGCCCTCAGTCAGACCCATTGTTGACATGTGGCAAGACGCTACTCGGGGCGCGTCTTATTTGGGCCTCTCTCCTGGAGGCGCTCAGTAAGACCGAGTGCTGACATGTGGCAAGACGCTCCTCGGGGCGCTTCTTGCTTGGGCTTCTCTCCTGGAGGCCCTCAGTCAGACCCATTGTTGACATGTGGCAAGATGCTCCTCGGGGCGCATCTTGCTTGGGCCTCTCTCCTTGAGGCCCTCTGTCAGACCCAGTGTTGACATGTGGCAAAACGCTCCTCCGGGCGCGTCTTGCTTTGGCCTCTCTCCTGGAGGCGCTCAGTCAGACCCAGTGTTGACATGTGGCAAGACGCTCCTTGGGGCGCGTCTTGCTTGGGCCTCTCTCCTGGAGGCGCTCAGTCAGACCGAGTGCTGACATGTGGCAAGACGCTTCCCGGGGCGCGTCTTGCTGGGGCTTCTCTCATGGAGGCACTCAGTCAGACCCAGTGTTGACATGTGTCAAGACGCTCCTCGGGCATTTCTTGCTTGGGCCTCTCTCCCGGAGGCGCTCAGTCAGACCCAGTGTTGACATGTGACAAGACGCTCCTCGGGGCGCGTCTTGCTTGGGCCTCTCTCCTGGAGGCGCTCAGTCAGACCGAGTGCTGACATGTGGCAAGACGCTCCTCGGGGCGAATCTTGCTTGGGCTTCTCTCCTGGAGGCTCTCAGTCAGACCCATTGTTGTCATGTGGCAAGACGCTCCTCGGGGCGCGTCTTGCTTGGGCCTCTCACCTGGAGGCGCTCAGTCAGACCCAGTGTTGGCATGTGGCAAGACGCTCCCCGGGGCGCTTCTTGCTTGGGCTTCTCTCCGGGAGGCCCTCAGTCAGACCCATTGTTGACATGTGGCAAGACGCTCCTCGGGGCACGTCTTGCTTAGGCCTCTCTCCTGGAGGCACTCAGTCAGACCGAGTAGTGACATGTGACAAGACGCTCCTCGGGGCGCGTCTTGCTTGGGCCTCTCTCCTGGAGGCGCTCAGTCAGACCCAGTGTTGACATGTGGCAAGATGCTCCTCGGGGCGCGTCTTGCTTGGGCCTCTCTCCTGGAGGCGCTCATTCAGACCCAGTGTTCACATGTGGCAAGACGCTCCTCGGGGCGCGTCTTGCTTGGGCCTCTCTCCTGGAGGCGCTCAGTCAGACCCATTGTTGACATGTGGCAAGACGCTCCTCGGGGCACATCTTGCTTGGGCCTCTCTCCTGGAGGCGCTCAGTCAGACCGAGTTCTGACATGTGAAAAGACGCTCCTCGGGAAGCGTCTTGCTTGGGCTTCTCTGCTGGAGGCCCTCAGTCAGACCCATTGTTGACATGTGGCAAGACGCTACTCGGGGCGCGTCTTATTTGGGCCTCTCTCCTGGAGGCGCTCAGTAAGACCGAGTGCTGACATGTGGCAAGACGCTCCTCGGGGCGCTTCTTGCTTGGGCTTCTCTCCTGGAGGCCCTCAGTCAGACCCATTGTTGACATGTGGCAAGATGCTCCTCGGGGCGCATCTTGCTTGGGCCTCTCTCCTTGAGGCCCTCTGTCAGACCCAGTGTTGACATGTGGCAAAACGCTCCTCCGGGCGCGTCTTGCTTTGGACTCTCTCCTGGAGGCGCTCAGTCAGACCCAGTGTTGACATGTGGCAAGACGCTCCTTGGGGCGCGTCTTGCTTGGGCCTCTCTCCTGGAGGCGCTCAGTCAGACCGAGTGCTGACATGTGGCAAGACGCTCCCCGGGGCGCGTCTTGCTGGGGCTTCTCTCATGGAGGCACTCAGTCAGACCCAGTGTTGACATGTGTCAATACGCTCCTCGGGCATTTCTTGCTTGGGCCTCTCTCCCGGAGGCGCTCAGTCAGACCCAGTGTTGACATGTGACAAGACGCTCCTCGGGGCGCATCTTGCTTGGGCCTCTCTCCTGGAGGCGCTCAGTCAGACCGAGTGCTGACATGTGGCAAGACGCTCCTCGGGGCGCATCTTGCTTGGGCTTCTCTCCTGGAGGCTCTCAGTCAGATCCATTGTTGTCATGTGGCAAGACGCTCCTCGGGGCGCGTCTTGCTTGGCCCTCTCTCCTGGGGAGGCGATCAGTCAGACCCAGTGTTGACATGTGGCAAGACGCTCCTCGGGCGTTTCTTGCTTGGGCCTCTCTCCTGGAGGCGCTCAGTCAGACCCAGTGTTGACATGTGGCAAGATGCTCCTCGGGGCGCATCTTGCTTGGGCCTCTCTCCTGGAGGCGCTCAGTCAGACCTAGTGCTGACATGTGGCAAGATTCTCCTCGGGGCGCGTCTTGCTTGGGCTTCTCTCCTGGAGGCCCTCAGTCAGACCCTTCGTTGACATGTGGCAAGACGCTCCTCGGGGCGCATCTTGCTTGGGCCTCTCTCCTGGAGGCGCTCAGTCAGACCCAGTGTTGACATGTGGCAAGACGCTCCTCGGGGCGCGTCTTGCTTTGCCCTCTCTCCTGGAGGCGCTCAGTCAGACCGAGTGCTGACATGCTGCAAGAAGCTCCTCGCGGCGCGTCTTGCTTGGGCTTCTCTCCTGGAGGCCCTCAGTCAGACCCATTGTTGACATGTGGCAAGACGCTCCTCGGGGCGCGTCTTGCTTGGGCCTCTCTCCAGAAGGCCCTCATTCAGACCCAGTGTTGACACGTGGCAAGACGCTCCTCGGGGCGCTTCTTGCTTGGGCCTCTCTCCTGGAGGCGCTCAGTCAGACCCAGTGGTGACATGTGGCAAGACGCTCCTCGGGGCACGTATTGCTTGGGCCTCTCTCCTGGATGCCCTCTGTCAGACCCAGTGTTGACATGTGGCAAGACTCTCCTCGGGGCGCGTCTTGCTTGGGCTTCTCTCATGGAGGCCCTCAGTCAGACCCACTGTTGACATGTGTCAAGACGCTCCTCGGGGCGTGTCTTGCTTGGGCCTCTCTCCTGGAGGTGCTCAGTCAGACCCAGTGTTGACATGTGGCAAGACGCTACCCGGGGCGCTTCTTGCTTGGGCTTCTCTCCGGGAGGCCCTCAGTCAGACCCATTGATGACATGTGGCAAGACGCTCCTCGGGGCACGTCTTGCTTAGGCCTCTCTCCTGGAGGCACTCAGTCAGACCGAGTAGTGACATGTGACAAGACGCTCCTCGGGGCGCGTCTTGCTTGGGCCTCTCTCCTGGAGGCGCTCAGTCAGACCCAGTGTTGACATGTGGCAAGATGCTCCTCGCTTGGGCCTCTCTCCTGGAGGCGCTCATTCAGGCCCAGTGTTCACATGTGGCAAGAGGCCCTCAGTCAGACCCATTGTTGACATGTGGCAAGACGCTCCTCGGGGCACGTCTTGCTTGGGCCTCTCTCCTGGAGGCGCTCATTCAGGCCCAGTGTTCACATGTGGCAAGACGCTCCTCGGGGCGCGTCTTGCTTGGGCCTCTCTCCTGGAGGCGCTCAGTCAGACCCATTGTTGACATGTGGCAAGACGCTCCTCGGGGCACGTCTTGCTTGGGCCTCTCTCCTGGAGGCGCTCAGTCAGACCGAGTTCTGACATGTGAAAAGACGCTCCTCGGGGCGCGTCTTGCTTGGGCTTCTCTGCTGGAGGCCCTCAGTCAGACCCATTGTTGACATGTGGCAAGACGCTACTCGGGGCGCGTCTTATTTGGGCCTCTCTCCTGGAGGCGCTCAGTAAGACCGAGTGCTGACATGTGGCAAGACGCTCCTCGGGGCGCTTCTTGCTTGGGCTTCTCTCCTGGAGGCCCTCAGTCAGACCCATTGTTGACATGTGGCAAGATGCTCCTCGGGGCGCATCTTGCTTGGGCCTATCTCCTTGAGGAACTCTGTCAGACCCAGTGTTGACATGTGGCAAAACGCTCCTCCGGGCATGTCTTGCTTTGGCCTCTCTCCTGGAGGCGCTCAGTCAGACCCAGTGTTGATATGTGGCAAGACGCTCCTTGGGGCGCGTCTTGCTTGGGCCTCTCTCCTGGAGGCGCTCAGTCAGACCGAGTGCTGACATGTGGCAAGACGCTCCTCAGGGCGTGTATTGCTTGGGCCTCTCTCCTGGATGCCCTCTGTCAGACCCAGTGTTGACATTTGGCAAGACTCTCCTCGGGGCGCGTCTTGCTTGGGCTTCTCACATGGAGGCCCTCAGTCAGACCCAGTGTTGACATGTGTCAAGACGCTCCTCGGGGCGTGTCTTGCTTGGGCCTCTCTCCTGGAGGCGCTCAGTCAGACCCAGTGTTGACATGTGGCAAGACGCTCCTCGGGGTGCTTCTTGCTTGGGCTTCTCTCCTGGAGGCCCTCAGTCAGACCCATTGTTGACATGTGACAAGACGCTCCTCGGGGCACGTCTTGCTTGGGCCTCTCTCCTGGAGGCGCTCAGTCAGACCGAGTAGTGACATGTGACAAGACGCTCCTCGGGGCGCGTCTTGCTGGGGCTTCTCTCATGGAGGCACTCAGTCAGACCCAGTGTTGACATGTGGCAAGACGCTCCTCGGGGCGCGTGTTGCTTAGACCTCTCTCCTGGAGGCGCTCAGCCAGACCCAGTGTTGACATGTGTCAAGACGCTCCTCGGGCGTTTCTTGCTTGGGCCTCTCTCCTGGAGGCGCTCAGTCAGACCCAGAGGTGACATGTGGCAAGACGCTCCTCGGGCCTCTCTCCTGGAGGCGCTCAGTCAGACCGAGTGCTGACATGTGGCAAGACGCTCCTTCGGGTGCGTCTTGCTTGGGCCTCTCTCCTGGAGGCGCTCAGTCAGACCGAGTGCTGACATAAGGCAAGATGCTCCTCAGGGCGCGTCTTGCTGGGGCCTCTCTCCTGGAGGTGCTCAATCAGACCCAGTGTTGACACGTGGCAAGACGCTCCTCGGGGTGCGTCTTGCTTGGGCCTGTCTCCTGGAGGAGCTCAGTCAGACCCAGTGGTGACACGTGGCAAGACGCTCCTCGGGGCGCATCTTGCTTGGGCCTCTCTCCTGGAGGCGCTAAGTCAGACCCAGTGTTGACACGTGGCAAGACGCTCCTCGTGGCGCGTCTTGCTTGGGCCTCTCTCCTGGAGGCGCTCAGTCAGACCCAGTGTTGACATGTGGCAAGACACTCCTCGGGGCGCGTCTTGCTTGGGCCTCTCCCATGGAGGCCCTCTGTCGGACCCAGTGTTGACATGTGTCAAGACGCTCCTCGGGGCGCTTCTTGCTTTGGCCTCTCTCCTGGAGGCGCTCAGTCAGACCGAGTGCTGACATGTGGCAAGAAGCTCCTCGGGGCGTGTCTTGCTTGGGCTTCTCTCCTGGAGGCCCTCAGTCAGACCCATTGTTGACATGTGGCAAGACGCTCCTCGGGGCGCGTCTTGCTTGGGCCTCTCTCCAGAAGGCCCTCAATCAGACCCAGTGTTGACACGTGGCAAGACGCTCCTCGGGGCGCTTCTTGCTTGGGCCTCTCTCCTGGAGGCGCTCAGTCAGACCCATTGTTGACATGTGGCAAGATGCTCCTCGGGGCGCATCTTGCTTGGGCCTCTCTCCTTGAGGCCCTCTGTCAGACCCAGTGTTAACATGTGGCAAAACGCTCCTCCGGGCGCGTCTTGCTTGGGCCTCTCTCCTGGAGGCGCTCAGTCAGACCCAGTGTTGACATGTGGCAAGACGCTCCTTGGGGCGCGTCTTGCTTGGGCCTCTCTCCTGGAGGCGCTCAGTCAGACCCAGTGTTGACATGTGGCAAGACGCTCCTCAGGGCGCGTCTTGCTTGGGCCTCTCTCCTGGGGAGGCGATCAGTCAGACCCAGTGTTGACATGTGTCAAGACGCTCCTCGGGCGTTTCTTGCTTGGGCCTCTCTCCCGGAGGCGCTCAGTCAGACCCAGTGTTGACATGTGACAAGACGCTCCTCGGGGCGCGTCTTGCTTGGGCCTCTCTCCTGGAGGTGCTCAGTCAGACCCAGAGGTGACATGTGGCAAGACGCTCCTCAGGGCGCGTCTTGCTTGGGCCTCTCTCCTGGAGGCGCTCAGTCAGACCGAGTGCTGACATGTGGCAAGACGCTCCTTGGGGCGCGTCTTGCTTGGACTTCTCTCCTGGAGGCCCTCAGTCAGACCCATTGTTGACATGTGGCAAGACGCTCCTCGGGGCGCGTCTTGCTTGGGCCTCTCTCCTGGAGGTGCTCAATCAGACCCAGTGGTGACACGTGGCAAGATGCTCCTCGGGGCGCGTCTTGCTTGGGCCTGTCTCCTGGAGGAGCTCAGTCAGACCCAGTGGTGACACGTGGCAAGACGCTCCTCGGGGCGCATCTTGCTTGGGCCTCTCTCCTGGAGGCGCTAAGTCAGACCCAGTGTTGACACGTGGCAAGACGCTCCTCTGGGCGCGTCTTGCTTGGGCCTCTCTCCTGGAGGCGCTCAGTCAGACCCAGTGTTGACATGTGGCAAGACACTCCTCGGGGCGCGTCTTGCTTGGGCCTCTCTCATGGAGGCCCTCTGTCGGAGCCAGTGTTGACATGTGTCAAGACGCTCCTCGGGGCGCTTCTTGCTTTGGCCTCTCTCCTGGAGGCGCTCAGTCAGACCGAGTGCTGACATGTGGCAAGAAGCTCCTCGGGGCGTGTCTTGCTTGGGCTTCTCTCCTGGAGGCCCTCAGTCAGACCCATTGTTGACATGTGGCAAGACGCTCCTCGGGGCGCGTCTTGCTTGGGCCTCTCTCCAGAAGGCCCTCAATCAGACCCAGTGTTGACACATGGCAAGACGCTCCTCGGGGCGCTTCTTGCTTGGGCCTCTCTCCTGGAGGCACTCAGTCAGACCCATTGTTGACATGTGGCAAGATGCTCCTCGGGGCGCATCTTGCTTGGGCCTCTCTCCTTGAGGCCCTCTTTCAGACCCAGTGTTGACATGTTTCAAAACGCTCCTCCGGGCGCGTCTTGCTTGGGCCTCTCTCCTGGAGGTGCTCAGTCAGACCCAGTGTTGACATGTGGCAAGACGCTCCTTGGGGCGCGTCTTGCTTGGGCCTCTCTCCTGGAGGCGCTCAGTCAGACCGAGTGCTGACATCTGGCAAGACGCTCCCTGGGGCGCGTCTTGCTGGGGCTTCTCTCATGGAGGCACTCAGTCAGACCCAGTGTTGACATGTGGCAAGACGCCCCTCAGGGCGCGTCTTGCTTGGGCCTCTCTCCTGGGGAGGCGATCAGTCAGACCCAGTGTTGACATGTGTCAAGACGCTCCTCGGGCGTTTCTTGCTTGGGCCTCTCTCCCGGAGGCGCTCAGTCAGACCCAGTGTTGACATGTGACAAGACGCTCCTCGGGGCGCGTCTTGCTTGGGCCTCTCTCCTGGAGGTGCTCAGTCAGACCCAGAGGTGACATGTGGCAAGACGCTCCTCGGGGTGCGTCTTGCTTGGGCCTCTCTCCTGGAGGCGCTCAGTCAGACCGAGTGCTGACATGTGGCAAGACGCTCCTTGGGGCGCGTCTTGCTTGGACTTCTCTCCTGGAGGCCCTCAGTCAGACCCATTGTTGACATGTGGCAAGACGCTCCTCGGGGCGTGTCTTGCTTGGGCCTCTCTCCTGGAGGCGCTCAGTCAGACCGAGTGCTGACATGTGGCAAGACGCTCCTCGGGGCACATCTTGCTTGGGCTTTTCTCCTGGAGGCTCTCAGTCAGACCCATTGTTGTCATGTGGCAAGACGCTCCTCGGGGCGCGTCTTGCTTGGGCCTCTCTCCTGGAGGCGCTCAGTCAGACCGAGTGCTGACATGTGGCAAGACGCTCCTCGGGGCGCATCTTGCTTGGGCCTCTCTCCTGGAGGCGCTCAGTCAGACCGAGTGCTGACATGTGGCAAGACGCTCCTCGGGGCGCATCTTGCTTGGGCTTCTCTCCTGGAGGCTCTCAGTCAGACCCATTGTTGTCATGTGGCAAGACGCTCCTCGGGGCGCATCTTGCTTGGGCTTCTCTCCTGGAGGCCCTCACTCAGACCCATTGTTGACATGTGGCAAGACGCTCCTCGGGGCGCTTCTTGCTTGGGCTTCTCTCCTGGAGGCCCTCAGTCAGACCCATTGTTGACATGTGACAAGACGCTCCTCGGGGCACGTCTTGCTTGGGCCTCTCTCCTGGAGGCGCTCAGTCAGACCGAGTAGTGACATGTGACAAGACGCTCCTCGGGGCGCGTCTTGCTGGGGCTTCTCTCATGGAGGCACTCAGTCAGACCCAGTGTTGACATGTGGCAAGACGCTCCTCGGGGCGCGTGTTGCTTAGACCTCTCTCCTGGAGGCGCTCAGCCAGACCCAGTGTTGACATGTGTCAAGACGCTCCTTTGGCGTTTCTTGCTTGGGCCTCTCTCCTGGAGGCGCTCAGTCAGACCCAGAGGTGACATGTGGCAAGACGCTCCTCCGGGTGCGTCTTGCTTGGGCCTCTCTCCTGGAGGCGCTCAGTCAGACCGAGTGCTGACATAAGGCAAGACGCTCCTCGGGGCGCGTCTTGCTTGGGCCTGTCTCCTGGAGGAGCTCAGTCAGACTCAGTGGTGACACGTGGCAAGACGCTCCTCGGGGCGCATCTTGCTTGGGCCTCTCTCCTGGAGGCGCTAAGTCAGACCCAGTGTTGACACGTGGCAAGACGCTCCTCGTGGCGCGTCTTGCTTGGGCCTCTCTCCTGGAGGCGCTCAGTCAGACCCAGTGTTGACATGTGGCAAGACACTCCTCGGGGCGCGTCTTGCTTGGGCCTCTCTCATGGAGGCCCTCTGTCGGACCCAGTGTTGACATGTGTCAAGACGCTCCTCGGGGCGCTTCTTGCTTTGGCCTCTCTCCTGGAGGCGCTCAGTCAGACCGAGTGCTGACATGTGGCAAGAAGCTCCTCGGGGCGTGTCTTGCTTGGGCTTCTCTCCTGGAGGCCCTCAGTCAGACCCATTGTTGACATGTGGCAAGACGCTCCTCGGGGCGCGTCTTGCTTGGGCCTCTCTCCAGAAGGCCCTCAATCAGACCCAGTGTTGACACATGGCAAGACGCTCCTCGGGGCGCTTCTTGCTTGGGCCTCTCTCCTGGAGGCGCTCAGTCAGACCCATTGTTGACATGTGGCAAGATGCTCCTCGGGGCGCATCTTGCTTGGGCCTCTCTCCTTGAGGCCCTCTGTCAGACCCAGTGTTGACATGTGGCAAAACGCTCCTCCGGGCGCGTCTTGCTTGGGCCTCTCTCCTGGAGGCGCTCAGTCAGACCCAGTGTTGACATGTGGCAAGACGCTCCTTGGGGCGCGTCTTGCTTGGGCCTCTCTCCTGGAGGCGCTCAGTCAGACCGAGTGCTGACATCTGGCAAGACGCTCCCCGGGGCGCGTCTTGCTTGGGCTTCTCTCATGGAGGCACTCAGTCAGACCCAGTGTTGACATGTGGCAAGACGCTCCTCAGGGCGCGTCTTGCTTGGGCCTCTCTCCTGGGGAGGCGATCAGTCAGACCCAGTGTTGACATGTGTCAAGACGCTCCTCGGGCGTTTCTTGCTTGGGCCTCTCTCCCGGAGGCGCTCAGTCAGACCCAGTGTTGACATGTGACAAGACGCTCCTCGGGGTGCGTCTTGCTTGGGCCTCTCTCCTGGAGGTGCTCAGTCAGACCCAGAGGTGACATGTGGCAAGACGCTCCTCGGGGCGCGTCTTGCTTGGGCCTCTCTCCTGGAGGCGCTCAGTCAGACCGAGTGCTGACATGTGGCAAGACGCTCCTTGGGGCGCGTCTTGCTTGGACTTCTCTCCTGGAGGCCCTCAGTCAGACCCATTGTTGACATGTGGCAAGACGCTCCTCGGGGCGCGTCTTGCTTGGGCCTCTCTCCTGGAGGCGCTCAGTCAGACCGAGTGCTGACATGTGGCAAGACGCTCCTCGGGGCGCATCTTGCTTGGGCTTTTCTCCTGGAGGCTCTCAGTCAGTGCCATTGTTGTCATGTGGCAAGACGCTCCTCGGGGCGCGTCTTGCTTGGGCCTCTCTTCTGGAGGTGCTCAATCAGACCCAGTGGTGACACGTGGCAAGACGCTCCTCGGGGCGCATCTTGCTTGGGCCTCTCTCCTGGAGGCGCTAAGTCAGACCCAGTGTTGACACGTGGCAAGACGCTCCTCTGGGCGCGTCTTGCTTGGGCCTCTCTCCTGGAGGCGCTCAGTCAGACCCAGTGTTGACATGTGGCAAGACACTCCTCGGGGCGCGTCTTGCTTGGGCCTCTCTCATGGAGGCCCTCTGTCGGAGCCAGTGTTGACATGTGTCAAGACGCTCCTCGGGGCGCTTCTTGCTTTGGCCTCTCTCCTGGAGGCGCTCAGTCAGACCGAGTGCTGACATGTGGCAAGAAGCTTCTCGGGGCGTGTCTTGCTTGGGCTTCTCTCCTGGAGGCCCTCAGTCAGACCCAGTGTTGACATGTGTCAAGACGCTCCTCGGGGCGCTTCTTGCTTTGGCCTCTCTCCTGGAGGCGCTCAGTCAGACCGAGTGCTGACATGTGGCAAGAAGCTTCTCGGGGCGTGTCTTGCTTGGGCTTCTCTCCTGGAGGCCCTCAGTCAGACCCATTGTTGACATGTGGCAAGACGCTCCTCGGGGCGCGTCTTGCTTGGGCCTCTCTCCAGAAGGCCCTCAATCAGACCCAGTGTTGACACATGGCAAGACGCTCCTCGGGGCGCTTCTTGCTTGGGCCTCTCTCCTGGAGGCACTCAGTCAGACCCATTGTTGACATGTGGCATGATGCTCCTCGGGGCGCATCTTGCTTGGGCCTCTCTCCTTGAGGCCCTCTGTCAGACCCAGTGTTGACATGTGGCAAAACGCTCCTCCGGGCGCGTCTTGCTTGGGCCTCTCTCCTGGAGGTGCTAGGTCAGACCCAGTGTTGACATGTGGCAAGACGCTCCTTGGGGCGCGTCTTGCTTGGGCCTCTCTCCTGGAGGCGCTCAGTCAGACCGAGTGCTGACATCTGGCAAGACGCTCCCTGGGGCGCGTCTTGCTGGGGCTTCTCTCATGGAGGCACTCAGTCAGACCCAGTGTTGACATGTGGCAAGACGCTCCTCAGGGCGCGTCTTGCTTGGGCCTCTCTCCTGGGGAGGCGATCAGTCAGACCCAGTGTTGACATGTGTCAAGACGCTCCTCGGGCGTTTCTTGCTTGGGCCTCTCTCCCGGAGGCGCTCAGTCAGACCCAGTGTTGACATGTGACAAGACACTCCTCGGGGCGCGTCTTGCTTGGGCCTCTCTCCTGGAGGTGCTCAGTCAGACCCAGAGGTGACATGTGGCAAGACGCTCCTCGGGGCGCGTCTTGCTTGGGCCTCTCTCCTGGAGGCGCTCAGTCAGACCGAGTGCTGACATGTGGCAAGACGCTCCTTGGGGCGCGTCTTGCTTGGACTTCTCTCCTGGAGGCCCTCAGTCAGACCCATTGTTGACATGTGGCAAGACGCTCCTCGGGGCGCGTCTTGCTTGGGCCTCTCTCCTGGAGGCGCTCAGTCAGACCGAGTGCTGACATGTGGCAAGACGCTCCTCGGGGCACATCTTGCTTGGGCTTTTCTCCTGGAGGCTCTCAGTCAGACCCATTGTTGTCATGTGGCAAGACGCTCCTCGGGGCGCGTCTTGCTTGGGCCTCTCTCCTGGAGGCGCTCAGTCAGACCGAGTGCTGACATGTGGCAAGACGCTCCTCGGGGCGCGTCTTGCTTGGGCCTCTCTCCTGGAGGCGCTCAGTCAGACCGAGTGCTGACATGTGGCAAGACGCTCCTCGGGGCGCATCTTGCTTGGGCTTCTCTCCTGGAGGCTCTCAGTCAGACCCATTGTTGTCATGTGGCAAGACGCTCCTCGGGGCGCATCTTGCTTGGGCTTCTCTCCTGGAGGCCCTCACTCAGACCCATTGTTGACATGTGGCAAGACGCTCCTCCGGGCGCATCTTGCTTGGATCTCTCTCCTGGAGGCGCTCAGTCAGACCGAGTGCTGACATGTGGCAAGACGCTCCTCGGGGCACGTCTTGCTGGGGCTTCTCTCCTGGAGGCGCTCAGTCAGACCGAGTGCTGACATGCTGCAAGAAGCTCCTCGCGGCGCATCTTGCTTGGGCTTCTCTCCTGGAGGCCCTCAGTCAGACCCATTGTTGACATGTGGCAAGACGCTCCTCGGGGCGCTTCTTGCTTGGGCCTCTCTCCTGGAGGCGCTCAGTCAGACCCATTGTTGACATGTGGCAAGACGCTCCTCCGGGCGCGTCTTGCTTGGGCCTCTCTCCTTGAGGCCCTCTGTCAGACCCAGTGTTGACATGTGGCAAAACGCTCCTCCGGGCGCGTCTTGCTTGGGCCTCTCTCCTGGAGGCGCTCAGTCAGACCCAGTGTTGACATGTGGCAAGACGCTCCTTGGGGCGCGTCTTGCTTGGGCCTCTCTCCTGGAGGCGCTCAGTCAGACCGAGTGCTGACATCTGGCAAGACGCTCCCCGGGGCGCGTCTTGCTTGGGCTTCTCTCATGGAGGCACTCAGTCAGACCCAGTGTTGACATGTGGCAAGACGCTCCTCAGGGCGCGTCTTGCTTGGGCCTCTCTCCTGGGGAGGCGATCAGTCAGACCCAGTGTTGACATGTGTCAAGACGCTCCTCGGGCGTTTCTTGCTTGGGGCTCTCTCCCGGAGGCGCTCAGTCAGACCCAGTGTTGACATGTGACAAGACGCTCCTCGGGGCGCGTCTTGCTTGGGCCTCTCTCCTGGAGGTGCTCAGTCAGACCCAGAGGTGACATGTGGCAAGACGCTCCTCGGGGCGCGTCTTGCTTGGGCCTCTCTCCTGGAGGCGCTCAGTCAGACCGAGTGCTGACATGTGGCAAGACGCTCCTTGGGGCGCGTCTTGCTTGGACTTCTCTCCTGGAGGCCCTCAGTCAGACCCATTGTTGACATGTGGCAAGACGCTCCTCGGGGTGCGTCTTGCTTGGGCCTCTCTCCTGGAGGCGCTCAGTCAGACCGAGTGCTGACATGTGGCAAGACGCTCCTCGGGGCGCATCTTGCTTGGGCTTTTCTCCTGGAGGCTCTCAGTCAGACCCATTGTTGTCATGTGGCAAGACGCTCCTCGGGGCGCGTCTTGCTTGGGCCTCTCTCCTGGAGGTGCTCAATCAGACCCAGTGGTGACACGTGGCAAGACGCTCCTCGGGGCGCATCTTGCTTGGGCCTCTCTCCTGGAGGCGCTCAGTCAGACCCATTGTTGACATGTGGCAAGACGCTCCTCGGGGCGCATCTTGCTTGGGCCTCTCTCCTTGAGGCCCTCTGTCAGACCCAGTGTTGACATGTGGCAAAACGCTCCTCCGGGCGCGTCTTGCTTGGGCCTCTCTCCTGGAGGCGCTCAGTCAGACCCAGTGTTGACATGTGGCAAGACGCTCCTTGGGGCGCGTCTTGCTTGGGCCTCTCTCCTGGAGGCGCTCAGTCAGACCGAGTGCTGACATCTGGCAAGACGCTCCCCGGGGCGCGTCTTGCTTGGGCTTCTCTCATGGAGGCACTCAGTCAGACCCAGTGTTGACATGTGGCAAGACGCTCCTCAGGGCGCGTCTTGCTTGGGCCTCTCTCCTGGGGAGGCGATCAGTCAGACCCAGTGTTGACATGTGTCAAGACGCTCCTCGGGCGTTTCTTGCTTGGGGCTCTCTCCCGGAGGCGCTCAGTCAGACCCAGTGTTGACATGTGACAAGACACTCCTCGGGGCGCGTCTTGCTTGGGCCTCTCTCCTGGAGGTGCTCAGTCAGACCCAGAGGTGACATGTGGCAAGACGCTCCTCGGGGCGCGTCTTGCTTGGGCCTCTCTCCTGGAGGCGCTCAGTCAGACCGAGTGCTGACATGTGGCAAGACGCTCCTTGGGGCGCGTCTTGCTTGGACTTCTCTCCTGGAGGCCCTCAGTCAGACCCATTGTTGACATGTGGCAAGACGCTCCTCGGGGTGCGTCTTGCTTGGGCCTCTCTCCTGGAGGCGCTCAGTCAGACCGAGTGCTGACATGTGGCAAGACGCTCCTCGGGGCGCATCTTGCTTGGGCTTTTCTCCTGGAGGCTCTCAGTCATACCCATTGTTGTCATGTGGCAAGACGCGCCTCGGGGCGCGTCTTGCTTGGGCCTCTCTCCTGGAGGTGCTCAATCAGACCCAGTGGTGACACGTGGCAAGACGCTCCTCGGGGCGCATCTTGCTTGGGCCTCTCTCCTGGAGGCGCTAAGTCAGACCCAGTGTTGACACGTGGCAAGACGCTCCTCTGGGCGCGTCTTGCTTGGGCCTCTCTCCTGGAGGCGCTCAGTCAGACCCAGTGTTGACATGTGGCAAGACACTCCTCGGGGCGCGTCTTGCTTGGGCCTCTCTCATGGAGGCCCTCTGTCGGAGCCAGTGTTGACATGTGTCAAGACGCTCCTCGGGGCGCTTCTTGCTTTGGCCTCTCTCCTGGAGGCGCTCAGTCAGACCGAGTGCTGACATGTGGCAAGAAGCTCCTCGGGGCGTGTCTTGCTTGGGATTCTCTCCTGGAGGCCCTCAGTCAGACCCATTGTTGACATGTGGCAAGACGCTCCTCGGGGCGCGTCTTGCTTGGGCCTCTCTCCAGAAGGCCCTCAATCAGACCCAGTGTTGACACATGGCAAGACGCTCCTCGGGGCGCTTCTTGCTTGGGCCTCTCTCCTGGAGGCACTCAGTCAGACCCATTGTTGACATGTGGCAAGATGCTCCTCGGGGCGCATCTTGCTTGGGCCTCTCTCCTTGAGGCCCTCTGTCAGACCCAGTGTTGACATGTGGCAAAACGCTCCTCCGGGCGCGTCTTGCTTGGGCCTCTCTCCTGGAGGCGCTCAGTCAGACCCAGTGTTGACATGTGGCAAGACGCTCCTTGGGGCGCGTCTTGCTTGGGCCTCTCTCCTGGAGGCGCTCAGTCAGACCGAGTGCCTACATCTGGCAAGACGCTCCCTGGGGCGCGTCTTGCTGGGGCTTCTCTCATGGAGGCACTCAGTCAGACCCAGTGTTGACATGTGGCAAGACGCTCCTCAGGGCGCGTCTTGCTTGGGCCTCTCTCCTGGGGAGGCGATCAGTCAGACCCAGTGTTGACATGTGTCAAGACGCTCCTCGGGCGTTTCTTGCTTGGGCCTCTCTCCCGGAGGCGCTCAGTCAGACCCAGTGTTGACATGTGACAAGACGCTCCTCGGGGCGCGTCTTGCTTGGGCCTCTCTCCTGGAGGTGCTCAGTCAGACCCAGAGGTGACATGTGGCAAGACGCTCCTCGGGGCGCGTCTTGCTTGGGCCTCTCTCCTGAAGGCGCTCAGTCAGACCGAGTGCTGACATGTGGCAAGACGCTCCTTGGGGCGCGTCTTGCTTGGACTTCTCTCCTGGAGGCCCTCAGTCAGACCCATTGTTGACATGTGGCAAGACGCTCCTCGGGGCGCGTCTTGCTTGGGCCTCTCTCCTGGAGGCGCTCAGTCAGACCGAGTGCTGACATGTGGCAAGACGCTCCTCGGGGCACATCTTGCTTGGGCTTTTCTCTTGGAGGCTCTCAGTCAGACCCATTGTTGTCATGTGGCAAGACGCTCCTCGGGGCGCGTCTTGCTTGGGCCTCTCTCCTGGAGGCGCTCAGTCAGACCGAGTGCTGACATGTGGCAAGACGCTCCTCGGGGCGCGTCTTGCTTGGGCCTCTCTCCTGGAGGCGCTCAGTCAGACCGAGTGCTGACATGTGGCAAGACGCTCCTCGGGGCGCATCTTGCTTGGGCTTCTCTCCTGGAGGCCCTCACTCTGACCCATTGTTGACATGTGGCAAGACGCTCCTCCGGGCGCATCTTGCTTGGGTCTCTCTCCTGGAGGCGCTCAGTCAGACCGAGTGCTGACATGTGGCAAGACGCTCCTCGGGGCACGTCTTGCTGGGGCTTCTCTCCTGGAGGCGCTCAGTCAGACCGAGTGCTGACATGCTGCAAGAAGCTCCTCGCGGCGCGTCTTGCTTGGGCTTCTCTCCTGGAGGCCCTCAGTCAGACCCATTGTTGACATGTGGCAAGACGCTCCTCGGGGCGCGTCTTGCTTGGGCCTCTCTCCAGAAGGCCCTCATTCAGACCCAGTGTTGACACGTGGCAAGACGCTCCTCGGGGCGCTTCTTGCTTGGGCCTCTCTCCTGGAGGCGCTCAGTCAGACCCAGTGGTGACATGTGGCAAGACGCTCCTCGGGGCGCGTATTGCTTGGGCCTCTCTCCTGGATGCCCTCTGTCAGACCCAGTGTTGACATGTGGCAAGACTCTCCTCGGGGCGCGTCTTGCTTGGGCTTCTCTCATGGAGGCCCTCAGTCAGACCCACTGTTGACATGTGTCAAGACGCTCCTCGGGGCGTGTCTTGCTTGGGCCTCTCTCCTGGAGGTGGTCAGTCAGACCCAGTGTTGACATGTGGCAAGACGCTACCCGGGGCGCTTCTTGCTTGGGCTTCTCTCCGGGAGGCCCTCAGTCAGACCCATTGTTGACATGTGGCAAGACGCTCCTCGGGGCACGTCTGTCTTAGGCCTCTCTCCTGGAGGCACTCAGTCAGACCGAGTAGTGACATGTGACAAGACGCTCCTCGGGGCGCGTTTTGCTTGGGCCTCTCTCCTGGAGGCGCTCAGTCAGACCCAGTGTTGACATGTGGCAAGATGCTCCTCGGGGCGCGTCTTGCTTTGGCCTCTCTCCTGGAGGCGCTCATTCAGGCCCAGTGTTCACATGTGGCAAGACGCTCCTCGGGGCGCGTCTTGCTTGGGCCTCTCTCCTGGAGGCGCTCAGTCAGACCCATTGTTGACATGTGGCAAGACGCTCCTCGGGGCACGTCTTGCTTGGGCCTCTCTCCTGGAGGCGCTCAGTCAGACCGAGTTCTGACATGTGAAAAGACGCTCCTCGGGGCGCGTCTTGCTTGGGCTTCTCTGCTGGAGGCCCTCAGTCAGACCCATTGTTGACATGTGGCAAGACGCTACTCGGGGCGCGTCTTATTTGGGCCTCTCTCCTGGAGGCGCTCAGTAAGACCGAGTGCTGACATGTGGCAAGACGCTCCTCGGGGCGCTTCTTGCTTGGGCTTCTCTCCTGGAGGCCCTCAGTCAGACCCATTGTTGACATGTGGCAAGATGCTCCTCGGGGCGCATCTTGCTTGGGCCTCTCTCCTTGAGGACCTCTGTCAGACCCAGTGTTGACATGTGGCAAAACGCTCCTCCGGGCACGTCTTGCTTTGGCCTCTCTCCTGGAGGCGCTCAGTCAGACCCAGTGTTGACATGTGGCAAGACACTCCTTGGGGCGCGTCTTGCTTGGGCCTCTCTCCTGGAGGCGCTCAGTCAGACCGAGTGCTGACATGTGGCAAGACGCTCCTCAGGGCGTGTATTGCTTGGGCCTCTCTCCTGGATGCCCTCTGTCAGACCCAGTGTTGACATTTGGCAAGACTCTCCTCGGGGCGCGTCTTGCTTGGGCTTCTCACATGGAGGCCCTCAGTCATACCCAGTGTTGACATGTGTTAAGACGCTCCTCGGGGCGTGTCTTGCTTGGGCCTCTCTCCTGGATGCCCTCTGTCAGACCCAGTGTTGACATGTGGCAAGACTCTCCTCGGGGCGCGTCTTGCTTGGGCTTCTCTCATGGAGGCCCTCAGTCAGACCCACTGTTGACATGTGTCAAGACGCTCCTCGGGGCGTGTCTTGCTTGGGCCTCTCTCCTGGAGGTGCTCAGTCAGACCCAGTGTTGACATGTGGCAAGACGCTACCCGGGGCGCTTCTTGCTTGGGCTTCTCTCCGGGAGGCCCTCAGTCAGACCCATTATTGACATGTGGCAAGACGCTCCTCGGGGCACGTCTTGCTTAGGCCTCTCTCCTGGAGGCACTCAGTCAGACCGAGTAGTGACATGTGACAAGACGCTCCTCGGGGCGCGTCTTGCTTGGGCCTCTCTCCTGGAGGCGCTCAGTCAGACCCAGTGTTGACATGTGGCAAGACGCTCCTCGGGGCGCGTCTTGCTTGGGCCTCTCTCCTGGAGGCGCTCAGTCAGACCCATTGTTGACATGTGGCAAGACGCTCCTCGGGGCACGTCTTGCTTGGGCCTCTCTCCTGGAGGCGCTCAGTCAGACCGAGTTCTGACATGTGAAAAGACGCTCCTCGGGGCGCGTCTTGCTTGGGCTTCTCTGCTGGAGGCCCTCAGTCAGACCCATTGTTGACATGTGGCAAGACGCTACTCGGGGCGCGTCTTATTTGGGCCTCTCTCCTGGAGGCGCTCAGTAAGACCGAGTGCTGACATGTGGCAAGACGCTCCTCAGGGCGCTTCTTGCTTGGGCTTCTCTCCTGGAGGCCCTCAGTCAGACCCATTGTTGACATGTGGCAAGATGCTCCTCGGGGCGCATCTTGCTTGGGCCTCTCTCCTTGAGGACCTCTGTCAGACCCAGTGTTGACATGTGGCAAAACGCTCCTCCGGGCACGTCTTGCTTTGGCCTCTCTCCTGGATGCCCTCTGTCAGACCCAGTGTTGACATTTGGCAAGACTCTCCTCGGGGCGTGTCTTGCTTGGGCTTCTCACATGGAGGCCCTCAGTCAGACCCAGTGTTGACATGTGTCAAGACGCTCCTCGGGGCGTGTCTTGCTTGGGCCTCTCTCCTGGAGGCGCTCAGTCAGACCCAGTGTTGACATGTGGCAAGACGCTCCTCGGGGCGCTTCTTGCTTGGGCTTCTCTCCTGGAGGCCCTCAGTCAGACCCATTGTTGACATGTGACAAGACGCTCCTCGGGGCACGTCTTGCTTGGGCCTCTCTCCTGGAGGCGCTCAGTCAGACCGAGTAGTGACATGTGACAAGACGCTCCTCGGGGCGCGTCTTGCTGGGGCTTCTCTCATGGAGGCACTCAGTCAGACCCAGTGTTGACATGTGGCAAGACGCTCCTCGGGGCGCGTGTTGCTTAGACCTCTCTACTGGAGGCGCTCAGCCAGACCCAGTGTTGACATGTGTCAAGACGCTCCTCGGGCGTTTCTTGCTTGGGCCTCTCTCCTGGAGGCGCTCAGTCAGACCCAGAGGTGACATGTGGCAAGACGCTTCTCGGGCCTCTCTCCTGGAGGCGCTCAGTCAGACCGAGTGCTGACATGTGGCAAGACGCTCCTCCGGGTGCGTCTTGCTTGGGCCTCTCTCCTGGAGGCGTTCAGTCAGACCGAGTGCTGACATAAGGCAAGATGCTCCTCAGGGCGCGTCTTGCTGGGGCCTCTCTCCTGGAGGTGCTCAATCAGACCCAGTGGTGACACGTGGCAAGACGCTCCTCGGGGCGCGTCTTGCTTGGGCCTGTCTCCTGGAAGAGCTCAGTCAGACCCAGTGGTGACACGTGGCAAGATGCTCCTCGGGGCGCATCTTGCTTGGGCCTCTCTCCTGGAGGCGCTAAGTCAGACCCAGTGTTGACACGTGGCAAGACGCTCCTCGGGGCGCGTCTTGCTTGGGCCTCTCTCCTGGAGGCGCTCAGTCAGACCCAGTGTTGACATGTGGCAAGACACTCCTCGGGGCGCGTCTTGCTTGGGCCTCTCTCATGGAGGCCCTCTGTCGGACCCAGTGTTGACATGTGTCAAGACGCTCCTCGCGGCACTTCTTGCTTTGGCCTCTCTCCTGGAGGCGCTCAGTCAGACCGAGTGCTGACATGTGGCAAGAAGCTCCTCGGGGCGTGTCTTGCTTGGGCTTCTCTCCTGGAGGCCCTCAGTCAGACCCATTGTTGACATGTGGCAAGACGCTCCTCGGGGCGCGTCTTGCTTGGGCCTCTCTCCAGAAGGCCCTCAATCAGACCCAGTGTTGACACATGGCAAGACGCTCCTCGGGGCGCTTCTTGCTTGGGCCTCTCTCCTGGAGGCGCTCAGTCAGACCCATTGTTGACATGTGGCAAGATGCTCCTCGGGGCGCATCTTGCTTGGGCCTCTCTCCTTGAGGCCCTCTGTCAGACCCAGTGTTGACATGTGGCAAAACGCTCCTCCGGGCGCGTCTTGCTTGGGCCTCTCTCCTGGAGGCGCTCAGTCAGACCCAGTGTTGACATGTGGCAAGACGCTCCTTGGGGCGCGTCTTGCTGGGGCTTCTCTCATGGAGGCACTCAGTCAGACCCAGTGTTGACATGTGGCAAGACGCTCCTCAGGGCGCGTCTTGCTTGGGCCTCTCTCCTGGGGAGGCGATCAGTCAGACCCAGTGTTGACATGTGTCAAGACGCTCCTCGGGCGTTTCTTGCTTGGGCCTCTCTCCCGGAGGCGCTCAGTCAGACCCAGTGTTGACATGTGACAAGACGCTCCTCGGGGCGCGTCTTGCTTGGGCCTCTCTCCTGGAGGCGCTCAGTCAGACCGAGTGCTGACATGTGGCAAGACGCTCCTTGGGGTGCGTCTTGCTTGGACTTCTCTCCTGGAGGCCCTCAGTCAGACCCATTGTTGACATGTGGCAAGACGCTCCTCGGGGCGCGTCTTGCTTGGGCCTCTCTCCTGGAGGCGCTCAGTCAGACCGAGTGCTGACATGTGGCAAGACGCTCCTCGGGGCGCATCTTGCTGGGGCCTCTCTCCTGGAGGTGCTCAATCAGACCCAGTGGTGACACGTGGCAAGACGCTCCTCGGGGCGCGTCTTGCTTGGGCCTGTCTCCTGGAGGAGCTCAGTCAGACCCAGTGGTGACACGTGGCAAGACGCTCCTCGGGGCGCATCTTGCTTGGGCCTCTCTCCTGGAGGCGCTAAGTCAGACCCAGTGTTGACACGTGGCAAGACGCTCCTCGGGGCGCGTCTTGCTTGGGCCTCTCTCCTGGAGGCGCTCAGTCAGACCCAGTGTTGACATGTGGCAAGACACTCCTCGGGGCGCGTCTTGCTTGGGCCTCTCTCATGGAGGCCCTCTGTCGGACCCAGTGTTGACATGTGTCAAGACGCTCCTCGGGGCGCTTCTTGCTTTGGCCTCTCTCCTGGAGGCGCTCAGTCAGACCGAGTGCTGACATGTGGCAAGAAGCTCCTCGGGGCGTGTCTTGCTTGGGCTTCTCTCCTGGAGGCCCTCAGTCAGACCCATTGTTGACATGTGGCAAGACGCTCCTCGGGGCGCGTCTTGCTTGGGCCTCTCTCCAGAAGGCCCTCAATCAGACCCAGTGTTGACACATGGCAAGACGCTCCTCGGGGCGCTTCTTGCTTGGGCCTCTCTCCTGGAGGCGCTCAGTCAGACCCATTGTTGACATGTGGCAAGATGCTCCTCGGGGCGCATCTTGCTTGGGCCTCTCTCCTTGAGGCCCTCTGTCAGACCCAGTGTTGACATGTGGCAAAACGCTCCTCCGGGCGCGTCTTGCTTGGGCCTCTCTCCTGGAGGCGCTCAGTCAGACCCAGTGTTGACATGTGGCAAGACGCTCCTTGGGGCGCGTCTTGCTTGGGCCTCTCTCCTGGAGGCGCTCAGTCAGACCGAGTGCTGACATCTGGCAAGACGCTCCCCGGGGCGCGTCTTGATTGGGCTTCTCTCATGGAGGCACTCAGTCAGACCCAGTGTTGACATGTGGCAAGACGCTGCTCAGGGCGCGTCTTGCTTGGGCCTCTCTCCTGGGGAGGCGATCAGTCAGACCCAGTGTTGACATGTGTCAAGACGCTCCTCGGGCGTTTCTTGCTTGGGCCTCTCTCCCGGAGGCGCTCAGTCGGACCCAGTGTTGACATGTGACAAGACGCTCCTCGGGGCGCGTCTTGCTTGGGCCTCTCTCCTGGAGGCGCTCAGTCAGACCGAGTGCTGACATGTGGCAAGACGCTCCTTGGGGCGCGTCTTGCTTGGACTTCTCTCCTGGAGGCCCTCAGTCAGACCCATTGTTGACATGTGGCAAGACGCTCCTCGGGGCGCGTCTTGCTTGGGCCTCTCTCCTGGAGGCACTCAGTCAGACCGAGTGCTGACATGTGGCAAGACGCTCCTCGGTGCGCATCTTGCTTGGGCTTTTCTCCTGGAGGCTCTCAGTCAGACCCATTGTTGTCATGTGGCAAGACGCTCCTTGGGGCGCGTCTTGCTTGGGCCTCTCTCCTGGAGGTGCTCAATCAGACCCAGTGGTGACACGTGGCAAGACGCTCCTCGGGGCGCGTCTTGCTTGGGCCTGTCTCCTGGAGGAGCTCAGTCAGACCCAGTGGTGACACGTGGCAAGACGCTCCTCGGGGCGCATCTTGCTTGGGCCTCTCTCCTGGAGGCGCTAAGTCAGACCCAGTGTTGACACGTGGCAAGACGCTCCTCTGGGCGCGTCTTGCTTGGGCCTCTCTCCTGGAGGCGCTCAGTCAGACCCAGTGTTGACATGTGGCAAGACACTCCTCGGGGCGCGTCTTGCTTGGGCCTCTCTCATGGAGGCCCTCTGTCGGAGCCAGTGTTTACATGTGTCAAGACGCTCCTCGGGGCGCTTCTTGCTTTGGCCTCTCTCCTGGAGGCGCTCAGTCAGACCGAGTGCTGACATGTGGCAAGAAGCTCCTCGGGGCGTGTCTTGCTTGGGCTTCTCTCCTGGAGGCCCTCAGTCAGACCCATTGTTGACATGTGGCAAGACGCTCCTCGGGGCGCGTCTTGCTTGGGCCTCTCTCCAGAAGGCCCTCAATCAGACCCAGTGTTGACACATGGCAAGACGCTCCTCGGGGCGCTTCTTGCTTGGGCCTCTCTCCTTGAGGCCCTCTGTCAGACCCAGTGTTGACATGTGGCAAAACGCTCCTCCGGGCGCGTCTTGCTTGGGCCTCTCTCCTGGAGGCGCTCAGTCAGACCCAGTGTTGACATGTGGCAAGACGCTCCTTGGGGCGCATCTTGCTTGGGCCTCTCTCCTGGAGGCGCTCAGTCAGACCGAGTGCTGACATCTGGCAAGACGCTCCCTGGGGCGCGTCTTGCTGGGGCTTCTCTCATGGAGGCACTCAGTCAGACCCAGTGTTGACATGTGGCAAGACGCTCCTCAGGGCGCGTCTTGCTTGGGCCTCTCTCCTGGGGAGGCGATCAGTCAGACCCAGTGTTGACATGTGTCAAGACGCTCCTCGGGCGTTTCTTGCTTGGGCCTCTCTCCCGGAGGCGCTCAGTCAGACCCAGTGTTGACATGTGACAAGACGCTCCTCGGGGCGCGTCTTGCTTGGGCCTCTCTCCTGGAGGTGCTCAGTCAGACCCAGAGGTGACATGTGGCAAGACGCTCCTCGGGGCGCGTCTTGCTTGGGCCTCTCTCCTGGAGGCGCTCAGTCAGACCGAGTGCTGACATGTGGCAAGACGCTCCTCGGGGCGCATCTTGCTTGGGCTTCTCTCCTGGAGGCTCTCAGTCAGACCCATTGTTGTCATGTGGCAAGACGCTCCTCGGGGCGCATCTTGCTTGGGCTTCTCTCCTGGAGGCCCTCACTCAGACCCATTGTTGACATTTGGCAAGACGCTCCTCCGGGCGCATCTTGCTTGGGTCTCTCTCCTGGAGGCGCTCAGTCAGACCGAGTGCTGACATGTGGCAAGACGCTCCTCGGGGCACGTCTTCCTGGGGCTTCTCTCCTGGAGGCGCTCAGTCAGACCCAGTGTTGACATGTGGCAAGACACTCTTCGGGGCGCGTCTTGCTTGGGCCTCTCTCCTGGAGGCCCTCTGTCAGACCCAGTGTTGACATGTGTCAAGACGCTCCTCGGGGCACATCTTGCTATGGCCTCTCTCCTGGAGGCGCTCAGTCAAACCCAGTGTTGACATGTGGCAAGATGCTCCTCGGGGCGCATCTTGCTTGGGCCTCTCTCCTGGAGGCGCTCAGTCATACCGAGTGCTGACATGTGGCAAGACGCTCCTCGGGGCACGTCTTGCTGGGGCTTCTCTCCTGGAGGCGCTCAGTCAGACCCAGTGTTGACATGTGACAAGACGCTCCTCGGGGCGCGTCTTGCTTGGGCCTCTCTCCTGGAGGAGCTCAGTCAGACCCAGTGTTGACATGTGGCAAGACATTCCTCGGGGCGCATCTTGCTTGGGCCTCTCTCATGGAGGCCCTCTGTCAGACCCAGTGTTGACATGTGTCAAGACGCTCCTCGGGGCACATCTTGCTTTGGCCTCTCTCCTGGAGGCGCTCAGTCAGACCGAGTGCTGACATGTGGCAAGAAGCTCCTCGGGGCGCGTCTTCCTTGGGCTTCTCTCCTGGAGGCCCTCAGTCAGACCCATTGTTGACATGTGGCAAGACGCTCCTCGGGGCGCGTATTGCTTGGGCCTCTCTCCTGGATGCCCTCTGTCAGACCCAGTGTTGACATGTGGCAAGACTCTCCTCGGGGCGCGTCTTGCTTGGGCTTCTCACATGGAGGCCCTCAGTCAGACCCAGTGTTGACATGTGTCAAGACGCTCCTCGGGGCGTGTCTTGCTTGGGCCTCTCTCCTGGAGGCGCTCAGTCAGACCCAGTGTTTACATGTGGCAAGACGCTCCTCGGGGCGCTTCTTGCTTGGGCTTCTCTCCTGGAGGCCCTCAGTCAGACCCATTGTTGACATGTGACAAGACGCTCCTCGGGGCACGTCTTGCTTGGGCGTCTCTCCTGGAGGCGCTCAGTCAGACTGAGTAGTGACATGTGACAAGACGCTCCTCGGGGCGCGTCTTGCTGGGGCTTCTCTCATGGAGGCACTCAGTCAGACCCAGTGTTGACATGTGTCAAGACGCTCCTCGGGCATTTCTTGCTTGGGCCTCTCTCCTGGAGGCGCTCAGTCAGACCCAGAGGTGACATGTGGCAAGACGCTCCTCGGGCCTCTCTCCTGGAGGCGCTCAGTCAGACCGAGTGCTGACATGTGGCAAGACGCTCCTCCGGGCGCGTCTTGCTTGGGCCTCTCTCCTGGAGGCGCTCAGTCAGACCGAGTGCTGACATAAGGCAAGATGCTCCCCAGGGCGCATCTTGCTGGGGCCTCTCTCCTGGAGGTGCTCAATCAGACCCAGTGGTGACACGTGGCAAGACGCTCCTCGGGGCGCGTCTTGCTTGGGCCTGTCTCCTGGAGGAGCTCATTCAGACCCAGTGGTGACACGTGGCAAGACGCTCCTCGGGGCGCATCTTGCTTGGGCCTCTCTCCTGGAGGCGGTAAGTCAGACCCAGTGTTGACACGTGGCAAGACGCTCCTCGGGGCGCATCTTGCTTGGGCCTCTCTCCTGGAGGCGCTCAGTCAGACCCAGTGTTGACATGTGGCAAGACACTCCTCGGGGCGCGTCTTGCTTGGGCCTCTCTCATGGAGGCCCTCTGTCAGACCCAGTGTTGACATGTGTCAAGACGCTCCTCGGGGCGCGTCTTGCTTTGGCCTCTCTCCTGGAGGCGCTCAGTCAGACCGAGTGCTGACATGTGGCAAGAAGCTCCTCGGGGCGTGTCTTGCTTGGGCTTCTCTCCTGGAGGCCCTCAGTCAGACCCATTGTTGACACGTGGCAAGACGCTCCTCGGGGCGCGTCTTGCTTGGGCCTCTCTCCAGAAGGCCCTCAATCAGACCCAGTGTTGACACGTGGCAAGACGCTCCTCGGGGTGCTTCTTGCTTGGGCCTCTCTCCTGGAGGCGCTCAGTCTGACCCAGTGGTGACATGTGGCAAGACGCTCCTCGGGGCGCATATTGCTTGGGCCTCTCTCCTGGATGCCCTCTGTCAGACCCAGTGTTGACATGTGGCAAGACGCTCCTCGGGGCGCGTTTTGCTTGGGCCTCTCTCCAGAAGGCCCTCAATCAGACCCAGTGTTGACACGTGGCAAGACGCTCCTCGGGGCGCTTCTTGCTTGGGCCTCTCTCCTGGAGGCGCTCAGTCAGACCCAGTGGTGACATGTGGCAAGACGCTCCTCGGGACACGTCTTGCTTGGGCCTCTCTCCTGGAGGCGCTCAGTCAGACCGAGTAGTGACATGTGACAAGACGCTCCTCGGGGAGCGTCTTGCTTGGGCCTCTCTCCTGGAGGCGCTCAGACAGACCCAGTGTTGACATGTGGCAAGACGCTCCTCGGGGTGCGTCTTGCTTGGGCCTCTCTCCTGGAGGTTCTCAGTCACACCCAGTGTTGACATTGGCAAGATGCTCCTCGGGGCGCGTCTTGCTTGGGCCTCTCTCCTGGAGGCGCTCAGTCAGACCCAGTGTTCACATGTGGCAAGACGCTCCTCGGGGCGCTTCTTGCTTGGGCCTCTCTCCTGGAGGCGCTCAGTCAGACCCATTGTTGACATGTGGCAAGACGCTCCTCGGGGCACGTCTTGCTTGGGCCTCTCTCCTGGAGGCACTCAGTCAGACCGAGTTCTGACATGTGGCAAGACGCTCCTCTGGGCGCGTCTTGCTTGGGCTTCTCTCCTGGAAGCGCTCAGTAAGACCCATTGTTGACATGTGGCAAGATGCTCCTCGGGGCGCATCTTGCTTGGGCCTCTCTCCTTGAGGCCCTCTGTCAGACCCAGTGTTGACATGTGGCAAAACTCTCCTCCGGGGGCGTCTTGCTTGGGCCTCTCTCCTGGCAGCGCTCAGTCAGACCCAGTGTTGACATGTGGCAAGACGCTCCTTGGGGCGCGTCTTGCTTGGGCCTCTCTCCTGGAGGCGCTCAGTCAGACCGAGTGCTGACATGTGGCAAGACGCTCCCCGGGGTGCGTATTGCTTGGGCTTCTCTCATGGAGGCACTCAGTCAGACCCAGTGTTGACATGTGGCAAGACGCTCCTCAGGGCGCGTCTTGCTTGGGCCTCTCTCCCGGAGGCGCTCAGTCAGACCCAGTGTTGACATGTGACAAGACGCTCCATGGGGCGCGTCTTGCTTGGGCCTCTCTCCTGGAGGTGCTCAGTCAGACCCAGAGGTGACATGTGGCAAGACGCTCCTCGGGGCGCGTCTTGCTTGGGCTTCTCTCCTGGAGGCCCTCAGTCAGACCCAGTGTTGACATGTGGCAAGACGCTCCTCGGGGCGCGTCTTGCTTGGGCCTCTCTCCTGGAGGTTCTCAGTCACACCCAGTGTTGACATGTGGCAAGATGCTCCTCGGGGCGCGTCTTGCTTGGGCCTCTCTCCTGGAGGCGCTCAGTCAGACCCAGTGTTCACATGTGGCAAGACGCTCCTCGGGGCGCTTCTTGCTTGGGCCTCTCTCCTGGAGGCGCTCAGTCAGACCCATTGTTGCAATGTGCCTCATTGCGACCCGAGAGGCGTATGTGATCCTTTGCAAATCGACAACACCACAGCGGTCGAGTGCGAAGTCACAGTCGGCGGCGTGTTGTCCTTACTGTGACCCATACAATGTGACGGTCCGTGTCACGGACCGGTGTGTTACGACCCGACTAACGAAACGTACCAGGTGATAACATTGCATCTTCCCATTACAGCGGAGCGAGCGTGTCGCCACACTCCCAAACCAAGGTTAATATTTGTAGCGCACGCCCTTCTCGGACCTCGGTGCACGCGAAACACTGGCGTACACTCACAACATCACGCTCGAGACAGCTCAAGCGTTACGCGAAACAAAGGACGTGTTCAAATCCATAGAGAATATACGGTCTTTAGCGTATGCGTATATAAAGAAGGTCGATGACATTTACAGACCCGGCGGCGTGGGCACCACAGTAGAACAACAAGGTGCTCTCAAGCGCACACAGATACTGGCCGCATTATCACTCGCGATGTCTATCCTGACATGCCCGTTTCTGATTTCTATGTATATCAAATTATGACAAGAGCTACGGTGGTTACGATTACACTCTGACCACGTGCCTTAGTTTCTGCTAGTGACCTATAAATACATTTGACCACTTGGTCTCACTGCCATTAAAGCGGCTGTACCCACACGTACAACACCCAAGAAAAAAATGATCTCGCTGTCTGTACTGGGTGCACTCTCTGTAGTCGCAGTTGCTCAGGCCATGGTGGTACGCTCACATAACGCCTCTGAGATATGTCCCATCACACCACCTCCTAGACTACTCGCGAAGGAGTATTCAACACCCCCTTTGTACGAAGACAACCATTATAACGAGCACAGCACAACGCTTGCCGCACGCGAAGACAACATGCAGGAGACAACGCTACCACCTGTCGTGAGAACAACGGATTCGAGTGACAACGATCGCGACTATGACGAGCACATTACAACACCCTCTGTGCACGAAGACCAGGTGCAGGAGACAACGCTACCACCTGTCGTGAGAAACAAGAGTTTGGTTAACAATGATCATCGTCGTGTCCCATTGTAAACGGGCGCGCCATCGCACACATCGTACATGTGTGTTAACCCACCTGTATGCGACAGACTTTGTGTGTTGCATGACATCGAGATGTATTGACGTCTGTGTGAATACAGGACTCTCTATAATCCGGGAGCTGGACGCTAACGACCCGTGCATGCGCCACACAAAAGGTAACTCGACTAACTACAAAACGCATATTGTGATGTAGAAAGTTGGCTCGACTGTTTGAATCAGCTGCAGCTGCGGTTTACTCACGATGTGAATTGCACGCTTGTTAGAAGTACATTCGGAGCACTTAAAAAATACATCGCTCTCATCGAGTTCCGTCTCAGCGTTCACCGGCTGATGGGCAAGAGCATGACATGGGATCGCCAGGAACTTACTTAAGGACTATCATCTCATTTGGCATTTACTCACGGACCCAAGAAAACAGTTCCGAAAAATGGTCGAGAATTATAACTTGTCTAATAGCAACTGGAAGATATGTTGCGTCATAAGCCTCTGATGGTTCACAAGGTGCACGGTCCACTCGAAATCCTAATGCTGTATTTGTAGTACATACACTAAGTCTTCTCTGTTGATGTCAGACTAGAGTTTTATTAGAGTTTTACTTTGCAACAATGGGATTCGAGCAATTGATGTGTATATTTTTAATAGTGCACAATGCTACTATTCCTAGGCTGAATGTATGGCATGGCTCTTATGTATCATTATGTATCGATTCCATTAAGTACTAATTTAAATAAAGTCCCTCTGTCCACAGTGCTAGGTTGAGGGTTTAATACACATTATTATGATCAACCTGTTGAATAGTATAATAACAATATTCCTGTAAAAGTCATTTAGTAATGAACAACCTCAGTTCTGTGAAGGAACATCATGTCTCTGATGTGTACACTGCAGGCCTGACCGGGGTTTGCACGCAAGGGCCTGTGTGTGTGTGTGTGTGTGTGTGTGTGTGTGTGTGTGTGTGTGTGTGTGTGTGTGTGTGTGTGTGTGTGTGTGTGTGTGTGTGTGTGTGTGTGAAACAAATAAAGATAAATATAGCTAGTGCGGCCACGAGCGGTCGTGCAGGGTAGAGGCTGCGCGAAAACGCCTCTAAAACAAGCGCGTGCCCACGCCCGATCCGTGGAAGCACGTAGAACTAGCAAACGTAATAGCAGAAATCAACGATCGCACACGGGTCATTGAGTGTGTACAGGGTTCGTCTGCGTGTGTGGCATTGGGCAATCTAGCGGCAACCGAGTGGCCTGAAGGCGGAACCGGCCAACCCGTCGCCCTCACCATCGTTGCGCTTCGAGATGAACAATTGCTAACGATGATCGTCCTCGTCAACCACGGCGCTACCAGAGTTACCACGACATGCGCCTTAAAAGCGTTCTCGTTTGGGTCAGCGCCACCAGAATTGAATCGGCAAGTCAGCGGATATTACACAACTCGTAACGAAAACCCTCTCCGCGACCTCGCGGCCAGTGTGCGCAGTGTACAGCAAATGACAAACGATGTTGCGAGCGATATATCGGAAAAACTTTGCACTGACGCGACGGTCGCCACTGCAGGTTGTGTGAGTCTCGCGCAAAGTGCCATATCAAACGTGCACAAGCTAGTGACAAGCAACTTCACCAGATCCGTAGATTCTGCATACGCTCGGATACGAATGAAAGTATCGAGAGATAACACCGACACGAGTTGAACGACGGCGCTGGCTGCAGTTGCTACAACACTGGATTTATTAATCAACGTAATTGTGATCGTAATGGCGTTTCGAGTGTGCACAAGAAACTACAACCAGTACTACAGAAAACTGGCATGAGGGTCGCGGTCTAACGTTATGTTGGTGTATCGCATCGACCGTCGACGGCCGTTTGCCAGCGGCTGAAAATGGCACAGTTGACAAAATGGAAACGCCAACCGTCGATAGTGCACTCTCGCAAGTTCCAACCGCACCATCTCAGGAGACAGACCACAGAGTCATATTAGCGGAGGGTGGATAGAAAATGAGCAAACCGCCGCAACCGCCCATTTACATACTATACGAGTTCAACATAGAGTGGAGTAAGAAGTTACTACCGATTGTATTTCCAACGTGCAAGCAGCTGGTGTGTGACGCTTTACTTGAGTATCACAGAGGTTGCGATGTCCTGTGTTCCACGAGCGCATGGAAACAAGTGAACAAACTTCTACGGACCGTACTGTTGGGGTATGAGTGAGCTGTAAAATCAATACACTCTAGACATGCGGACTTTGCCGTGTTACTGGACACGCATATCGCCACAACAAAACCGGGTCAAGTGTTCGGGGCGTCACCGCGCTCGACTATACACGTCTTGGCCTACCACGAGTACATGAGCCCACAGATCCTAAGCGAGGTCGAAGCTGTTGTGTCTACCCAACTCAAATTCAGCACAGCCGTGTGCGCTAAGACAAGTCCCTCTAGACTGCTGGAAACTTTGGAAACGAGGAAGGCTGGCGTGTAGGCGCTTTCTACACATCTCAACGGTATGATCGCGATACTCTCGGCCGCACAACAACTAATGGTCATGTGCTCGGAAGGTCTGATCAGGTCTGACATGACCGGTTGTCAATCGACGTCGAGCGTGCACTCACACACGGATATCCTGGCGGGCAGTAAAGCGACGGCGACCTCTACGCTCACGTTGATCGCCGATGTTTCGAAGGGCAATCGAGTGTGTTGGCTGACGAAAGCTATGGTGACCGACGGTCGCGTCGACTACAATGTGCCTCATTGCGACTGGAGAGGCGTATGTGATCCTTTGCAAATCGACAACACCACCGCTGTCGAGTGCGAAGTCACGGTCGGCGGCGTGTTGTCCTTACTGTGCCCCATACAATGTGACGGTCCGTGTGACGGACCGGTGTGTTACGACCCGACTAACGAAACGTATCAGGTGATAACATTGCATCCGCCCATTACAGCGGAGCGAGCGTTTCGCCACACTCCCAAACCAAGGTTAATAGTTGTAGCGCACGCCCTTTCGGATCCCGGTGCACGCGAAACACTGGCGTACACTCACAACATCACGCTCGAGACAGCTCAAGCCTTACGCGAAACAAAGGACGTGTTCAAATCCATAGAGAATATACAGTCTTTAGCGTATGTGTATATAAAGAAGGTCGATGACATTTACAGACCCGGCGGCGTGGGCACAACAGTAGAACAACAAGGTGCTCTCAAGCGCACACAGATACTGGCCGCATTATCACTCGTGATGTCTATCCTGACATGCCCGTTTCTGATTTCTATGTATATTAAATTATGACAAGAGCTACGGTGGTTACGATTACACTCTGACCACGTGCCTTAGTTTCTGCTAGTGACCTATAAATACATATACCCACTTGCTCTCACTGCCATTAAAGCGGCTGTACCCACACGTACAACACCCAAGAAAAAAAAATGATCTCGCTGTCTGTACTGGGTGTACTCTCAGTAGTCGCAGTTGCTCAGGCCATGGTGATACGCTCACATAACACCTCTGAGATACGTCCCATCACACCACCTCCTAGACTACTCGCGAAGGAGTATTCAACACCCCCTTTGTACGAAGACAACCATTATAACGAGCACAGCACAACGCTTGCCGCACGCGAAGACAACATACAGGAGACAATGCTACCACCTGTCATGAGAACAACGGATTCGAGTGACAATGATCGCGACTATGACGAGCACATTACAGCACCCTCTTTGCACGAAGACCAGGTGCAGGAGACAATGCTACCACCTGTCGTGAGAAACAAGAGTTTGGTTAACAATGATCATCAACGTGTCCCATTGTAAACGGGCGCGCCATCGCACACATCGTACATGTGTGTTAACCCACCTGTATGCGACAGACTTTGTGTGTTGCATGACATCGAGATGTATTGACGTCTGTGTCAATACAGGACTCTCTAAGCTGGGAGCTGGACGCTAACAACCCGTGCATGAGCCACACAAAAGAAAACTCGACTAACTACAAAACGCATATTGTGATATAGAAAGTTGGCTCGACTGTTTGAATCAGCTGCAGCTGCGGTTTACTCACGAAGTGAATCGCACGCTTGTTAGAAGTACATTCGGAGCACTTAAAAAATACATCGCTCTCATCGAGTTCCGTCTCAGCGTTCACCGGCTGATGGGCAAGAGCGTGACATGGGATCGCCAGGAACTTACTTAAGGACTATCATCTCATTTGGCATTTACTCACGGACCCAAGAAACCAGTTCCGAAAAATGGTTGAGAATTATAACTTGTCTAATAGCAACTGGAAGATATGTTGCGTCATAAGCCTCTGATGGTTCACAAGGTGCACGGTCCACTCGAAATCCTAATGCTGTATTTGTAGTACATACACTAAGTCTTCTCTGTTGATGTCAGACTAGAGTTTTATTAGAGTTTTACTTTGCAACAATGGGATTCGAGCAATTGATGTGTATATTTTTAATAGTGCACAATGCTACTATTCCTAGGCTGAATGTATGACATGGCTCTTATGTATCATTATGTATCGTTTCCATTAAGTACTAATTTAAATAAAGTCCCTCTGTCCTCAGTGCTAGGTTGTGGGTTTAATACACATTATTATGATAAACCTGTTGAATAGTATAATAACAATATTCCTGTAAAAGTAATTTAGTAATGAACAACCTCAGTTCTGTGAAAGAACATCATGTCTGTGATCTGTACACTGCAGGCCTGACCGGGGTTTGCATGCAAGGGCCTGTGTGTGTGTGTGTGTGTGTGTGTGTGTGTGTGTGTGTGTGTGTGTGTGTGTGTGTGTGTGTGTGTGTGTGTGTGTGTGTGTGTGTGTGTGTGTGTGTGTGTGTGTGTGTGTGAAACAAATAAAGATAAATATAGCTAGTGCGGCCATGATCGGTCGTGCAGGGTAGAGGCTGCGCGAAAATGCCTCTAAAAACAAGCGCGTGCCCACGCCCGATCCGTGGAAGCACGTAGAACTAGCAAACGTACTAGCAGAAATCAACGATCGCACACGAGTCATTGAGTGTGTACATGGTTCGTCTGCGTGTGTGGCATTGGGCAATCTAGCGGCAACCGAGTGGCCTGAAGGCGGAACCGGCCAACCCAACGCCCTCACCGTCGTTGCGCTTCGAGATGAACTTTTGCTAAAGATGATCAGCCTCATCAACCACGACACTACCAGAGTAGCTCGTAACGACGACCCTCTCCGCGACCTCGCGGCCAGTGTGCGCAGTGTACAGCAAATGACAAACGAAATTATCGAGAGATAACACCGACACGAGTTGCGCGACGGCGCTGGCTGCAGTCGCTACAACACTGGATTTATTAATCAACGTCATTGTGATCTTAATGGCGTATCGAGTGTGCACCAGAAACTACAACCAGTACTACAGAAAACTGGCATGAGGGTCGCGGTCTAACGTTATGTTGGTGTCTCGCATCGACCGACGACGGCCATTTGCCAGCGGCTGAAAATGGCACAGTTGACGAAATGGAAACGCCGACCGTCGATATTGCACTCTCGCAAGTTCTAACCGCAACATCTCAGGAGACAGACCACTTAGTCATATTAGCGAAGGGTAGATAGAAAATGCGCAAACCGCCGCAACCGCCCATATACATACTATACGAGTTCAACATAAAGTGGAGTAAGAAGTTACTACCGATTGTATTTCCAATGTGCAAGCAGCTGGTGTGTGACGCTTTACTTGAGTATCACAGAGGTTGCGATGTCCTGTGTTTCACGAGCGCATGGAAACAAGTGAACGAACTTCTACGGACCGTACTGTTGGGGTATGAGCGAGCTGTAAAATCAATACACGCTAGACACGCGGACTTTGCCGCATTAATGGACACGCATATCGCCACAACAAAACCGGGTCAAGTGTTCGGGGCGTCACCGCGCTCCACTATACACGTCTTGGCCTACCACGAGTACATGAGCCCACAGATCCTAAGCGAGGTCGAAGCCGTTTTGTCTACCCAACGCAAATTCAGCACAGCCGTGCGCGCTAAGACAAGTCCCTCTAGACTGCTGGAAACTTTGGAAACGTGGAAGGCTGGCGTGTACGCGCTTTCTACACATCTCAACGGTATGATCGCGATACTCTCGGCCGCACAACAACTAATGGTCATGTGTTCGGAAGGTCTGATCAGGTCTGACATGACCGGTTGTCAATCGACGTCGAGCGTGCACTCACACACGGATATCCTGGCCTACAGTAAAGCGAAGGCGACCTCTACGCTCACGTTGATCGCCGATGTTTCGAAGGGCAATCGAGTGTGTTGGCTGACGAAAGCTATGGTGACCGACGGTCGCGTCGACTACAATGTGCCTCATTGCGACTGGAGAGGCGTATGTGATCCTTTGCAAATCAACAACACCACCGCGGTCGAGTGCGAAGTCACGGTCGGCGGCGTGTTGTCCTTACTGTGTCCCATACAATGTGACGGTCCGTGTCACGGACCGGTGTGTTACGACCTGACTAACGAAACGTACCAGGTGATAACATTGCATCCGCCCATTACAGCGGAGCGAGCGTTTCGCCACACTCCCAAACCAAAGTTAATAGTTGTAGCGCACGCCCTTTCGGACCTCGGTGCACGCGAAACACTGGCGTACGCTCACAACATCACGCTCGAGACAGCTCAAGCCTTACACGAAACAAAGGACGTGTTCAAATCCATAGAGAATATACGGTCTTTAGCGTATGCGTATATAAAGAAGGTCGATGACATTTGCAGACCCGGCGGCGTGGGCACCACAGTAGAACAACAAGGTGCTCTCAAGCGCACACAGATACTGGCCGCATTATCACTCGTGATGTCTATCCTGACATGCCCGTTTCTGATTTCTATGTATATTAAATTATGACAAGAGCTACTTTAGGTGGTTACGATTACACTATGACCACGTGGCTTAGTTTCTGCTAGTGACCTATAAATACATTTGCCCACTTGCTCTCACTGCCATTAAAGCGGCTGTACCCACACGTACAACACCCAAGAAAAAAAATGATCTCGCTGTCTGTACTGGGTGTACTCTCAGTAGTCGCAGTTGCTCAGGCCATGGTGGTACGCTCACATAACGCCTCTGAGATACGTCCCATCACACCACCTCCTAGACTACTCGCGAAGGAGTATTCAACACCCCCTTTGTACGAAGACAACCTTTATAACGAGCACAGCACAACGCTTGCCGCACGCGAAGACAACCTGCAGGAGACAACGCTACCACCTGTCGTGAGAACAACGGATTCGAGTGACAACGATCGTGACTATGACGAGCACATTACAGCACCCTCTGTGCACGAAGACCAGGTGCAGGAGACAACTCTACAACCTGTCGTGAGAAACAAGAGTTTGGTTAACAATGATCATCGTCGTTTTCCATTGTAAACGGGCGCGCCATCGCACACATCGTACATGTGTGTTAACCCACCTGTATGCGACAGACTTTGTGTGTTGCATGACATCGAGATGTATTGACGTCTGTGTCAATACAGGACTCTCTATAAGCCGGGAGCTGGACGCTAACGACCCGTGCATGCGCCACACAAAAGGTATCGTACATGTGTTAACCCACCTGTATGCGACAGACTTTGTGTGTTGCATGACATCGAGATGTATTGACGTCTGTGTCAATACAGGACTCTATAAGCTGGGAGCTGGACGCTAACGACCCGTGCATGCGCCACACAAAAGGTAACTCGACTAACTACAAAACGCATATTGTGATGTAGAAAGTTGGCTCGACTGTTTGAATCAGCTGCAGCTGCGGTTTACTCACGAAGTGAATTGCACGCTTGTTAGAAGTACATTCGGAGCACTTAAAAAATACATCGCTCTCATCGAGTTCCGTCTCAGCGTTCACCCGCTGATGGGCAAGAGCGTGACATGGGATTGCCAGGAACTTACTTAAGGACTATCATCTCATTTGGCATTTACTCATGGACCCAAGAAACCAGTTCAGAAAAATGGTCGAGAATTATAACTTGTCTAATAGCAACTGGAAGATATGTTGCGTCATAAGCCTCTGATGGTTCACAAGGTGCACGGTCCACTCGAAATCCTAATGCTGTATTTGTAGTGCATACACTAAGTCTTCTCTGTTGATGTCAGACTAGAGTTTTATTAGAGTTTTACTTTGCAACAATGGGATTCGAGCAATTGACGTGTATATTTTTAATAGTGCACAATGCAACCATTCCTAGGCTGAATGTATGACATGGCTCTTATGTATCTTTATGTATCGTTTCCATTAAGTACTAATTTAAATAAAGTCCCTCTGTCCTCAGTGCTAGGTTGTGGGTTTAATACACATTATTATGATCAACCTGTTGAATAGTATAATAACAATATTGCTGTAAAAGTCATTTAGTAATGAACAACCTCAGTTCTGTGAAAGAACATCATGTCTCTGATGTGTACACTGCAGGCCTGACCGGTCTTGCTGGGGCCTCTCTCCTGGAGGCGCTCAGTCAGACCCAGTGTTGACACGTGGCAAGACGCTCGTCGGGGCGCGTCTTGCTTGGGCCTCTCTCCTGGAGGCCCTCAGTAAGACCCATTGTTGACATGAGGCAAGACACTCCTCGGGGCGTGTCTTGCTTGGGCCTCTCTCCAAAAGGCCCTCAATCAGACCCAGTGTTGACACGTGGCAAGACGCTCCTCGGGGCGCGTCTTGCTTGGGCCTCTCTCCTGGAGGCGCTCAGTCAAACTGAGTAGTGACATGTGGCCTGACGCTCCTCGGGGCGCGTCTTGCTTGGGCCTCTCTCCTGGAGGCGCTCAGTCAGACCCAGTGGTGACATGTGGCAAGACACTCCTCGGGGCGCGTCTTGCTTGGGCCTCTCTCCTGGAGGCCCTCTGTCAGACCCAGTGTTGACATGTGTCAAGACGCTCCACGGGGGGCGTCTTGCTTGGGCCTCTTTCCTGGAGGCGCTCAGTCAGACCGAGTGCTGACATGTGGCAAGACGCTCCTCGGGGCGCGTCTTGCTTGGGCTTCTCTCCTGGAGGCGCTCAGAAAGACCCAGTGTTGACATGTGACAAGACGCTCCTCGGGGCGCGTCTTGCTTGGGCCTCTCTCCTGGAGGCGCTCAGTCAGAACCAGAGGTGACATGTGGCAAGACGCTCCTCGGGGCGCGTCTTGCTTGGGCCTCTCTCCTGGAGGCCCTCTGTCAGACCCAGTGTTGACATGTGGCAAACGCTCCTCCAGGCGCATCTTGCTTGGGCCTCTCTCCTGGAGGCCCTCAGTAAGACCCATTGTTGACATGTGGCAAGACGCTCCTCGGGGCGCGTCTTGCTTGGGCCTCTCTCCAGAAGGCCCTCAATCAGACCCAGTGTTGACATGTGGCAAGACGCTACTCGGGGCGCGTCTTGCTTGGGCCTCTCTCCTGGAGGCGCTCAGTCAGACCCAGTGTTGACATGTGGCAAGACGCTCCTCGGGGCGCGTCTTGCTTAGGCTTCTCTCCTGGAGGCCCTCAGTCAGACCCATTGTTGACATGTGGCAAGACGCTCCTCGGGGCACGTCTTGCGTGGGCCTCTCTCCTGGAGGCGCTCAAACAGACCGAGTAGTGACATGTGGCAAGACGCTCCTCGGGGCCTGTCTTGCTGGGGCTTCTCTCATGGAGGCACTCAGTCAGACCCAGTGTTGACATGTGGCAAGACGCTCCTCGGGGCGCGTCTTGCTTGGAACTCTCTCCCTGAGGCGCTCAGTCAAACCCAGTGTTGACATTTGGCCTGACGCTCCTCGGGGCGCGTGTTGCTTGGGCCTCTCTCCTGGAGGCGCTCAGTCAGACCAAGTGGTGACATGTGTCAAGACTCTCCTCGGGGCGTGTCTTGCTTGGGCCTCTCTCATGGAGGCCCTCTGTCAGACCGAGTGCTGACATGCGGCAATGAGCTCCTCGGGGCGCGTCTTGCTTGGGCCTCTCTACAGAAGGCCCTCAATCAGACCCAGTGTTGACACGTGGCAAGACGCTCCTCGGGGCGCGTCTTACTTGGGCCTCTCTCCTGGAGGCGCTCAGTCAGACCAAGTGGTGACATGTGGCAAGACACTCCTCGGGGCGCGTCTTGCTTGGGCCTCTCTCATGGAGGCCCTCTGTCAGACCCAGTGTTGACATGTGTCAAGACGCTCCTCGGGGCGCGTCTTGCTTTGGCCTCTCTCCTGGAGGCGCTCAGTCAGACCGAGTGCTGACATGTGGAAAGAAGCTCCTCGGGGCGCGTCTTGCTTGGGCTTCTCTCCTGGAGGCCCTCAGTAAGACCCATTGTTGACATGTGGCAAGACACTCCTCGGGGCGCGTCTTGCTTGGGCCTCTCTCCTGGAGGCGCTCAGTCAGACTGAGTAGTGACATGTGGCCTGACGCTCCTCGGGGCACGTGTTGCTTGGGCCTCTCTCCTGGAGGCGCTCAGTCAGACCAAGTAGAGACATGTGGCAAGACACTCCTCGGGGCGCGTCTTGCTTGGGCCTCTCTCCTGGAGGCCCTCTGTCAGACCCAGTGTTGACATGTGTCAAGACGCTCCTCGGGGCGCGTCTTGCTTGGGCTTCTCTCCTGGAGGCCGTCAGTCAGACCCATTGTTGACATGTGGCAAGACGCTCCTCGGGGCGCGTCTTGCTTGGGCCTCTCTCCTGGAGCCGCTCAGTCAGACCGAGTGCTGACATGTGGCAAGACGCTCCTCGGGCCGCGTGTTGCTTGGGCATCTCTCCTGGAGGCCCTCAGTCAGACCCATTGTTGACATGCGGCAAGACGCTCCTCGGGGTGCGTCTTGCTTGGGCCTCTCTCCTGGAGGCGCTCAGTCAGACCGAGTGCTGACATGTGGCAAGACGCTCCTCGGGGCGCGTCTTGCTTGGGCCTCTCTCCTGGAGGCCCTCTGTCAGACCCAGTGTTGACATGTGGCAAGACGCTCCTCCGTGCGCATCTTGCTTGGGCCTCTCTCCTGGAGGCCCTCAGTCAGACCCATTGTTGACATGTGGCAAGACGCTCCTCGGGGCGCGTCTTGCTTGGGCCTCTCTCCTGGAGGCGCTCAGTCAGACCCAGTGCTGACATGTGGCAAGACGCTCCTCGGGGCGCGTCTTGCTTGGGCCTCTCTTCTGGAGGCACTCAGTCAGACACAGTGTTGACATGTGGCAAGACACTCCTCGGGGCGCTTCTTGCTTGGGCCTCTCTCATGGAGGCCCTCTGTCAGACCCAGTGTTGACATGTGTCAAGACGCTCCTCGGGGCGCGTCTTGCTTTGGCCTCTCTCCTGGAGGCGCTCAGTCAGACCGAGTGCTGACATGTAGCAAGAAGCTCCTCGGGGTGCGTCTTGCTTGGGCTTCTCTCCTGGAGGCCCTCAGTCAGACCCAATGTTGACATGTGGCAAGACGCTCCTCGGGGCGCGTCTTGCTTGGGCCTCTCTCATGGAGGCCCTCTGTCAGACCGAGTGCTGACATGCGGCAAGAAGCTCCTCGGGGCGCGTCTTGCTTGGGCTTCTCTCCTGGAGGCCCTCAGTAAGAACCATTGTTGACATGTGGCAAGACGCTCCTCGGTTCGCGTCTTGCTTGGGCCTCTCTCCAGAAGGCCCTCAATCAGACCCAGTGTTGACATGTGGCAAGACGCTCCTCGGGGCGCGTCTTATTTGGGCCTCTCTCCTGGAGGCGCTCAATCAGACTGAGTATTGACATGTGGCCTGACGCTCCTCGGGGCGCGTGTTGCTTGGGCCTCTCTCCTGGAGGCGCTCAGTCAGACCAAGTGGTGACATGTGGCAAGACACTCCTCGGGGCGCGTCTTGCTTGGGCCTCTCTCATGGAGGCCCTCTGTCAGACCCAGTGTTGACATGTGGCAAGACACTCCTCGGGGCGCGTCTTGCTTGGGCCTCTCTCATGGAGGCCCTCTGTCAGACCCAGTGTTGACATGTGTCAAGACGCTACTCGGGGCGCGTCTTGCTTTTGCCTCTCTCCTGGAGGCGCTCAGTCAGACAGAGTGCTGACATGTGGAAAGAAGCTCCTCGGGGCGCGTCTTGCTTGGGCTTCTCTCCTGGAGGCCCTCAGTAAGACCCATTGTTGACAGGTGGCAAGACGCTCCTCGGGGCGCGTCTTGCTTGGGCCTCTCTCCTGGAGGCGCTCAGTCAGACTGAGTAGTGACATGTGGCCTGACGCTCCTCGGGGCGCGTGTTGCTTGGGCCACTCTCCTGGAGGCGCTCAGTCAGACCAAGTGGTGACATGTGGCAAGACACTCCTCGGGGCGCGTCTTGCTTGGGCTTCTCTCCTGAAGGCCCTCAGTCAGACCCATTGTTGACATGTGGCAAGACGCTCCTCGGGGCGCGTCTTGCTTGGGCCTCTCTCCTGGAGGCGCTCAGTCAGACCTATTGCTGACATGTGGCAAGACGCTACTCGGGGCGCGTCTTGCTTGGGCTTCTCTCCTGGAGGCGCTCAGAAAGACCCATTGTTGACATGTGGCATGACGCTCCTCGGGGCGCGTCTTGCTTGGGCCTCTCTCCTGGAGGCGCTCAGTCAGACTGAGTAGTGACATGTGGCCAGACGCTCCTCGGGGCGCGGCTTGCTTGGGCCTCTCTCCTGGAGGCCCTCTGTCAGACCCATTGTTGACATGTGGCAAGACGCTCCTCGGGGCGCGTCTTGCTTGGGCTTCTCTCCTGGAGGCCCTCAGTCAGACCCATTGTTGACATGTGGCAAGACGCTCCTCGGGGCGCGTCTTGCTTGGGCCTCTCTCCTGGAGGCGCTCAGTCAGACCGAGTGCTGACATGTGGCAAGACGCTCCTCGGGCCCTGTGTTGCTTGGGCTTCTCTCCTGGAGGTCCTCAGTCAGACCTATCGTTGACATGTGGCAAGACGCTCCTCGGGGCGCGTCTTGCTTGGGCCTCTCTCCTGGAGGCGCTCAGTCAGACCGAGTGCTGACATGTGGCAAGACGCTCCTCGGGGCGCGTCTTGCTTGGGCTTCTCTCCTGGAGGCGCTCAGAAAGACCCAGTGTTGACATGTGACAAGACGCTCCTCGGGGCACGTCTTGCTTGGGCCTCTCTCCTGGAGGCGCTCAGTCAGAACCAGAGGTGACATGTGGCAAGACGCTCCTCGGGGCGCATCTTGCTTGGGCCTCTCTCCTGGAGGCCCTCAGTCAGACCCATTGTTGACATGTGGCAAGACGCTCCTCAGGGCGCGTCTTGCTTGGGCCTCTCTCCTGGAGGCGCTCAGTCAGACCGAGTGCTGACATAAGGTAAGACGCTCCTCGGGGCGCGTCTTGCTGGGGCCTCTCTCCTGGAGGCGCTCAGTCAGACCCAGTGCTGACATGTGGCAAGTCGCTCCTCGGGGCGCGTCTTGCTTGGGCCTCTCTCCTGGAGGCGCTCAGTCAGACTGAGTAGTGACATGTGGCCTGACAATCCTCGGGGCGCGTCTTGCTTGGGCCTCTCTCCTGGAGGCGCTCAGTCAGACTGAGTAGTGACATGTGGCCTGACGCTCCTCGGGGCGCGTCTTGCTTGGGCCTCTCTCCTGGAGGCGCTCAGTCAGACCCAGTGGTGACATGTGGCAAGACACTCCTCGGGGCGCGTCTTGCTTGGGGCTCTCTCCTGGAGGCCCTCTGTCAGACCCAGTGTTGACATGTTTCAAGACGCTCCTCGGGGCGCAGTCTTGCTTGGGCTTCTCTCCTGGAGGCCTTCAGTCAGGCCCATTGTTGACATGTGGCAAGACGCTCCTCGGGGCGCGTCTTGCTTGGGCCTCTCTCCTGGAGGCGCTCAGTCAGACCCAGTGTTGACATGTGGCAAGACGCTCCTCGGGGCGCGTCTTGCTTATGCCTCTCTCCTGGAGGCGCTCAGTCAGACCCAGTGGTGACACGTGGAAAGACGCTCCTCGGGGCGCGTCTTGCTTGGGCCTCTCTCCTGGAGGCGCTCAGTCAGACCCAGTGTTGACAAGTGGCAAGACGCTCCTCGGGGCGCGTCTTGCTTGGGCCTCTCTCCTGAATGCCCTCTGTCAGACCGAGTGTTGAGATGTGGCAAGACTCTCCTCGGGGCGCGTCTTGCTTGGGCTTCTCTCATGGAGGCCCTCAGTATGACCCAGTGTTGACATGTGTCAAGACGCTCCTCGGGGCGTGTCTTGCTTGGGCCTCTCTCCTGGAAGCGCTCAGTCAGACCCATTGTTGACATGTGGCAAGACGCTCCTCGGGGCACGTCTTGCTTGGGCCTCTCTCCTGGAGGCGCTCAGTCAGACCGAGTAGTGACATGTGGCAAGACGCTCCTCGGGGCGCGTCTTGCTTGGACCTCCCTCCTGGAGGCGCTCAGTCAGACCGAGTAGTGACATGTGGCAAGACGCTCCTCGGGGCGCGTCTTGCTGGGGCCTCTCTCCTGGAGGTGCTCAATCAGACCCAGTGGTGACACGTGGCAAGACGTTCCTCGGGGCGCGTCTTGCTTGGGCCTCTCTCCTGGAGGAGCTCAGTCAGACCCAGTGGTGACACGTGGCAAGACACTCCTCGGGGCGCATCTTGCTTGGGCCTCTCTCCTGGAGGCGCTCAGTCAGACACAGTGTTGACACGTGGCAAGAGGCTCCTCGGGGCGCTTCTTGCTTGGGCCTCTCTCATGGAGGCCCTCTGTCCGACCCAGTGTTGACATGTGTCAAGACGCTCCTCGGGGCGCGTCTTGCTTTGGCCTCTCTCCTGGAGGCGCTCAGTCAGACCGAGTGCTGACATGTAGCAAGAAGCTCCACGGGGTGCGTCTTGCTTGGGCTTCTCTCCTGGAGGCCCTTAGTCAGACCCAATGTTGACATGTGGCAAGACGGTCCTCGGGGTACGTCTTGCTTGGGCCTCTCTCCTGGAGGCGCTCAGTCAGACCGAGTAGTGACATGTGGCAAGACGCTCCTCGGGGCGCGTCTTGCTTGGACCTCCCTCCTGGAGGCGCTCAGTCAGACCGAGTAGTGACATGTGGCAAGACGCTCCTCGGGGCGCGTCTTGCTGGGGCCTCTCTCCTGGAGGTGCTCAATCAGACCCAGTGGTGACACGTGGCAAGACGTTCCTCGGGGCGCGTCTTGCTTGGGCCTCTCTCCTGGAGGAGCTCAGTCAGACCCAGTGGTGACACGTGGCAAGACACTCCTCGGGGCGCATCTTGCTTGGGCCTCTCTCCTGGAGGCGCTCAGTCAGACACAGTGTTGACACGTGGCAAGAGGCTCCTCGGGGCGCTTCTTGCTTGGGCCTCTCTCATGGAGGCCCTCTGTCCGACCCAGTGTTGACATGTGTCAAGACGCTCCTCGGGGCGCGTCTTGCTTTGGCCTCTCTCCTGGAGGCGCTCAGTCAGACCGAGTGCTGACATGTAGCAAGAAGCTCCACGGGGTGCGTCTTGCTTGGGCTTCTCTCCTGGAGGCCCTCAGTCAGACCCAATGTTGACATGTGGCAAGACGCTCCTCGGGGTACGTCTTGCTTGGGCCTCTCTCCTGGAGGCGCTCAGTCAGACTGAGTAGTGACATGTGGTAAGACGCTCCTCGGGGCGCGTCTTGCTGGGGCTTCTCTCATGGAGGCACTCAGTCAGACCCAGTGTTGACATGTGGCAAGACGCTCCTCAGGGCGCGTCTTGCTTGGGCCTCTCTCCTGGAGGCGCTCAGTCAGACCGAGTGCTGACATAAGGCAAGACGCTCCTCGGGGCGCGTCTTGCTGGGGCCTCTCTCCTGGAGGCGCTCAGTCAGACCCAGTGCTGACATGTGGCAAGACGCTCCTCGGGGCGCGTCTTGCTTGGGCCTCTCTCCTGGAGGCGCTCAGTCAGACTGAGTAGTGACATGTGGCCTGACACTCCTCGGGGCGCGTCTTGCTTGGGCCTCTCTCCTGGAGGCGCTCAGTCAGACTGAGTAGTGACATGTGGCCTGACGCTCCTCGGGGCGCGTCTTGCTTGGGCCTCTCTCCTGGAGGCGCTCAGTCAGACCCAGTGGTGAAATGTGGCAAGACACTCCTCGGGGCGCGTCTTGCTTGGGCCTCTCTCCTGGAGGCCCTCTGTCAGACCCAGTGTTGACATGTGTCAAGACGCTCCTCGGGGCGCAGTCTTGCTTGGGCTTCTCTCCTGGAGGCCTTCAGTCAGGCCCATTGTTGACATGTGGCAAGACGCTCCTCGGGGCGCGTCTTGCTTGGGCCTCTCTCCTGGAGGCGCTCAGTCAGAACCAGAGGTTACATGTGGCAAGACGCTCCTCGGGGCGCGTCTTGCTTGGGCCTCTCTCCTGGAGGCCCTCTGTCAGACCCAGTGATGACATGTGGAAAGACGCTCCTCCGGGCGCATCATGCTTGGGCCTCTCTCCTGGAGGCCCTCAGTCAGACCCATTGTTGACATGTGGCAAGACGCTCCTCGGGGCGCGTCTTGCTTGGGCCTCTCTCCTGGAGGCGCTCAGTCAGACCCAGTGTTGACATGTGGCAAGACGCTCCTCGGGGCGCGTCTTGCTTATGCCTCTCTCCTGGAGGCGCTCAGTCAGACCCAGTGGTGACACGTGGAAAGACGCTCCTCGGAGCGCGTCTTGCTTGGGCCTCTCTCCTGGAGGCGCTCAGTCAGACCCAGTGTTGACATGTGGCAAGACGCTCCTTGGGGCGCGTCTTGCTTGGGCCTCTCTCCTGAATGCCCTCTGTCAGACCGAGTGTTGACATGTGGCAAGACTCTCCTCGGGGCGCGTCTTGCTTGGGCTTCTCTCATGGAGGCCCTCAGTCCGACCCAGTGTTGACATATGTCAAGACGCTCCTCGGGGCGTGTCTTGCTTGGGCCTCTCTCCTGGAAGCGCTCAGTCAGACCCATTGTTGACATGTGGCAAGACGCTCCTCGGGGCGCGTCTTGCTTGGACCTCCCTCCTGGAGGCGCTCAGTCAGACCGAGTAGTGACATGTGGCAAGACGCTCCTCGGGGCGCGTCTTGCTTGGGCCTCTCTCCTGGAGGCGCTAAGTCAGACCCAGTGTTGACACGTGGCAAGAGGCTCCTCGGGGCGCGTTTGCTTGGGCCTCTCTCCTGGAGGCGCTCAGTCAGACACAGTGTTGACATGTGGCAAGACACTCCTCGGGGCGCTTCTTGCTTGGGCCTCTCTCATGGAGGCCCTCTGTCAGACCCAGTGTTGACATGTAGCAAGAAGCTCCACGGGGTGCGTCTTGCTTGGGCTTCTCTCCTGGAGGCCCTCAGTCAGACCCAATGTTGACATGTGGCAAGACGCTCCTCGGGGTACGTCTTGCTTGGGCCTCTCTCCTGGAGGCGCTCAGTCAGACCGAGTAGTGACATGTGGTAAGACGCTCCTCGGGGCGCGTCTTGCTGGGGCTTCTCTCATGGAGGCACTCAGTCAGACCCAGTGTTGACATGTGGCAAGACGCTCCTCGGGGCGCGTGTTTCTTGGACCTCTCTCCTGGAGGCGCTCAGTCAGACCGAGTAGTGACATGTGGCAAGACGCTCCTCGGGGCGCGTCTTGCTTGGGCCTCTCTCCTGGAGGCGCTCAGTCAGACCCAGTGTTGACATGTTGCAAGACGCTCCTCGGGGCGCGTCTTGCTTGGGCTTCTCTCCTGGAGAGCCTCAGTCAGACCCATTGTTGACATTTGGCAAGACGCTCCTCGGGGCGCTTCTTGCTTGGGCCTTTCTCCTGGAGGCGCTCAGTCAGACCGAGTGCTGACATGTGGCAAGACGCTCCTCGGGGCGCGTCTTGCTGGGGCCTCTCTCCTGGAGGCGCTCAGTCAGACCCAGTGTTGACATGTGTCAAGATGCTCCTCGGGCGTTTCTTGCTTGGGCCTCTCTCCTGGAGGCGCTCAGTCAGACCCAGAGGTGACATGTGGCAAGACGCTCCTCGGGCCTCTCTCCTGGAGGCGCTAGGTCAGACCTAGTGTTGACATGTGGCAAGACGCTCCTCGGGGCGCGTCTTGCTTGGGCCTCTCTCCTGGAGGTGCTCAGTCAGACCCAGTGTTGACATGTGGCAAGACGCTCCTCGGGGCGCGTCTTGCTGGGGCTTCTCTCATGGACGCACTCAGTCAGACCCAGTGTTGACATGTGGCAAGATGCTCCTCGGGGCACGTCATGCTTGGGCCTCTCTCCTGGAGGCGCTCAGTCAGACCCAGAGGAGACATGTGTCAAGTCGCTCCTCGGGGCGCGTCTTGCTTGGGCCTCTCTCCTGGATGCGCTCAGTCAGACCGAGTGCTGACATGTGGCAAGACGCTCCTCAGGGCGCGTCTTGCTTGGGCCTCTCTCCTGGAGGCGCTCAGTCAGACCCAGTGTTCACATGTGGCAAGACGCTCCTCGGGGCGCGTCTTGCTTGGGCCTTTCTCCTGGAGGCGCTCAGTCAGACCCAGTGTTGACATGTGGCAAGACGCTCCTCGGGGCGCGTCTTGCTTGGGCCTCTCTCCTGGAGGCGCTCAGTCAGACCGAGTGCTGACATGTGGCAAGATGCTCCTCGGGGCGCGTCTTGCTTGGGCTTCTCTCCTGGAGGCCCTCAGTCAGACCCATTGTTGACATGTGGCAAGACGCTCCTCGGAGCGCGTCTTATTTGGGCCTCTCTCCTGGAGGCCCTCATTCAGACCCAGTGTTGACATGTGGCAAGACGCTCCTCGGGGCGCGTCTTGCTTGGGATTCTCTCCTGGAGGCCCTTAGTCAGACCCATTGTTGACATGTGGCAAGACGCTCCTCGGGGCACGTCTTGCTTGGGCCTCTCTCCTGGAGGCGCTCAGTCAGACAGAGTAGTGACATGTGGCAAGATGCTCCTCGGGGCGCGTCTTGCTTGGACCTCCCTCCTGGAGGCGCTCAGTCAGACCGAGTAGTGACATGTGGCAAGACGCTCCTCGGGGCGCGTCTTGCTGGGGCCTCTCTCCTGGAGGAGCTCAGTCAGACCCAGTGGTGACACGTGGCAAGACGCTCCTCGGGGCGCATCATGCTTTGGCCTCTCTCCTGGAGGCGCTCAGTCAGACCGAGTGCTGACATGTGGCAAGAAGCTCCTCGGGGCGCGTCTTCCTTGGGCTTCTCTCCTGGAGGCCAACAGTCAGACCCATTGTTGACATGTGGCAAGACGCTCCTCGGGGCGCGTATTGCTTGGGCCTCTCTCCTGGATGCCCTCTGTCAGACCCAGTGTTGACATGTGGCAAGACTCTCCTCGGGGCCTGTCTTGCTTGGGCTTCTCTCATGGAGGCCCTCAGTCAGACCCAGTGTTGACATGTGTCAAGACGCTCCTCGGGGCGTGTCTTGCTTGGGCCTCTCTCCTGGAGGCGCTCAGTCAGACCCAGTGTTGACATGTGGCAAGACGCTCCTCGGGGCGCTTCTTGCTTGGGCTTCTCTCCTGGAGGCCCTCAGTCAGACCCATTGTTGACATGTGGCAAGACGCTCCTCGGGGTACGTCTTGCTTGGGCCTCTCTCCTAGAGGCGCTCAGTCAGACCGAGTAGTGACATGTGGCAAGACGCTCCTCGGGTCGCGTCTTGCTGGGGCTTCTCTCATGGAGGCACTCAGTCAGACCCAGTGTTGACATGTGGCAAGACGCTCCTCGGGGCGCGTGTTGCTTGGACCTCTCTCCTGGAGGCGCTCAGTCAGACCGAGTAGTGACATGTGGCAAGACGCTCCTCGGGGCGCGTCTTGCTTGGGCCTCTCTCCTGGAGGCGCTCAGTCAGACCCAGTGTTGACATGTGGCAAGACGCTCCTCGGGGCGCGTCTTGCTTGGGCTTCTCTCCTGGAGGCCCTCAGTCAGACCCATTGTTGACATGTGGCAAGACGCTCCTCGGGGCACGTCTTGCTTGGGCCTCTCTCCTGGAGGCGCTCAGTCAGACAGAGTAGTGACATGTGGCAAGACGCTCCTCGGGGCGCGTCTTGCTTGGACCTCCCTCCTGGAGGCGCTCAGTCAGACCGAGTAGTGACATGTGGCAAGACGCTCCTCGGGGCGCGTCTTGCTTGGACCTCTCTCCTGGAGACGCTCAGTTAAACCAAGTAGTGACATGTGGCAAGACGCTCCTCGGGGCGCGTCTTGCTGGGGCCTCTCTCCTGGAGGCGCTAAGTCAGACCCAGTGTTGACACGTGGCAAGACGCTCCTCGGGGCGCGTCTTGCTTGGGCCTCTCTCATGGAGGCCCTCTGTCAGACCCAGTGTTGACATGTGTCAAGACGCTCCTCGGGGCGCATCTTGCTTTGGCCTCTCTCCTGGAGGCGCTCAGTCAGACCGAGTGCTGACATGTGGCAAGAAGCTCCTCGGGGCGCGTCTTCCTTGGGCTTCTCTCCTGGAGGCCCTCAGTCAGACCCATTGTTGACATGTGGCAAGACGCTCCTCGGGGCGCGTATTGCTTGGGCCTCTCTCCTGGATGCCCTCTGTCAGACCCAGTGTTGACATGTAGCAAGACTCTCCTCGGGGCGCGTCTTGCTTGGGCTTCTCACATGGAGGCCCTCAGTCAGACCCAGTGTTGACATGTGTCAAGACGCTCCTCGGGGCGTGTCTTGCTTGGGCCTCTCTCCTGGATGCGCTCAGTCAGACCAAGTGTTGACATGTGGCAAGACGCTCCTCGGGGCGCTTCTTGCTTGGGCTTCTCTCCTGGACGCCCTCAGTGAGACCCATTGTTGACATGTGGCAAGACGCTCCTCGGGGCACGTCTTGCTTGGGCCTCTCTCCTGGAGGCGCTCAGTCAGACCGAGTAGTGACATGTGACAAGACGCTCCTCGGGGCGCTTCTTGCTTGGGCTTCTCTCCTGGAGGCCCTCAGTCAGACCCAGTGTTGACATGTGGCAAGACGCTCCTCGGGGCACGTCTTGCTTGGGCCTCTCTCCTGGAGGCGCTCAGTCAGACCCAGTGTTGACATGTGGCAAGACGCTCCTCGGGGCGCTTCTTGCTTGGGCTTCTCTCCTGGAAGCCCTCAGTCAGACCCATTGTTGACATGTGGCAAGACACTCCTCGGGGCACGTCTTGCTTGGGCCTCTCTCCTGGAGGCGCTCAGTCAGACCGAGTAGTGACATGTGGCAAGACGCTCCTCGGGGCGTATCTTGCTGGGGCTTCTCTCATGGAGGCACTCAGTCAGACCCAGTGTTAACATGTGGCAAGACGCTCCTCGGGGCGCGTGTTGCTTGGACCTCTCTCCTGGAGGCGCTCAGTCAGACCCATTGTTGACATGTGGCAAGACGCTCCTCGGGGCGCTTCTTGCTTGGGCCTCTCTCCTGGAGGCGCTCAGTCAGATTGAGTGCTGACATGTGGCAAGACGCTCCTCGGGGCGCGTCTTGCTGGGGCCTCTCTCCTGGAGGCGCTCAGTCAGACCCAGTGTTGACATGTGTCAAGACGCTCCTCGGGCGTTTCTTGCTTGGGCCTCTCTCCTGGAGGCGCTCAGTCAGACCCAGAGGTGACATGTGGCAAGACGCTCCTCGAGCCTCTCTCCTGGAGGCGCTCAGTCAGACCCAGTGTTGACATTAGGCAAGACGCTCCTCGGGGCGCGTCTTGCTTGGGCCCTCTCTCCTGGAGGTGCTCAGTCAGACCCAGTGTTGACATGTGGCAAGACGCTCCTCGGGGCGCGTCTTGCTGGGGCTTCTCTCATGGAGGCACTCAGTCAGACCCAGTGTTGACATGTGGCAAGATGCTCCTCGGGGCACGTCTTGCTTGGGCCTCTCTCCTGGAGGCGCTCAGTCAGACCCAGAGGAGACATGTGTCAAGACGCTCCTCGGGGCGCGTCTTGCTTGGGCCTCTCTCCTGGAGGCGCTCAGTCAGACCGAGTGCTGACATGTGGCAAGACGCTCCTCAGGGCGCCTCTTGCTTGGGCCTCTCTCCTGGAGGCGCTCAGTCAGACCCAGTGTTCACATGTGGCAAGACGCTCCTCGGGGCGCGTCTTGCTTGGGCCTCTCTCCTGGAGGCGCTCAGTCAGACCCAGTGTTGACATGTGGCAAGACGCTCCACGGGGCGCGTCTTGCTTGGGCCTCTCTCCTGGAGGCGCTCAGTCAGACCGAGTGCTGACATGTGGCAAGCGTCTTGCTTGGGCTTCTCTCCTGGAGGCCCTCAGTCAGACCCATTGTTGACATGTGGCAAGACGCTCCTCGGGGCGCGTCTTATTTGGGCCTCTCTCCTGGAGGCCCTCAGTCAGACCCAGTGTTGACATGTGGCAAGACGCTCCTCGGGGCGCGTCTTGCTTGGGCTTCTCTCCTGGAGGCCCTCAGTCAGACCCATTGTTGACATGTGGCAAGACGCTCCTCGGGGCACGTCTTGCTTGGGCCTCTCTCCTGGAGGCGCTCAGTCAGACAGAGTAGTGACATGTGGCAAGACGCTCCACGGGGCGCGTCTTGCTTGGGCCTCTCTCCTTGAGGCGCTCAGTCAGACCGAGTGCTGACATGTGGCAAGACGCTCCTCGGGGCGCGTCTTGCTTGGGCTTCTCTCCTGGAGGCCCTCAGTCAGACCCATTGTTGACATGTGGCAAGACGCTCCTCGGGGCGCGTCTTATTTGGGCCTCTCTCCTGGAGTCCCTCAGTCAGACCCAGTGTTGACATGTGGCAAGACGCTCCTCGGGGCGCGTCTTGCTTGGGCTTCTCTCCTGGAGGCCCTCAGTCAGACCCATTGTTGACATGTGGCAAGACGCTCCTCGGGGCCCGTATTGCTTGGGCCTCTCTCCTGGATGCCCTCTGTCAGACCCAGTGTTGACATGTGGCAAGACTCTCCTCGGGGCGCGTCTTGCTTGGGCTTCTCACATGGAGGCCCTCAGTCAGACCCAGTGTTGACATGTGTCAAGACGCTCCTCGGGGCGCGTCTTGCTTGGGCTTCTCTCCTGGAGGCCTTCAGTAAGAACCATTGTTGACATGTGGCAAGACGCTCCTCGGGGCGCGTCTTGCTTGGGCCTCTCTCCAGAAGGCGCTCAGTCAGACCCAGTGTTGACATGTGGCAAGACGCTCCACGGGGCGCGTCTTGCTTGGGCCTCTCTCCTGGAGGCGCTCAGTCAGACCGAGTGCTGACATGTGGCAAGACGCTCCTCGGGGCGCGTCTTGCTTGGGCTTCTCTCCTGGAGGCCCTCAGTCACACCCATTGTTGACATGTGGCAAGACGCTCCTCGGGGCGCGTCTTATTTGGGCCTCTCTCCTGGAGGCCCTCAGTCAGACCCAGTGTTGACATGTGGCAAGACGCTCCTCGGGGCGCGTCTTGCTTGGGCTTCTCTCCTGGAGGCCCTCAGTCAGACCCATTGTTGACATGTGGCAAGACGCTCCTCGGGGCACGTCTTGCTTGGGCCTCTCTCCTGGAGGCGCTCAGTCAGACAGAGTAGTGACATGTGGCAAGACGCTCCTCGGGGCGCGTCTTGCTGGGGCTTCTCTCATGGAGGCACTCAGTCAGACCCAGTGTTGACATGTGGCAAGACGCTCCTCGGGGCGCGTCTTGCTTGGACCTCTCTCCTGGAGGCGCTAATTCAGACCCAGTGTTGACACGTGGCAAGACGCTCCTCGGGGTGCATCTTGCTTGGGCCTCTCTCCTGGAGGCGCTCAGTCAGACCCAGTGTTGACATGTGGCAAGACACTCCTCGGGGCACGTCTTGCTTGGGCCTCTCTCATGGAGGCCCTCTGTCAGACCCAGTGTTGACATGTGTCAAGACGCTCCTCGGGGCGCATCGTGCTTTGGCCTCTCTCCTGGAGGCGCTCAGTCAGACCGAGTGCTGACATGTGGCAAGAAGCTCCTCGGGGCGCATCTTCCTTGGGCTTCTCTCCTGGAGGCCCTCAGTCAGACCCATTGTTGACATGTGGCAAGACGCTCCTCGGGGCCCGTATTGCTTGGGCCTCTCTCCTGGATGCCCTCTGTCAGACCCAGTGTTGACATGTGGCAAGACTCTCCTCGGGGCGCGTCTTGCTTGGGCTTCTCACATGGAGGCCCTCAGTCAGACCCAGTGTTGACATGTGTCAAGACGCTCCTCGGGGCGCGTCTTGCTTGGGCTTCTCTCCTGGAGGCCTTCAGTAAGAACCATTGTTGACATGTGGCAAGACGCTCCTCGGGGCGCGTCTTGCTTGGGCCTCTCTCCAGAAGGCCCTCAATCAGACCCAGTGTTGACACGTGGCAAGACGCTCCTCGGGGCACGTCTTGCTTGGGCCTCTCTCCTGGAGGCGCTCAGTCAGACCGAGTGCTGACATATGGCAAGACGCTCCTCGGAGCGCGTATTGCTTGGGCTTCTCTCCTGGAGGCGCTCAGAAAGACCCAGTGTTGACATGTGACAAGACTCTCCTCGGGGCGCGTCTTGCTTGGGCTTCTCTCCTGGAGGCCCTCAGTCAGACCCATTGTTGACATGTGGCAAGACGCTCCTCGGGGCGCGTCTTATTTGGGCCTCTCTCCTGGAGGCCCTCAGTCAGACCCAGTGTTGACATGTGGCAAGACGCTCCTCGGGGCGCGTCTTGCTTGGGCTTCTCTCCTGGAGGCCCTCAGTCAGACCCATTGTTGACATGTGGCAAGACGCTCCTCGGGGCACGTCTTGCTTGGGCCTCTCTCCTGGAGGCGCTCAGTCAGACCGAGTGCTGACATATGGCAAGACGCTCCTCGGGGCGCGTATTGCTTGGGCTTCTCTCCTGGAGGCACTCAGAAAGACCCAGTGTTGACACGTGGCAAGACTCTCCTCGGGGCGCGTCGTGGTTGGGCTTCTCACATGGAGGCCCTCAGTCAGACCCAGTGTTGACATGTGTCAAGACGCTCCTCGGGGCGCGTCTTGCTTGGGCTTCTCTCCTGGAGGCCTTCAGTAAGACCCATTGTTGACATGTGGCAAGACGCACCTCGGGGCGCTTCTTGCTTGGGCCTCTATTCAGAAGGCCCTCAATCAGACCCAGTGTTGACACGTGGCAAGACGCTCCTCGGGGCACGTCTTGCTTGGGCCTCTCTCCTGGAGGCGCTCAGTCAGACCGAGTGCTGACATATGGCAAGACGCTCCTCGGGGCGCGTATTGCTTGGGCTTCTCTCCTGGAGGCGCTCAGAAAGACCCAGTGTTGACATGTGACAAGACTCTCCTCGGGGCGCGTCTTGCTTGGGCCTCTCTCCTGGAGGCGCTCAGTCAGAACCAGAGGTGACATGTGGCAAGACGCTCCTCGGGGCGCGTCTTGCTTGGTCCTCTCTCCTGGAGGCCCTCTGTCAGACCCAGTGTTGACATTTGGCAAGACGCTCCTCCGGGCGCATCTTGCTTGGGCCTCTCTCCTGGAGGCCCTCAGTAAGACCCATTGTTGACATGTGGCAAGACGCTCCTCTGGGCGCGTCTTGCTTGGGCCTCTCTCCTGGAGGCGCTCAGTCAGACCGAGTAGTGACATGTGACAAGACGCTCCTCGGGGCGCTTCTTGGTTGGGCTTCTCTCCTGGAGGCCCTCAGTCAGACCCAGTGTTGACATGTGGCAAGACGCTCCTCGGGGCACGTCTTGCTTGGGCCTCTCTCCTGGAGGCGCTCAGTCAGACCCAGTGTTGACATGTGGCAAGACGCTCCTCGGGGCGCTTCTTGCTTGGGCTTCTCTCCTGGAAGCCCTCAGTCAGACCCATTGTTGACATGTGGCAAGACACTCTTCGGGGCACGTCTTGCTTGGGCCTCTCTCCTGGAGGCGCTCAGTCAGACCGAGTAGTGACATGTGGCAAGACGCTCCTCGGGGCGCGTCTTGCTGGGGCTTCTCTCATGGAGGCACTCAGTCAGACCCAGTGTTAACATGTGGCAAGACGCTCCTCGGGGCGCGTGTTGCTTGGACCTCTCTCCTGGAGGCGCTCAGTCAGACCCATTGTTGACATGTGGCAAGACGCTCCTCGGGGTGCTTCTTGCTTGGGCCTCTCTCCTGGAGGCGCTCAGTCAGATTGAGTGCTGACATGTGGCAAGACGCTCCTCGGGGCGCGTCTTGCTGGGGCCTCTCTCCTGGAGGCGCTCAGTCAGACCCAGTGTTGACATGTGTCAAGACGCTCCTCGGGCGTTTCTTGCTTGGGCCTCTCTCCTGGAGGCGCTCAGTCAGACCCAGAGGTGACATGTGGCAAGACGCTCCTCGAGCCTCTCTCCTGGAGGCGCTCAGTCAGACCCAATGTTGACATTTGGCAAGACGCTCCTCGGGGCGCGTCTTGCTTGGGCCTCTCTCCTGGAGGTGCTCAGTCAGACCCAGTGTTGACATGTGGCAAGACGCTCCTCGGGGCGCGTCTTGCTGGGGCTTCTCTCATGGAGGCACTCAGTCAGACCCAGTGTTGACATGTGGCAAGATGCTCCTCGGGGCACGTCTTACTTGGGCCTCTCTCCTGGAGGCGCTCAGTCAGACCCAGAGGAGACATGTGTCAAGACGCTCCTCGGGGCGCGTCTTGCTTGGGCCTCTCTCCTGGAGGCGCTCAGTCAGACCGAGTGCTGACATGTGGCAAGAAGCTCCTCAGGGCGCGTCTTGCTTGGGCCTCTCTCCTGGAGGCGCTCAGTCAGACCCAGTGTTCACATGTGGCAAGACGCTCCTCGGGGCGCGTCTTGCTTGGGCCTCTCTCCTGGAGGCGCTCAGTCAGACCCAGTGTTGACATGTGGCAAGACGCTCCACGGGGCGCGTCTTGCTTGGGCCTCTCTCCTGGAGGCGCTCAGTCAGACCGAGTGCTGACATGTGGCAAGACGCTCCTCGGGGCGCGTCTTGCTTGGGCTTCTCTCCTGGAGGCCCTCAGTCACACCCATTGTTGACATGTGGCAAGACGCTCCTCGGGGCGCGTCTTATTTGGGCCTCTCTCCTGGAGGCCCTCAGTCAGACCCAGTGTTGACATGTGGCAAGACGCTCCTCGGGGCGCGTCTTGCTTGGGCTTCTCTCCTGGAGGCCCTCAGTCAGACCCATTGTTGACATGTGGCAAGACGCTCCTCGGGGCACGTCTTGCTTGGGCCTCTCTCCTGGAGGCGCTCAGTCAGACAGAGTAGTGACATGTGGCAAGACGCTCCTCGGGGCGCGTCTTGCTGGGGCTTCTCTCATGGAGGCACTCAGTCAGACCCAGTGTTGACATGTGGCAAGACGCTCCTCGGGGCGCGTCTTGCTTGGGCCTCTCTCCAGAAGGCCCTCAATCAGACCCAGTGTTGACACGTGGCAAGACGCTCCTCGGGGCACGTCTTGCTTGGGCCTCTCTCCTGGAGGCGCTCAGTCAGACCGAGTGCTGACATATGGCAAGACGCTCCTCGGAGCGCGTATTGCTTGGGCTTCTCTCCTGGAGGCGCTCAGAAAGACCCAGTGTTGACATGTGACAAGACTCTCCTCGGGGCGCGTCTTGCTTGGGCCTCTCTCCTGGAGGCGCTCAGTCAGAACCAGAGGTGACATGTGGCAAGACGCTCCTCGGGGCGCGTCTTGCTTGGTCCTCTCTCCTGGAGGCCCTCTGTCAGACCCAGTGTTGACATTTGGCAAGACGCTCCTCCGGGCGCATCTTGCTTGGGCCTCTCTCCTGGAGGCCCTCAGTAAGACCCATTGTTGACATGTGGCAAGACGCTCCTCTGGGCGCGTCTTGCTTGGGCCTCTCTCCTGGAGGTGCTCAGTCAGACCGAGTGCTGACATAAGGCAAGACGCTCCTCGGGCCACGTCTTGCTGGGGCCTCTCTCCTGGAGGCGCTCAATCAGACCCAGTGGTGACACGTGGCAAGACGCTCCTCGGGGCGCGTCTTGCTTGGGCCTCTCTCCTGGAGGCGCTCAGTCAGACCCAGTGGTGACACGTGGCAAGACGCTCCTCGGGGCGCATCTTGCTTGGGCCTCTCTCCTGGAGGCGCTCAGTCAGACCCAGTGTTGACACGTGGCAAGACGCTCCTCGGGGCGCGTCTTGCTTGGGCCTCTCTCCCGGAGGCGCTCAGTCAGACCCAGTGTTGACATGTGGCAAGACACTCCTCGGGGCGCGTCTTGCTTGGGCCTCTCTCATGGAGGCGCTCAGTCAGACCGAGTGCTGACATGTGGCAAGAAGCTCCTCGGGGCGCGTCTTGCTTGGGCTTCTCTCCTGGAGGCCCTCAGTAAGACCCATTGTTGACATGTGGCAAGACGCTCCTCGGGGCGCGTCTTGCTTGGGCCTCTCTCCAGAAGGCCCTCAATCAGACCCAGTGTTGACACGTGGCAAGACGCTCCTCGGGGCGCGTCTTGCTTGGGCCTCTCTCCTGGAGGCGCTCAGTCAGACTGAGTAGTGACATGTGGCCTGACGCTCCTCGGGGCGCGTGTTACTTGGGCCTCTCTCCTGGAGGCGCTCAGTCAGACCAAGTGGTGACATGTGGCAAGACGCTCCTCGGGGCGCGACTTGCTTTGGCCTCTCTCCTGGAGGCCCTCTGTCAGACCCAGTGTTAACATGTGTCAAGACGCTCCTCGGGGCGCGTCTTGCTTGGGCTTCTCTCCTGGAGGCCCTCAGTTAGACCCATTGTTGACATGTGGCAAGACGCTCCTCGGGTCGCGTGTTGCTTGGGCTTCTCTCCTGGAGGCCCTCAGTCAGACCCATTGTTGACATGTGGCAAGACGCTCCTCGGGGCGCGTCTTGCTTGGGCCTCTCTCCTGGAGGCGCTCAGTCAGAACGAGTGCTGACATGTGGAAAGACGCTCCTCGGGGCGCGTCTTGCTTGGGCTTCTCTCCTGGAGGCGCTCAGAAAGACCCAGTGTTGACATGTGACAAGACGCTCCTCGGGGCGCGTCTTGCTTGGGCCTCTCTCCTGGAGGCGCTCAGTCAGACCCAGTGGTGACATGTGGCAAGACACTCCTCGGGGCGCGTCTTGCTTGGGCCTCTCTCCTGGAGGCCCTCTGTCAGACCGAGTGTTGACATGTGGCAAGACTCTCCTCGGGGCGCGTCTTGCTTGGGCTTCTCTCATGGAGGCCCTCAGTCAGACCCAGTGTTGACATGTGTCAAGACGCTCCTCGGGGCGTGTCTTGCTTGGGCCTCTCTCCTGGAGGCGCTCAGTCAGACCCAGTGTTGACATGTGGCAAGACGCTCCTCGTGGCGCGTCTTGCTTGGGCTTCTCTCCTGGACGCCCTCAGTCAGACCCATTGTTGACATGTGGCAAGACGCTCCTCGGGGCACGTCATGCTTGGGCCTCTCTCCTGGAGGCGCTCAAACAAACTGAGTAGTGACATGTGGCAAGACGCTCCTCGGGGCGCGTCTTGCTGGGGCTTCTCTCACTGAGGCGCTCAGTCAGACCGAGTAGTGACATGTGGCAAGACGCTCCTCGGGGCGCGTCTTGCTTGGACCTCTCTCCCTGAGGCGCTCAGTCAGACCCAGTGTTGACATGTGGCAAGACACTCCTCGGGGCGCGTCTTTCTTGGGCCTCTCTCATGGAGGCCCTCTGTCAGACCGAGTGCTGACATGTGGCAAGAAGCTCCTCGGGGCGCGTCTTGCTTGGGCTTCTCTCCTGGAGGCCCTCAGTAAGAACCATTGTTGACATGTGGCAAGACGCTCCTCGGGGCGCGTCTTGCTTGGGCCTCTCTCCAGAAGTGCCTCAATCAGACCCAGTGTTGACACGTGTCAAGACGCTCCTCGGGGCGCGTCTTACTTGGGCCTCTCTCCTGGAGGCGCTCAGTCAGACTGAGTAGTGACATTTGGCCTGACGCTCCTCGGGCCGCGTGTTGCTTGGGCCTCTCTCCTGGAGGCGCTCAGTCAGACCAAGTGGTGACATGTGGCAAGACACTCCTCGTGGCGCGTCTTGCTTGGGCCTCTCTCATGGAGGCCCTCTGTCAGACCCAGTGTTGACATGTGGCAAGACACTCCTCGGGGTGCGTCTTGCTTGGGCCTCTCTCATGGAGGCCCTCTGTCAGACCCAGTGTTGACATGTGTCAAGACGCTCCTCGGGGCGCGTCTTGCTTTGGCCTCTCTCCTGGAGGCGCTCAGTCAGACCGAGTGCTGACATGTGGAAAGAAGCTCCTCGGGGCGCGTCTTGCTTGGGCTTCTCTCCTGGAGGCCCTCAGTCAGGCCCATTGTTGACACGTGGCAAGATGCTCCTCGGGGCGCGTCTTGCTTGGGCCTCTCTCCTGGAGGCGCTCAGTCAGACTGAGTAGTGACATGTGGCCTGACGCTCATCGGGGCGCGTGTTGCTTGGGCCTCTCTCCTGGAGGCGCTCAGTCAGACCAAGTGGTGACATGTGGCAAGACACTCCTCGGGGCGCGTCTTGCTTGGGCCTCTCTCCTGGAGGCCCTCTGTCAGACCAAGTGTTGACATGTGTCAAGACGCTCCTCAGGGCGCGTCTTGCTTGGGCTTCTCTCCTGGAGGCCCTCAGTCAGACCCATTGTTGACATGTGGCAAGACGCTCCTCGGGGCGCGTCTTGCTTGGGCCTCTCTCCTGGAGGCGCTCAGTCAGACCGAGTGCTGACATGTGGCAAGACGCTGCTCGGGCCGCGTGTTGCTTGGGCTTCCCTCCTGGAGGCCCTCAGTCAGACCCAGTGTTGACATGTGGCAAGACGCTCCTCCGGGCGCATCTTGCTTGGGCCTCTCTCCTGGAGGCCCTCAGTAAGACCCATTGTTCACATGTGGCAAGACGCTCCTCGAGCGCGTCTTGCTTGGGCCTCTCTCCTGGAGGCGCTCAGTCAGACTGAGTAGTGACATGTGGCCTGACGCTCCTCGGGGCGCGTCTTGCTTGGGCCTCTCTCCTGGAGGCGCTCAGTCAGACCCAGTGTTGACATGTGGCAAGACGCTCCTCGGGGCGCGTCTTGCTTGGGCTTCTCTCCTGGAGGCCCTCAGTCAGACCCATTGTTGACATGTGGCAAGACCCTCCTCGGGGCACGTCTTGCTTGGGCCTCTCTCCTGGAGGCGCTCAGTCAGACCGAGTAGTGACATGTGGCAAGACGCTCCTCGGGGCGCGTCTTGCTTGGACCTCTCTCCTGGAGGCGCTCAGTTAGACCGAGTAGTGACATGTCGCAAGACGCTCCTCGGGGCGCGTCTTGCTTGGGCCTCTCTCCAGAAGTGCCTCAATCAGACCCAGTGTTGACACGTGTCAAGACGCTCCTCGGGGCGCGTCTTACTTGGGCCTCTCTCCTGGAGGCGCTCAGTCAGACTGAGTAGTGACATTTGGCCTGACGCTCCTCGGGGCGCGTGTTGCTTGGGCCTCTCTCCTGGAGGCGCTCAGTCAGACCAAGTGGTGACATGTGGCAAGACACTCCTCGTGGCGCGTCTTGCTTGGGCCTCTCTCATGGAGGCCCTCTGTCAGACCCAGTGTTGACATGTGGCAAGACACTCCTCGGGGTGCGTCTTGCTTGGGCCTCTCTCATGGAGGCCCTCTGTCAGACCCAGTGTTGACATGTGTCAAGACGCTCCTCGGGGCGCGTCTTGCTTTGGCCTCTCTCCTGGAGGCGCTCAGTCAGACCGAGTGCTGACATGTGGAAAGAAGCTCCTCGGGGCGCGTCTTGCTTGGGCTTCTCTCCTGGAGGCCCTCAGTCAGGCCCATTGTTGACACGTGGCAAGATGCTCCTCGGGGCGCGTCTTGCTTGGGCCTCTCTCCTGGAGGCGCTCAGTCAGACTGAGTAGTGACATGTGGCCTGACGCTCATCGGGGCGCGTGTTGCTTGGGCCTCTCTCCTGGAGGCGCTCAGTCAGACCAAGTGGTGACATGTGGCAAGACACTCCTCGGGGCGCGTCTTGCTTGGGCCTCTCTCCTGGAGGCCCTCTGTCAGACCAAGTGTTGACATGTGTCAAGACGCTCCTCAGGGCGCGTCTTGCTTGGGCTTCTCTCCTGGAGGCCCTCAGTCAGACCCATTGTTGACATGTGGCAAGACGCTCCTCGGGGCGCGTCTTGCTTGGGCCTCTCTCCTGGAGGCGCTCAGTCAGACCGAGTGCTGACATGTGGCAAGACGCTGCTCGGGCCGCTTGTTGCTTGGGCTTCCCTCCTGGAGGCCCTCAGTCAGACCCAGTGTTGACATGTGGCAAGACGCTCCTCCGGGCGCATCTTGCTTGGGCCTCTCTCCTGGAGGCCCTCAGTAAGACCCATTGTTCACATGTGGCAAGACGCTCCTCGAGCGCGTCTTGCTTGGGCCTCTCTCCTGGAGGCGCTCAGTCAGACTGAGTAGTGACATGTGGCCTGACGCTCCTCGGGGTGCGTCTTGCTTGGGCCTCTCTCCTGGAGGCGCTCAGTCAGACCCAGTGTTGACATGTGGCAAGACGCTCCTCGGGGCGCGTCTTGCTTGGGCTTCTCTCCTGGAGGCCCTCAGTCAGACCCATTGTTGACATGTGGCAAGACCCTCCTCGGGGCACGTCTTGCTTGGGCCTCTCTCCTGGAGGCGCTCAGTCAGACCGAGTAGTGACATGTGGCAAGACGCTCCTCGGGGCGCGTCTTGCTTGGACCTCTCTCCTGGAGGCGCTCAGTTAGACCGAGTAGTGACATGTCGCAAGACGCTCCTCGGGGCGCGTCTTGCTTGGGCCTCTCTCCTGGAGGCGCTCAGTCAGACAGAGTGCTGACATAAGGAAAGACGCTCCTCGGGGCGCGTCTTGCTGGGGCCTCTCTCCTGGAGGCGCTCAATCAGACCCAGTGGTGACACGTGGCAAGACGCTCCTCGGGGCGCGTCTTGCTTGGGCCTCTCTCCTGGAGGCGCTCAGTCAGACCAAGTGGTGACACGTGGCAAGACGCTCCTCGGGGTGCGTCTTGCTTGGGCCTCTCTCCTGGAGGCGCTCAGTCAGACCCAGTGTTGACACGTGGCAAGACGCTCCTCGGGGCGCGTCTTGCTTGGGCCTCTCTCCTGGAGGCGCTCAGTCAGACCCAGTGTTGACATGTGGCAAGACACTCCTCGGGGCGCGTCTTGCTTGGGCCTCTCTCATGGAGGCCCTCTGTCAGACCCAGTGTTGACATGTGTCAAGACGCTCCTCGGGGCGCGTCTTGCTTCTGCCTCTCTCCTGGAGGCGCTCAGTCAGACCGAGTGCTGACATGTGGCAAGAAGCTCCTCGGGGCGCGTCTTGCTTGGGCTTCTCTCCTGGAGGCGCTCAGAAAGACCCAGTGTTGACATGTGACAAGACGCTCCTCGGGGCGCGTTTTGCTTGGGCCTCTCTCCCTGAGGCGCTCAGTCAGACCCAGTGGTGACATGTGGCAAGACACTCCTCGGGGCGCGTCTTGCTTGGGCCTGTCTCCTGGAAGCCCTCTGTCAGACCGAGTGTTGACATGTAGCAAGACTCTCCTCGGGGCGCGTCTTGCTTGTGCTTCTCTCATGGAGGCCCTCAGTCAGACCCAGTGTTGACATGTGTCAAGACGCTCCTCGGGGCGTGTCTTGCTTGGGCCTCTCTCCTGGAGGCGCTCAGTCAGACCCAGTGTTGACATGTGGCAGGACGCTCCTCGGGGCGCGTCTTGCTTGGGCTTCTCTCCTGCAGGCCCTTAGTCAGACCCATTGTTGACATGTGGCAAGACATTCCTCGGGGCACGTCTTGCTTGGGCCTCTCTCCAGAAGTGCCTCAATCAGACCCAGTGTTGACACGTGTCAAGACGCTCCTCGGGGCGCGTCTTACTTGGGCCACTCTCCTGGAGGTGCTCAGTCAGACTGAGTAGTGACATGTGGCCTGACGCTCCTCGTGGCGCGTGTTGCTTGGGCCTCTCTCCTGGAGGCGCTCAGTCATACCAAGTGGTGACATGTGGCAAGACACTCCTCGGGGCGCGTCTTGCTTGGGCCTCTCTCATGGAGGCCCTCTGTCAGACCCAGTGTTGACATGTGGCAAGACACTCCTCGGGGCGCGTCTTGCTTGGGCCTCTCTCATGGAGGCCCTCAGTCAGACCCATTGTTGACATGTGGCAAAACGCTCCTCGGGGCGCGTCTTGCTTGGGCCTCTCTCCTGGAGGCCCTCAGTCAGGCCCATTGTTGACACGTGGCAAGATGCTCCTCGGGGCGCGTCTTGCTTGGGCCTCTCTCCTGGAGGCGCTCAGTCAGACTGAGTAGTGACATGTGGCCTGACGCTCATCGGGGCGCGTGTTGCTTGGGCCTCTCTCCTGGAGGCGCTCAGTCAGACCAAGTGGTGACATTTGGCAAGACACTCCTCGGGGCGCGTCTTGCTTGGGCCTCTCTCCTGGAGGCCCTCTGTAAGACCAAGTGTTGACATGTGTCAAGACGCTCCTCAGGGCGCGTCTTGCTTGGGCTTCTCTCCTGGAGGCCCTCAGTCAGACCCATTGTTGACATGTGGCAAGACGCTCCTCGGGGCGCGTCTTGCTTGGGCCTCTCTCCTGGAGGCGCTCAGTCAGACCGAGTGCTGACATGTGGCAAGATGCTGCTCGGGCCGCGTGTTGCTTGGGCTTCTCTCCTGGAGGCCCTCAGTCAGACCCAGTGTTGACATGTGGCAAGACGCTCCTCCGGGCGCATCTTGCTTGGGCCTCTCTCCTGGAGGCCCTCAGTAAGACCCATTGTTGACATGTGGCAAGACGCTCCTCGAGCGCGTCTTGCTTGGGCCTCTCTCCTGGAGGCGCTCAGTCAGACTGAGTAGTGACATGTGGCCTGACGCTCCTCGGGGCGCGTCTTGCTTGGGCCTCTCTCCTGGAGGCGCTCAGTCAGACCCAGTGTTGACATGTGGCAAGACGCTCCTCGGGGCGCGTCTTGCTTGGGCTTCTCTCCTGGAGGCCCTCAGTCAGACCCATTGTTGACATGTGGCAAGACTCTCCTCGGGGCACGTCTTGCTTGGACCTCTCTCCTGGAGGCGCTCAGTTAGACCAAGTAGTGACATGTCGCAAGACGCTCCTCGGGGCGCGTCTTGCTTGGGCCTCTCTCCTGGAGGCGCTCAGTCAGACCGAGTGCTGACATAAGGAAAGACGCTCCTCGGGGCGCGTCTTGCTGGGGCCTCTCTCCTGGAGGCGCTCAATCAGACCCAGTGGTGACACGTGGCAAGACGCTCCTCGGGGCGCGTCTGGCTTGGGCCTCTCTCCTGGAGGCGCTCAGTCAGACCGAGTGTTGACACGTGGCAAGACGCTCCTCGGGGCGCGTCTTGCTTGGGCCTCTCTCCTGGAGGCGCTCAGTCAGACCCAGTGTTGACATGTGGCAAGACACTCCTCGGGGCGCGTCTTGCTTGGGCCTCTCTCATGGAGGCCCTCTGTCAGACCCAGTGTTGACATGTGTCAAGACGCTCCTCGGGGCGCGTCTTGCTTTGGCCTCTCTCCTGGAGGCGCTCAGTCAGACCGAGTGCTGACATGTGGCAAGAAGCTCCTCGGGGCGCGTCTTGCTTGGGCTTCTCTCCTGGAGGCGCTCAGAAAGACCCAGTGTTGACATGTGACAAGACGCTCCTCGGGGCGCGTCTTGCTTGGGCCTCTCTCCTGGAGGCGCTCAGTCAGACCCAGTGGTGACATGTGGCAAGACACTCCTCGGGGCGCGTCTTGCTTGGGCCTGTCTCCTGGAGGCCCTCTGTCAGACCGAGTGTTGACATGTCGCAAGACTCTCCTCGGGGCGCGTCTTGCTTGGGCTTCTCTCATGGAGGCCCTCAGTCAGACCCAGTGTTGACATGTGTCAAGACGCTCCTCGGGGCGTGTCTTGCTTGGGCCTCTCTCCTGGAGGCGCTCAGTCAGACCCAGTGTTGACATGTGGCAAGACGCTCCTCGGGGCGCGTCTTGCTTGGGCTTCTCTCCTGCAGGCCCTCAGTCAGACCCATTGTTGACATGTGGCAAGACATTCCTCGGGGCGCGTCTTGCTTGGGCCTCTCTCCAGAAGTGCCTCAATCAGACCCAGTGTTGACACGTGTCAAGACGCTCCTCGGGGCGCGTCTTACTTGGGCCACTCTCCTGGAGGTGCTCAGTCAGACTGAGTAGTGACATGTGGCCTGACGCTCCTCGTGGCGCGTGTTGCTTGGGCCTCTCTCCTGGAGGCGCTCAGTCAGACCAAGTGGTGACATGTGGCAAGACACTCCTCGGGGCACGTCTTGCTTGGGCCTCTCTCATGGAGGCCCTCTGTCAGACCCAGTGTTGACATGTGGCAAGACACTCCTCGGGGCGCGTCTTGCTTGGGCCTCTCTCATGGAGGCCCTCTGTCAGACCCAGTGTTGACATGTGTCAAGACGCTCCTCGGGGCGCGTCTTGCTTTGGCCTCTCTCCTGGAGGCACTCAGTCAGACCGAGTGCTGACATGTGGAAAGAAGCTCCTCGGGGCGGGTCTTGCTTGGGCATCTCTCCTAGAGGCCCTCAGTAAGACCCATTGTTGACATGTGGCAAGACGCTCCTCGGGGCGCGTCTTGCTTGGGCCTCTTTCCTGGAGGCGCTCAGTCAGACCGAGTGCTGACATAAGGAAAGACGCTCCTCGGGGCGCGTCTTGCTGGGGCCTCTCTCCTGGAGGCGCTCAATCAGACCCAGTGGTGACACGTGGCAAGACGCTCCTCGGGGCGCGTCTTGCTTGGGCCTCTCTCCTGGAGGCGCTCAGTCAGACCCAGTGTTGACACGTGGCAAGACGCTCCTCGGGGCGCATCTTGCTTGGGCCTCTCTCCTGGAGGCGCTCATACAGACCCAGTGTTGACATGTGGCAAGACACTCCTCGGGGCGTGTCTTGCTTGGGCCTCTCTCCTGGAGGCGCTCAGTCAGACCCAGTGTTGACATGTGGCAAGACGCTCCTCGGGGCGCGTCTTGCTTGGGCTTCTCTCCTGCAGGCCCTCAGTCAGACCCATTGTTGACATGTGGCAAGACATTCCTCGGGGCGCGTCTTGCTTGGGCCTCTCTCCAGAAGTGCCTCAATCAGACCCAGTGTTGACACGTGTCAAGACGCTCCTCGGGGCGCGTCTTACTTGGGCCACTCTCCTGGAGGTGCTCAGTCAGACTGAGTAGTGACATGTGGCCTGACGCTCCTCGGGGCACGTCTTGCTTGGGCCCCTCTCATGGAGGCCCTCTGTCAGACCCAGTGTTGACATGTGGCAAGACACTCCTCGGGGCGCGTCTTGCTTGGGCCTCTCTCATGGAGGCCCTCTGTCAGACCCAGTGTTGACATGTGTCAAGACGCTCCTCGGGGCGCGTCTTGCTTTGGCCTCTCTCCTGGAGGCACTCAGTCAGACCGAGTGCTGACATGTGGAAAGAAGCTCCTCGGGGCGGGTCTTGCTTGGGCTTCTCTCCTGGAGGCCCTCAGTAAGACCCATTGTTGACATGTGGCAAGACGCTCCTCGGGGCGCGTCTTGCTTGGGCCTCTTTCCTGGAGGCGCTCAGTCAGACCGAGTGCTGACATGTGGCAAGAAGCTGCTCGGGCCGCGTGTTGCTTGGGCTTCTCTCCTGGAGGCCCTCAGTCAGACCCAGTGTTGACATGTGGCAAGACGCTCCTCCGGGCGCATCTTGCTTGGGCCTCTCTCCTGGAGGCCCTCAGTAAGACCCATTGTTGACATGTGGCAAGACGCTCCTCGAGCGCGTCTTGCTTGGGCCTCTCTCCTGGAGGCGCTCAGTCAGACTGAGTAGTGACATGTGGCCTGACGCTCCTCGGGGCGCGTCTTGCTTGGGCCTCTCTCCTGGAGGCGCTCAGTCAGACCCAGTGTTGACATGTGGCAAGACGCTCCTCGGGGCGCGTCTTGCTTGGGCTTCTCTCCTGGAGGCCCTCAGTCAGACCCATTGTTGACATGTGGCAAGACTCTCCTCGGGGCACGTCTTGCTTGGGCCTCTCTCCTGGAGGCGCTCAGTCAGACCGAGTAGTGACATGTGGCAAGACGCTCCTCGGGGCGCGTCTTGCTTGGACCTCTCTCCTGGAGGCGATCAGTTAGACCAAGTAGTGACATGTCGCAAGACGCTCCTCGGGGCGCGTCTTGCTTGGGCCTCTCTCCTGGAGGCGCTCAGTCAGACCGAGTGCTGACATAAGGAAAGACGCTCCTCGGGGCGCGTCTTGCTGGGGCCTCTCTCCTGGAGGCGCTCAATCAGACCCAGTGGTGACACGTGGCAAGACGCTCCTCGGGGCGCGTCTGGCTTGGGCCTCTCTCCTGGAGGCGCTCAGTCAGACCGAGTGTTGACACGTGGCAAGACGCTCCTCGGGGCGCGTCTTGCTTGGGCCTCTCTCCTGGAGGCGCTCAGTCAGACCCAGTGTTGACATGTGGCAAGACGCTCCTCGGGGCGCGTCTTGCTTGGGCTTCTCTCCTGGAGGCCCTCAGTCAGACCCATTGTTGACATGTGGCAAGACTCTCCTCGGGGCACGTCTTGCTTGGGCCTCTCTCCTGGAGGCGCTCAGTCAGACCGAGTAGTGACATGTGGCAAGACGCTCCTCGGGGCGCGTCTTGCTTGGACCTCTCTCCTGGAGGCGCTCAGTTAGACCAAGTAGTGACATGTCGCAAGACGCTCCTCGGGGCGCGTCTTGCTTGGGCCTCTCTCCTGGAGGCGCTCAGTCAGACCGAGTGCTGACATAAGGAAAGACGCTCCTCGGGGCGCGTCTTGCTGGGGCCTCTCTCCTGGAGGCGCTCAATCAGACCCAGTGGTGACACGTGGCAAGACGCTCCTCGGGGCGCGTCTGGCTTGGGCCTCTCTCCTGGAGGCGCTCAGTCAGACCGAGTGTTGACACGTGGCAAGACGCTCCTCGGGGCGCGTCTTGCTTGGGCCTCTCTCCTGGAGGCGCTCAGTCAGACCCAGTGTTGACATGTGGCAAGACACTCCTCGGGGCGCGTCTTGCTTGGGCCTCTCTCATGGAGGCCCTCTGTCAGACCCAGTGTTGACATGTGTCAAGACGCTCCTCGGGGCGCGTCTTGATTTGGCCTCTCTCCTGGAGGCGCTCAGTCAGACCGAGTGCTGACATGTGGCAAGAAGCTCCTCGGGGCGCGTCTTGCTTGGGCTTCTCTCCTGGAGGCGCTCAGAAAGACCCAGTGTTGACATGTGACAAGACGCTCCTCGGGGCGCGTCTTGCTTGGGCCTCTCTCCTGGAGGCGCTCAGTCAGACCCAGTGGTGACATGTGGCAAGACACTCCTCGGGGCGCGTCTTGCTTGGGCCTGTCTCCTGGAGGCCCTCTGTCAGACCGAGTGTTGACATGTCGCAAGACTCTCCTCGGGGCGCGTCTTGCTTGGGCTTCTCTCATGGAGGCCCTCAGTCAGACCCAGTGTTGACATGTGTCAAGACGCTCCTCGGGGCGTGTCTTGCTCGGGCCTCTCTCCTGGAGGCGCTCAGTCAGACCCAGTGTTGACATGTGGCAAGACGCTCCTCGGGGCGCGTCTTGCTTGGGCTTCTCTCCTGCAGGCCCTCAGTCAGACCCATTGTTGACATGTGGCAAGACATTCCTCGGGGCGCGTCTTGCTTGGGCCTCTCTCCAGAAGTGCCTCAATCAGACCCAGTGTTGACACGTGTCAAGACGCTCCTCGGGGCGCGTCTTACTTGGGCCACTCTCCTGGAGGTGCTCAGTCAGACTGAGTAGTGACATGTGGCCTGACGCTCCTCGTGGCGCGTGTTGCTTGGGCCTCTCTCCTGGAGGCGCTCAGTCAGACCAAGTGGTGACATGTGGCAAGACACTCCTCGGGGCACGTCTTGCTTGGGCCTCTCTCATGGAGGCCCTCTGTCAGACCCAGTGTTGACATGTGGCAAGACACTCCTCGGGGCGCGTCTTGCTTGGGCCTCTCTCATGGAGGCCCTCTGTCAGACCCAGTGTTGACATGTGTCAAGACGCTCCTCGGGGCGCGTCTTGCTTTGGCCTCTCTCCTGGAGGCACTCAGTCAGACCGAGTGCTGACATGTGGAAAGAAGCTCCTCGGGGCGGGTGTTGCTTGGGCTTCTCTCCTGGAGGCCCTCAGTAAGACCCATTGTTGACATGTGGCAAGACGCTCCTCGGGGCGCGTCTTGCTTGGGCCTCTTTCCTGGAGGCGCTCAGTCAGACCGAGTGCTGACATAAGGAAAGACGCTCCTCGGGGCGCGTCTTGCTGGGGCCTCTCTCCTGGAGGCGCTCAATCAGACCCAGTGGTGACACGTGGCAAGACGCTCCTCGGGGCGCGTCTTGCTTGGGCCTCTCTCCTGGAGGCGCTCAGTCAGACCCAGTGGTGACACGTGGCAAGACGCTCCTCGGGGCGTGTCTTGCTTGGGCCTCTCTCCTGGAGGCGCTCAGTCAGACCCAGTGTTGACACGTGGCAAGACGCTCCTCGGGGCGCATCTTGCTTGGGCCTCTCTCCTGGAGGCGCTCATACAGACCCAGTGTTGACATGTGGCAAGACACTCCTCGGGGCGTGTCTTGCTTGGGCCTCTCTCCTGGAGGCGCTCAGTCAGACCCAGTGTTGACATGTGGCAAGACGCTCCTCGGGGCGCGTCTTGCTTGGGCTTCTCTCCTGCAGGCCCTCAGTCAGACCCATTGTTGACATGTGGCAAGACATTCCTCGGGGCGCGTCTTGCTTGGGCCTCTCTCCAGAAGTGCCTCAATCAGACCCAGTGTTGACACGTGTCAAGACGCTCCTCGGGGCGCGTCTTACTTGGGCCACTCTCCTGGAGGTGCTCAGTCAGACTGAGTAGTGACATGTGGCCTGACGCTCCTCGTGGCGCGTGTTGCTTGGGCCTCTCTCCTGGAGGCGCTCAGTCAGACCAAGTTGTGACATGTGGCAAGACACTCCTCGGGGCACGTCTTGCTTGGGCCCCTCTCATGGAGGCCCTCTGTCAGACCCAGTGTTGACATGTGGCAAGACACTCCTCGGGGCGCGTCTTGCTTGGGCCTCTCTCATGGAGGCCCTCTGTCAGACCCAGTGTTGACATGTGTCAAGACGCTCCTCGGGGCGCGTCTTGCTTTGGCCTCTCTCCTGGAGGCACTCAGTCAGACCGAGTGCTGACATGTGGAAAGAAGCTCCTCGGGGCGGGTCTTGCTTGGGCTTCTCTCCTGGAGGCCCTCAGTAAGACCCATTGTTGACATGTGGCAAGACGCTCCTCGGGGCGCGTCTTGCTTGGGCCTCTTTCCTGGAGGCGCTCAGTCAGACCGAGTGCTGACATGTGGCAAGATGCTGCTCGGGCCGCGTGTTGCTTGGGCTTCTCTCCTGGAGGCCCTCAGTCAGACCCAGTGTTGACATGTGGCAAGACGCTCCTCCGGGCGCATCTTGCTTGGGCCTCTCTCCTGGAGGCCCTCAGTAAGACCCATTGTTGACATGTGGCAAGACGCTCCTCGAGCGCGTCTTGCTTGGGCCTCTCTCCTGGAGGCGCTCAGTCAGACTGAGTAGTGACATGTGGCCTGACGCTCCTCGGGGCGCGTCTTGCTTGGGCCTCTCTCCTGGAGGCGCTCAGTCAGACCCAGTGTTGACATGTGGCAAGACGCTCCTCGGGGCGCGTCTTGCTTGGGCTTCTCTCCTGGAGGCCCTCAGTCAGACCCATTGTTGACATGTGGCAAGACTCTCCTCGGGGCACGTCTTGCTTGGGCCTCTCTCCTGGAGGCGCTCAGTCAGACCGAGTAGTGACATGTGGCAAGACGCTCCTCGGGGCGCGTCTTGCTTGGACCTCTCTCCTGGAGGCGCTCAGTTAGACCAAGTAGTGACATGTCGCAAGACGCTCCTCGGGGCGCGTCTTGCTTGGGCCTCTCTCCTGGAGGCGCTCAGTCAGACCGAGTGCTGACATAAGGAAAGACGCTCCTCGGGGCGCGTCTTGCTGGGGCCTCTCTCCTGGAGGCGCTCAATCAGACCCAGTGGTGACACGTGGCAAGACGCTCCTCGGGGCGCGTCTGGCTTGGGCCTCTCTCCTGGAGGCGCTCAGTCAGACCGAGTGTTGACACGTGGCAAGACGCTCCTCGGGGCGCGTCTTGCTTGGGCCTCTCTCCTGGAGGCGCTCAGTCAGACCCAGTGTTGACATGTGGCAAGACACTCCTCGGGGCGCGTCTTGCTTGGGCCTCTCTCCAGAAGTGCCTCAATCAGACCCAGTGTTGACACGTGTCAAGACGCTCCTCGGGGCGCGTCTTACTTGGGCCACTCTCCTGGAGGTGCTCAGTCAGACTGAGTAGTGACATGTGGCCTGACGCTCCTCGTGGCGCGTGTTGCTTGGGCCTCTCTCCTGGAGGCGCTCAGTCAGACCAAGTTGTGACATGTGGCAAGACACTCCTCGGGGCACGTCTTGCTTGGGCCCCTCTCATGGAGGCCCTCTGTCAGACCCAGTGTTGACATGTGGCAAGACACTCCTCGGGGCGCGTCTTGCTTGGGCCTCTCTCATGGAGGCCCTCTGTCAGACCCAGTGTTGACATGTGTCAAGACGCTCCTCGGGGCGCGTCTTGCTTTGGCCTCTCTCCTGGAGGCACTCAGTCAGACCGAGTGCTGACATGTGGAAAGAAGCTCCTCGGGGCGGGTCTTGCTTGGGCTTCTCTCCTGGAGGCCCTCAGTAAGACCCATTGTTGACATGTGGCAAGACGCTCCTCGGGGCGCGTCTTGCTTGGGCCTCTTTCCTGGAGGCGCTCAATCAGACCGAGTGCTGACATGTGGCAAGATGCTGCTCGGGCCGCGTGTTGCTTGGGCTTCTCTCCTGGAGGCCCTCAGTCAGACCCAGTGTTGACATGTGGCAAGACGCTCCTCCGGGCGCATCTTGCTTGGGCCTCTCTCCTGGAGGCCCTCAGTAAGACCCATTGTTGACATGTGGCAAGACGCTCCTCGAGCGCGTCTTGCTTGGGCCTCTCTCCTGGAGGCGCTCAGTCAGACTGAGTAGTGACATGTGGCCTGACGCTCCTCGGGGCGCGTCTTGCTTGGGCCTCTCTCCTGGAGGCGCTCAGTCAGACCCAGTGTTGACATGTGGCAAGACGCTCCTCGGGGCGCGTCTTGCTTGGGCTTCTCTCCTGGAGGCCCTCAGTCAGACCCATTGTTGACATGTGGCAAGACTGTCCTCGGGGCACGTCTTGCTTGGGCCTCTCTCCTGGAGGCGCTCAGTCAGACCGAGTAGTGACATGTGGCAAGACGCTCCTCGGGGCGCGTCTTGCTTGGACCTCTCTCCTGGAGGCGCTCAGTTAGACCAAGTAGTGACATGTCGCAAGACGCTCCTCGGGGCGCGTCTTGCTTGGGCCTCTCTCCTGGAGGCGCTCAGTCAGACCGAGTGCTGACATAAGGAAAGACGCTCCTCGGGGCGCGTCTTGCTGGGGCCTCTCTCCTGGAGGCGCTCAATCAGACCCAGTGGTGACACGTGGCAAGACGCTCCTCGGGGCGCGTCTGGCTTGGGCCTCTCTCCTGGAGGCGCTCAGTCAGACCGAGTGTTGACACGTGGCAAGACGCTCCTCGGGGCGCGTCTTGCTTGGGCCTCTCTCCTGGAGGCGCTCAGTCAGACCCAGTGTTGACATGTGGCAAGACACTCCTCGGGGCGCGTCTTGCTTGGGCCTCTCTCATGGAGGCCCTCTGTCAGACCCAGTGTTGACATGTGTCAAGACGCTCCTCGCGGCGCGTCTTGCTTTGGCCTCTCTCCTGGAGGCGCTCAGTCAGACCGAGTGCTGTCATGTGGCAAGAAGCTCCTCGGGGCGCGTCTTGCTTGGGCTTCTCTCCTGGAGGCGCTCAGAAAGACCCAGTGTTGACATGTGACAAGACGCTCCTCGGGGCGCGTCTTGCTTGGGCCTCTCTCCTGGAGGCGCTCAGTCAGACCCAGTGGTGACATGTGGCAAGACACTCCTCGGGGCGCGTCTTGCTTGGGCCTGTCTCCTGGAGGCCCTCTGTCAGACCGAGTGTTGACATGTCGCAAGACTCTCCTCGGGGCGCGTCTTGCTTGGGCTTCTCTCATGGAGGCCCTCAGTCAGACCCAGTGTTGACATGTGTCAAGACGCTCCTCGGGGCGTGTCTTGCTTGGGCCTCTCTCCTGGAGGCGCTCAGTCAGACCCAGTGTTGACATGTGGCAAGACGCTCCTCGGGGCGCGTCTTGCTTGGGCTTCTCTCCTGCAGGCCCTCAGTCAGACCCATTGTTGACATGTGGCAAGACATTCCTCGGGGCGCGTCTTGCTTGGGCCTCTCTCCAGAAGTGCCTCAATCAGACCCAGTGTTGACACGTGTCAAGACGCTCCTCGGGGCGCGTCTTACTTGGGCCACTCTCCTGGAGGTGCTCAGTCAGACTGAGTAGTGACATGTGGCCTGACGCTCCTCGTGGCGCGTGTTGCTTGGGCCTCTCTCCTGGAGGCGCTCAGTCAGACCAAGTGGTGACATGTGGCAAGACACTCCTCGGGGCACGTCTTGCTTGGGCCTCTCTCATGGAGGCCCTCTGTCAGACCCAGTGTTGACATGTGGCAAGACACTCCTCGGGGCGCGTCTTGCTTGGGCCTCTCTCATGGAGGCCCTCTGTCAGACACAGTGTTGACATGTGTCAAGACGCTCCTCGGGGCGCGTCTTGCTTTGGCCTCTCTCCTGGAGGCACTCAGTCAGACCGAGTGCTGACATGTGGAAAGAAGCTCCTCGGGGCGGGTCTTGCTTGGGCTTCTCTCCTGGAGGCCCTCAGTAAGACCCATTGTTGACATGTGGCAAGACGCTCCTCGGGGCGCGTCTTGCTTGGGCCTCTTTCCTGGAGGCGCTCAGTCAGACCGAGTGCTGACATAAGGAAAGACGCTCCTCGGGGCGCGTCTTGCTGGGGCCTCTCTCCTGGAGGCGCTCAATCAGACCCAGTGGTGACACGTGGCAAGACGCTCCTCGGGGCGCGTCTTGCTTGGGCCTCTCTCCTGGAGGCGCTCAGTCAGACCCAGTGGTGACACGTGGCAAGACGCTCCTCGGGGCGTGTCTTGCTTGGGCCTCTCTCCTGGAGGCGCTCAGTCAGACCCAGTGTTGACACGTGGCAAGACGCTCCTCGGGGCGCATCTTGCTTGGGCCTCTCTCCTGGAGGCGCTCATACAGACCCAGTGTTGACATGTGGCAAGACACTCCTCGGGGCGTGTCTTGCTTGGGCCTCTCTCCTGGAGGCGCTCAGTCAGACCCAGTGTTGACATGTGGCAAGACGCTCCTCGGGGCGCGTCTTGCTTGGGCTTCTCTCCTGCAGGCCCTCAGTCAGACCCATTGTTGACATGTGGCAAGACATTCCTCGGGGCGCGTCTTGCTTGGGCCTCTCTCCAGAAGTGCCTCAATCAGACCCAGTGTTGACACGTGTCAAGACGCTCCTCGGGGCGCGTCTTACTTGGGCCACTCTCCTGGAGGTGCTCAGTCAGACTGAGTAGTGACATGTGGCCTGACGCTCCTCGTGGCGCGTGTTGCTTGGGCCTCTCTCCTGGAGGCGCTCAGTCAGACCAAGTTGTGACATGTGGCAAGACACTCCTCGGGGCACGTCTTGCTTGGGCCCCTCTCATGGAGGCCCTCTGTCAGACCCAGTGTTGACATGTGGCAAGACACTCCTCGGGGCGCGTCTTGCTTGGGCCTCTCTCATGGAGGCCCTCTGTCAGACCCAGTGTTGACATGTGTCAAGACGCTCCTCGGGGCGCGTCTTGCTTTGGCCTCTCTCCTGGAGGCACTCAGTCAGACCGAGTGCTGACATGTGGAAAGAAGCTCCTCGGGGCGGGTCTTGCTTGGGCTTCTCTCCTGGAGGCCCTCAGTAAGACCCATTGTTGACATGTGGCAAGACGCTCCTCGGGGCGCGTCTTGCTTGGGCCTCTTTCCTGGAGGCGCTCAGTCAGACCGAGTGCTGACATGTGGCAAGATGCTGCTCGGGCCGCGTGTTGCTTGGGCTTCTCTCCTGGAGGCCCTCAGTCAGACCCAGTGTTGACATGTGGCAAGACGCTCCTCCGGGCGCATCTTGCTTGGGCCTCTCTCCTGGAGGCCCTCAGTAAGACCCATTGTTGACATGTGGCAAGACGCTCCTCGAGCGCGTCTTGCTTGGGCCTCTCTCCTGGAGGCGCTTAGTCAGACTGAGTAGTGACATGTGGCCTGACGCTCCTCGGGGCGCGTCTTGCTTGGACCTCTCTCCTGGAGGCGCTCAGTCAGACCCAGTGTTGACATGTGGCAAGACGCTCCTCGGGGCGCGTCTTGCTTGGGCTTCTCTCCTGGAGGCCCTCAGTCAGACCCATTGTTGACATGTGGCAAGACTCTCCTCGGGGCACGTCTTGCTTGGGCCTCTCTCCTGGAGGCGCTCAGTCAGACCGAGTAGTGACATGTGGCAAGACGCTCCTCGGGGCGCGTCTTGCTTGGACCTCTCTCCTGGAGGCGCTCAGTTAGACCAAGTAGTGACATGTCGCAAGGCGCTCCTCGGGGCGCGTCTTGCTTGGGCCTCTCTCCTGGAGGCGCTCAGTCAGACCGAGTGCTGACATAAGGAAAGACGCTCCTCGGGGCGCGTCTTGCTGGGGCCTCTCTCCTGGAGGCGCTCAATCAGACCCAGTGGTGACACGTGGCAAGACGCTCCTCGGGGCGCGTCTGGCTTGGGCCTCTCTCCTGGAGGCGCTCAGTCAGACCGAGTGTTGACACGTGGCAAGACGCTCCTCGGGGCGCGTCTTGCTTGGGCCTCTCTCCTGGAGGCGCTCAGTCAGACCCATTGTTGACATGTGGCAAGACACTCCTCGGGGCGCGTCTTGCTTGGGCCTCTCTCATGGAGGCCCTCTGTCAGACCCAGTGTTGACATGTGTCAAGACGCTCCTCGGGGCGCGTCTTGCTTTGGCCTCTCTCCTGGAGGCGCTCAGTCAGACCGAGTGCTGACATGTGGCAAGAAGCTCCTCGGGGCGCGTCTTGCTTGGGCTTCTCTCCTGGAGGCGCTCAGAAAGACCCAGTGTTGACATGTGACAAGACGCTCCTCGGGGCGCGTCTTGCTTGGGCCTCTCTCCTGCAGGCGCTCAGTCAGACCCAGTGGTGACATGTGGCAAGACACTCCTCGGGGCGCGTCTTGCTTGGGCCTGTCTCCTGGAGGCCCTCTGTCAGACCGAGTGTTGACATGTGGCAAGACTCTCCTCGGGGCGCGTCTTGCTTGGGCTTCTCTCATGGAGGCCCTCAGTCAGACCCAGTGTTGACATGTGTCAAGACGCTCCTCGGGGCGTGTCTTGCTTGGGCCTCTCTCCTGGAGGCGCTCAGTCAGACCCAGTGTTGACATGTGGCAAGACGCTCCTCGGGGCGCGTCTTGCTTGGGCTTCTCTCCTGCAGGCCCTCAGTCAGACCCATTGTTGACATGTGGCAAGACATTCCTCAGGGCGCGTCTTGCTTGGGCCTCTCTCCAGAAGTGCCTCAATCAGACCCAGTGTTGACACGTGTCAAGACGCTCCTCGGGGCGCGTCTTACTTGGGCCACTCTCCTGGAGGTGCTCAGTCAGACTGAGTAGTGACATGTGGCCTGACGCTCCTCGTGGCGCGTGTTGCTTGGGCCTCTCTCCTGGAGGCGCTCAGTCAGACCAAGTGGTGACATGTGGCAAGACACTCCTCGGGGCACGTCTTGCTTGGGCCTCTCTCATGGAGGCCCTCTGTCAGACCCAGTGTTGACATGTGGCAAGACACTCCTCGGGGCGCGTCTTGCTTGGGCCTCTCTCATGGAGGCCCTCTGTCAGACCCAGTGTTGACATGTGTCAAGACGCTCCTCGGGGCGCGTCTTGCTTTGGCCTCTCTCCTGGAGGCACTCAGTCAGACCGAGTGCTGACATGTGGAAAGAAGCTCCTCGGGGCGGGTCTTGCTTGGGCTTCTCTCCTGGAGGCCCTCAGTAAGACCCATTGTTGACATGTGGCAAGACGCTCCTCGGGGCGCGTCTTGCTTGGGCCTCTTTCCTGGAGGCGCTCAGTCAGACCGAGTGCTGACATAAGGAAAGATGCTCCTCGGGGCGCGTCTTGCTGGGGCCTCTCTCCTGGAGGCGCTCAATCAGACCCAGTGGTGACACGTGGCAAGACGCTCCTCGGGGCGCGTCTTGCTTGGGCCTCTCTCCTGGAGGCGCTCAGTCAGACCCAGTGGTGACACGTGGCAAGACGCTCCTCGGGGCGTGTCTTGCTTGGGCCTCTCTCCTGGAGGCGCTCAGTCAGACCCAGTGTTGACACGTGGCAAGACGCTCCTCGGGGCGCATCTTGCTTGGGCCTCTCTCCTGGAGGCGCTCATACAGACCCAGTGTTGACATGTGGCAAGACACTCCTCGGGGCGTGTCTTGCTTGGGCCTCTCTCCTGGAGGCGCTCAGTCAGACCCAGTGTTGACATGTGGCAAGACGCTCCTCGGGGCGCGTCTTGCTTGGGCTTCTCTCCTGCAGGCCCTCAGTCAGACCCATTGTTGACATGTGGCAAGACATTCCTCGGGGCGCGTCTTGCTTGGGCCTCTCTCCAGAAGTGCCTCAATCAGACCCAGTGTTGACACGTGTCAAGACGCTCCTCGGGGCGCGTCTTACTTGGGCCACTCTCCTGGAGGTGCTCAGTCAGACTGAGTAGTGACATGTGGCCTGACGCTCCTCGTGGCGCGTGTTGCTTGGGCCTCTCTCCTGGAGGCGCTCAGTCAGAACAAGTTGTGACATGTGGCAAGACACTCCTCGGGGCACGTCTTGCTTGGGCCTCTCTCATGGAGGCCCTCTGTCAGACCCAGTGTTGACATGTGGCAAGACACTCCTCGGGGCGCGTCTTGCTTGGGCCTCTCTCATGGAGGCCCTCTGTCAGACCCAGTGTTGACATGTGTCAAGACGCTCCTCGGGGCGCGTCTTGCTTTGGCCTCTCTCCTGGAGGCACTCAGTCAGACCGAGTGCTGACATGTGGAAAGAAGCTCCTCGGGGCGGGTCTTGCTTGGGCTTCTCTCCTGGAGGCCCTCAGTAAGACCCATTGTTGACATGTGGCAAGACGCTCCTCGGGGCGCGTCTTGCTTGGGCCTCTTTCCTGGAGGCGCTCAGTCAGACCGAGTGCTGACATAAGGAAAGACGCTCCTCGGGGCGCGTCTTGCTGGGGCCTCTCTCCTGGAGGCGCTCAATCAGACCCAGTGGTGACACGTGGCAAGACGCTCCTCGGGGCGCGTCTTGCTTGGGCCTCTCTCCTGGAGGCGCTCAGTCAGACCCAGTGGTGACACGTGGCAAGACGCTCCTCGGGGCGTGTCTTGCTTGGGCCTCTCTCCTGGAGGCGCTCAGTACGACCCAGTGTTGACACGTGGCAAGACGCTCCTCGGGGCGCATCTTGCTTGGGCCTCTCTCCTGGAGGCGCTCATACAGACCCAGTGTTGACATGTGGCAAGACACTCCTCGGGGCGTGTCTTGCTTGGGCCTCTCTCATGGAGGCCCTCTGTCAGACCCAGTGTTGACATGTGTCAAGACACTCCTCGGGGCGCGTCTTGCTTTGGCCTCTCTCCTGGAGGCGCTCAGTCAGACCGAGTGCTGACATGTGGCAAGAAGCTCCTCGGGGCGCGTCTTGCATGGGCTTCTCTCCTGGAGGCGCTCAGAAAGACCCAGTGTTGACATGTGACAAGACGCTCCTCGGGGCGCGTCTTGCTTGGGCCGCTCTCCTGCAGGCGCTCAGTCAGACCCAGTGGTGACATGTGGCAAGACAATCCTCGGGGCGCGTCTTGCTTGGGCCTCTCTCCTGGAGGCCCTCTGTCAGACCGAGTGTTGACATGTGGCAAGACTCTCCTCGGGGCGCGTCTTGCTTGGGCTTCTCTCATGGAGGCCCTCAGTCAGACCCAGTGTTGACATGTGTCAAGACGCTCCTCGGGGCGTGTCTTGCTTGGGCCTCTCTCCTGGAGGCGCTCAGTCAGACCCAGTGTTGACATGTGGCAAGACGCTCCTCGGGGCGCGTCTTGCTTGGGCTTCTCTCCTGGAGGCCCTCAGTCAGACCCATTGTTGACATGTGGCAAGACGCTCCTCGGGGCACGTCTTGCTTTGGCCTCTCTCCTGGAGGCGCTTAAACAGACCGAGTAGTGACATGTGGCAAGACGCTCCTCGGGGCGCGTCTTGCTGGGGCTTCTCTCACTGAGGCGCTCAGTCAGACCGAGTAGTGACATGTGGCAAGACGCTCCTCGGGGCGCGTCTTGCTTGGACCTCTCTCCCTGAGGCGCTCAGTCAGACCCAGTGTTGACATTTGGCAAGACACTCCTCGGGGCACGTCTTGCTTGGGCCTCTCTCATGGAGGCCCTCTGTCAGACTGAGTGCTGACATGTGGCAAGAAGCTCCTCGGGGCGCGTCTTGCTTGGGCCTCTCTCCAGAAGGCCCTCAATCAGACCCAGTGTTGACACGTGTCAAGACGCTCCTCGGGGCGCGTCTTACTTGGGCCTCTCTCCTGGAGGCGCTCAGTCATACTGAATAGTGACATGTGGCCTGACGCTCCTCGGGGCGCGTGTTGCTTGGGTCTTTCCCCTGGAGGCGCTCAGTCAGACCAAGTGGTGACATGTGGCAAGACACTCCTCGGGGCGCGTCTTGCTTGGGCCTCTCTCATGGAGGCCCTCTGTCAGACCCAGTGTTGACATGTGGCAAGACACTCCTCGGGGCGCGTCTTGCTTGGGCCTCTCTCATGGAGGCCCTCTGTCAGACCCAGTGTTGACATGTGTCAAGACGCTCCTCGGGGCGCGTCTTGCTCTGGCCTCTCTCCTGGAGGCGCTCAGTCAGACCGAGTGCTGACATGTGGAAAGAAGCTCCTCGGGGCGCGTCTTGCTTGGGCTTCTCTCCTGGAGGCCCTCAGTAAGACCCATTGTTGACATGTGGCAAGACGCTCCTCGGGGCGCGTCTTGCTTGGGCCTCTCTCCAGAAGGCCCTCAATCAGACCCAGTGTTGACACGTGGCAAGACGCTCCTCGGGGCGCGTCTTGCTTGGGCCTCTCTCCTGGAGGCGCTCAGTCAGACTGAGTAGTGACATGTGGCCTGACGCTCCTCGGGGCGCGTGTTGCTTGGGCCTCTCTCCTGGAGGCGCTCAGTCAGACCAAGTGGTGACATGTGGCTAGACACTCCTCGGGGCGCGTCTTGCTTGGGCCTCTCTCCTGGAGGCCCTCTGTCAGACCCAGTGTTGACATGTGTCAAGACGCTCCTCGGGGCGCGTCTTGCTTGGGCTTCTCTCCTGGAGGCCCTCAGTCAGACCCATTGTTGACATGTGGCAAGACGCTCCTCGGGGCGCGTCTTGCTTGGGCCTCTCTCCTGGAGGCACTCAGTCAGACCGAGTGCTGACATGTGGCAAGACGCTCCTCAGGCCGCGTGTTGCTTGGGCTTCTCTCCTGGAGGCCCTCAGTCAGACCCATTGTTGACACATGGCAAGATGCTCCTCGGGGCGCGTCTTGCTTCGGCCTCTCTCCTGGAGGCGCTCAGTCAGACTGAGTAGTGACATGTGGCCTGACGCTCCTCGGGGCGCGTTTTGCTCGAGCCTCTCTCCTGGAGGCGCTCAGTCAGACCAAGTGGTGACATGTGGCAAGACACTCCTCGGGGCGCATCTTGCTTGGGCCTCTCTCCTGGAGGCCCTCTGTCAGACCAAGTGTTGACATGTGTCAAGACGCTCCTCGGGGCGCGTCTTGCTTGGGCTTCTCTCCTGGAGGCCCTCAGTCAGACCCATTGTTGACATGTGGCAAGACGCTCCTTGGGGTGCGTCTTGCTTGGACCTCTCTCCTGGAGGCGCTCCGTCAGACCGAGTGCTGACATGTGGCAAGACGCTGCTCAGGCCGCGTGTTGCTTGGGCTTCTCTCCTGGAAGCCCTCAGTCAGACCCATTGTTGACATGTGGGAAGACGCTCCTCGGGGCACGTCTTGCTTGGGCCTCTCTCCTGGAGGCGCTCAGTCAGACCGAGTAGTGACATGTGGCAAGACGCTCCTCGGGGCGCGTCTTGCTTGGACCTCTCTCCTGGAGGCGCTCAGTTAGACCGAGTAGTGACATGTCGCAAGACGCTCCTCGGGGCGCGTCTTGCTTGGGCCTCTCTCCTGGAGGCGCTCAGTCAGACCGAGGGCTGACATAAGGCAAGACGCTCCTCGGGGCGTGTCTTGCTGGGGCCTCTCTCCTGGAGGCGCTCAATCAGACCCAGTGGTGACACGTGGCAAGACGCTCCTCGGGGCGCGTCTTGCTTGGGCCTCTCTCCTGGAGGCGCTGAGTCAGACCCAGTGGTGACACGTGGCAAGACGCTCCTCGGGGCGCATCTTGCTTCGGCCTCTCTCCTGGAGGCGCTCAGTCAGAATGAGTGCTGACATGTGGAAAGACGCTCCTCGGGGCACGTCTTGCTTGGGCTTCTCTCCTGGAGGCGCTCAGAAAGACCCAGTGTTGACCTGTGACAAGACGCTCCTCGGGGCGCGTCTTGCTTGGGCCTCTCTCCTGGAGGCGCTCAGTCAGACCGAGTAGTGACATGTGGCAAGACGCTCCTCGGGGCGCGTCTTGCTTGGACCTCTCTCCTGGAGGCGCTCAGTTAGACCGAGTAGTGACATGTCGCAAGACGCTCCTCGGGGCGCGTCTTGCTTGGGCCACTCTCCTGGAGGCGCTCAGTCAGACCGAGTAGTGACACGTGGCAAGACGCTCCTCGGGGCGCGTCTTGCTTGGGCCTCTCTCCTGGAGGCGCTCAGTCAGACCCAGTGGTGACACGTGGCAAGACGCTCCTCGGGGCGCATCTTGCTTCGGCCTCTCTCCTGGAGGCGCTCAGTCAGAACGAGTGCTGACATGTGGAAAGATGGTCCTCGGGGCGCGTCTTGCTTGGGCTTCTCTCCTGGAGGCGCTCAGAAAGACCCAGTGTTGACCTGTGACATGACGCTCCTCGGGGCGCGTCTTGCTTGGGCCTCTCTCCTGGAGGCGCTCAGTCAGACCCAGTGGTGACATGTGGCAAGACACTCCTCGGGGCGCGTCTTGCTTGGGCCTCTCTCATGGAGGCCCTCTGTCAGACCGAGTGCTGACATGTGGCAAGAAGCTCCTCGGGGCGCGTCTTGCTTGGGCCTCTCTCCAGAAGGCCCTCAATCAGACCCAGTGTTGACACGTGTCAAGACGCTCCTCGGGGCGCATCTTACTTGGGCCTCTCTCCTGGAGGCGCTCAGTCAGACTGAATAGTGACATGTGGCCTGACGCTCCTCGGGGCGCGTGTTGCTTGGGCCTCTCTCCTGGAGGCGCTCAGTCAGACCAAGTGGTGACATGTGGCAAGACACTCCTCGGGGCGCGTCTTGCTTGGGCCTCTCTCCTGGAGGCCCTCTGTCAGACCAAGTGTTGACATGTGTCAAGACGCTCCTCGGGGCGCGTCTTGCTTGGGCTTCTCTCCTGGAGGCCCTCAGTCAGACCCATTGTTGACATGTGGCAAGACGCTCCTCGGGGCGCGTCTTGCTTGGGCCTCTCTCCTGGAGGCGCTCAGTCAGACCGAGTGCTGACATGTGGCAAGACGCTGCTCGGGCCGCGTGTTGCTTGGGCTTCTCTCCTGGAGGCCCTCAGTCAGACCCATTGTTGACATGTGGGAAGACGCTCCTCGGGGCACGTCTTGCTTGGGCCTCTCTCCTGGAGGCGCTCAGTCAGACCGAGTAGTGACATGTGGCAAGACGCTCCTCGGGGCGCGTCTTGCTTGGACCTCTCTCCTGGAGGCGCTCAGTTAGACCGAGTAGTGACATGTCGCAAGACGCCCCTCGGGGCGCGTCTTGCTTGGGCCTCTCTCCTGGAGGCGCTCAGTCAGACCGAGTGCTGACATAAGGCAAGACGCTCCTCGGGGCGCGTCTTGCTGGGGCCTCTCTCCTGGAGGCGCTCAATCAGACCCAGTGGTGACACGTGGCAAGACGCTCCTCGGGGCGCGTCTCGCTTGGGCCTCTCTCCTGGAGGCGCTCAGTCAGACCCAGTGGTGACACGTGGCAAGACGCTCCTCGGGGCACATCTTGCTTCGGCCTCTCTCCTGGAGGCGCTCAGTCAGAATGAGTGTTGACCTGTGACAAGACGCTCCTCGGGGCGCGTCTTGCTTGGGCCTCTCTCCTGGAGGCGCTCAGTCAGACCGAGTAGTGACATGTGGCAAGACGCTCCTCGGGGCGCGTCTTGCTTGGACCTCTCTCCTGGAGGCGCTCAGTTAGACCGAGTAGTGACATGTCGCAAGACGCTCCTCGGGGCGCGTCTTGCTTGGGCCTCTCTCCTGGAGGCGCTCAGTCAGACCGAGTGCTGACATAAGGCAAGACGCTCCTCGGGGCGCGTCTTGCTGGGGCCTCTCTCCTGGAGGCGCTCAATCAGACCCAGTGGTGACACGTGGCAAGACGCTCCTCGGGGCGCGTCTTGCTTGGGCCTCTCTCCTGGAGGCGCTCAGTCAGACCCAGTGGTGACACGTGGCAAGACGCTCCTCGGGGCGCATCTTGCTTCGACAACTCTGCTGGAGGCGCTCAGTCAGAACGAGTGCTGACATGTGGAAAGACGCTCCTCGGGGCGCGTCTTGCTTGGGCTTCTCTCCTGGAGGCGCTCAGAAAGACCCAGTGTTGACCTGTGACAAGACGCTCCTCGGGGCGCGTCTTGCTTGGGCCTCTCTCCTGGAGGTGCTCAGTCAGACCCAGTGGTGACATGTGGCAAGACACTCCTCGGGGCGTGTCTTGCTTGGGCCTCTCTCCTGGAGGCGCTCAGTCAGACCCAGTGTTCACATGTGGCAAGACGCTCCTCGGGGCGCGTCTTGCTTGGGCTTCTCTCCTGGAGGCCCTCAGTCAGACCCATTGTTGACATGTGGCAAGACGCTCCTCGGGGCACGTCTTGCTTGGGCCTCTCTCCTGGAGGCGCTTAAACAGACCAAGTAGTGACATGTGGCAAGACGCTCCTCCGGGCGCGTCTTGCTGGGGCTTCTCTCACTGAGGCGCTCAGTCAGACCTAGTAGTGACATGTGGCAAGACGCTCCTCGGGGCGCGTCTTGCTTGGACCTCTCTCCCTGAGGCGCTCAGTCAGACCCAGTGTTGACATTTTGCAAGACACTCCTCGGGGCGCGTCTTGCTTGGGCCTCTCTCATGGAGGCCCTCTGTCAGACCGAGTGCTGACATGTGGCAAGAAGCTCCTCGGGGCGCGTCTTGCTTGGGCCTCTCTCCAGAAGGCCCTCAATCAGACCCAGTGTTGACACGTGTCAAGACGCTCCTCGGGGCGCGTCTTACTTGGGCCTCTCTCCTGGAGGCGCTCAGTCAGACTGAATAGTGACATGTGGCCTGACACTCCTCGGGGCGCGTGTTGCTTGGGCCTCTCTCCTGGAGGCGCTCAGTCAGACCAAGTGGTGACATGTGGCAAGACAATCCTCGGGGCGCGTCTTGCTTGGGCCTCTCTCATGGAGGCCCTCTGTCAGACCCAGTGTTGACATGTGGCAAAACACTCCTCGGGGCGCGTCTTGCTTGGGCCTCTCTCATGGAGGCCCTCTGTCAGACCCAGTGTTGACATGTGTCAAGACGCTCCTCGGGGCTCGTCTTGCTCTGGCCTCTCTCCTGGAGGCGCTCAGTCAGACCGAGTGCTGACATGTGGAAAGAAGCTCCTCGGGGCGCGTCTTGCTTGGGCTTCTCTCCTGGAGGCCCTCAGTAAGACCCATTGTTGACATGTGGCAAGACGCTCCTCGGGGCGCGTCTTGCTTGGGCCTCTCTCCAGAAGGCCCTCAATCAGACCCAGTGTTGACACGTGGGAAGACGCTCCTCGGGGCGCGTCTTGCTTGGGCCTCTCTCCTGGAGGCGCTCAGTCAGACTGAGTAGTGACATGTGGCCTGACGCTCCTCGGGGCGCGTGTTGCTTGGGCCTCTCTCCTGGAGGCGCTCAGTCAGACCAAGTGGTGACATGTGGCTAGACACTCCTCGGGGCGCGTCCTGCTTTGGCCTCTCTCCTGGAGGCCCTCTGTCAGACCCAGTGTTGACATGTGTCAAGACGCTCCTCGGGGCGCGTCTTGCTTGGGCTTCTCTCCTGGAGGCCCTCAGTCAGACCCATTGTTGACATGTGGCAAGACGCTCCTCGGGGCGCGTCTTGCTTGGGCCTCTCTCCTGGAGGCACTCAGTCAGACCGAGTGCTGACATGTGGCAAGACGCTCCTCGGGACGCGTGTTGCTTGGGCTTCTCTCCTGGAGGCCCTCAGTCAGACCCATTGTTGACACGTGGCAAGATGCTCCTCGGGGCGCGTCTTGCTTCGGCCTCTCTCCTGGAGGCGCTCAGTCAGACTGAGTAGTGACATGTGGCCTGACGCTCCTCGGGGCGCGTGTTGCTTGGGCCTCTCTCCTGGAGGCCCTCTGTCAGACCAAGTGTTGACATGTGTCAAGACGCTCCTCGGGGCGCGTCTTGCTTGGGCTTCTCTCCTGGAGGCCCTCAGTCAGACCCATTGTTGACATGTGGCAAGACGCTCCTCGGGGCGCGTCTTGCTTGGGCCTCTCTCCTGGAGGCACTCAGTCAGACCGAGTGCTGACATGTGGCAAGACGCTCCTCGGGCCGCGTGTTGCTTGGGCTTCTCTCCTGGAGGCCCTCAGTCAGACCCATTGTTGACACGTGGGAAGATGCTCCTCGGGGCGCGTCTTGCTTCGGCCTCTCTCCTGGAGGCGCTCAGTCAGACTGAGTAGTGACATGTGGCCTGACGCTCCTCGGGGCGCGTGTTGCTTGGGCCTCTCTCCTGGAGGCCCTCTGTCAGACCAAGTGTTGACATGTGTCAAGACGCTCCTCGGGGCGCGTCTTGCTTGGGCTTCTCTCCTGGAGGCCCTCAGTCAGACCCATTGTTGACATGTGGCAAGACGCTCCTCGGGGCGCGTCTTGCTTGGGCCTCTCTCCTGGAGGCGCTCAGTCAGACCGAGTGCTGACATGTGGCAAGACGCTGCTCTGGCCGCGTGTTGCTTGGGCTTCTCTCCTGGAGGCCCTCAGTCAGACCCATTGTTGACATGTGGGAAGACGCTCCTCGGGGCACGTCTTGCTTGGGCCTCTCTCCTGGAGGCGCTCAGTCAGACCGAGTAGTGACATGTGGCAAGACGCTCCTCGGGGCGCGTCTTGCTTGGACCTCTCTCCTGGAGGCGCTCAGTTAGACCGAGTAGTGACATGTCCCAAGACGCTCCTCGGGGCGCGTCTTGCTTGGGCCTCTCTCCTGGAGGCGCTCAGTCAGACCGAGTGCTGACATAAGGCAAGACGCTCCTCGGGGCGCGTCTTGCTGGGGCCTCTCTCCTGGAGGAGCTCAATCAGACCCAGTGGTGACACGTGGCAAGACGCTCCTCGGGGCGCTTCTTGCTTGGGCCTCTCTCCTGGAGGCGCTCAGTCAGACCCAGTGGTGACACGTGGCAAGACGCTCCTCGGGGCGCATCTTGCTTCGGCCTCTCTCCTGGAGGCGCTCAGTCAGAACGAGTGCTGACATGTGGAAAGACGCTCCTCGGGGCGCGTCTTGCTTGGGCTTCTCTCCTGGAGGCGCTCAGAAAGACCCAGTGTTGACCTGTGACAAGACGCTCCTCGGGGCGCGTCTTGCTTGGGCCTCTCTCCTGGAGGCGCTCAGTCAGACCCAGTGGTGACATGTGGCAAGACACTCCTCGGGGAGCGTCTTGCTTGGGCCTCTCTCCTGGAGGCCCTCTGTCAGACCCAGTGTTGACATGTGTCAAGACGCTCCTCGGGGCGTGTCTTGCTTGGGCCTCTCTCCTGGAGGCGCTCAGTCAGACCCAGTGTTGACATGTGGCAAGACGCTCCTCGGGGCGCGTCTTGCTTGGGCTTCTCTCCTGGAGGCCCTCAGTCAGACCCATTGTTGACATGTGGCAAGACGCTCCTCGGGGCACGTCTTGCTTGGGCCTCTCTCCTGGAGGTGCTCAAACGGACCGAGTAGTGACATGTGGCAAGACGTTCCTCGGGGCGCGTCTTGCTGGGGCTTCTCTCACTGAGGCGCTCAGTCAGACCGAGTAGTGACAATTGGCAAGACGCTCCTCGGGGCGCGTCTTGCTTGGACCTCTCTCCCTGAGGCGCTCAGTCAGACCCAGTGTTGACATTTGGCAAGACACTCCTCGGGGCGCGTCTTGCTTGGGCCTCTCTCATGGAGGCCCTCTGTCAGACCGAGTGCTGATATGTGGATAGAATCTCCTCGGGGCGCGTCTTGCTTGGGCCTCTCTCATGGAGGCCCTCTGTCAGACCCAGTGTTGACATGTGTCAAGACGCTCCTCGGGGCGCATCTTGCTTTGGCCTCTCTCCTGGAGGCGCTCAGTCAGACCGAGTGCTGACATGTGGCAAGAAGCTCCTCGGGGCGCGTCTTGCTTGGGCTTCTCTCCTGGAGGCGCTCAGAAAGACCCAGTGTTGACATGTGACAAGACGCTCCTCGGGGCGCGTCTTGCTTGGGCCTCTCTCCTGGAGGCGCTCAGTCAGACCCAGTGGTGACATGTGGCAAGACACTCCTCGGGGCGCGTCTTGCTTGGGCCTCTCTCCTGGAGGCCCTCTGTCAGACCGAGTGTTGACATGTGGCAAGACTCTCCTCGGGGCGCGTCTTGCTTGGGCTTCTCTCATGGAGGCCCTCAGTCAGACCCAGTGTTGACATGTGTCAAGACGCTCCTCGGGGCGTGTCTTGCTTGGGCCTCTCTCCTGGAGGCGCTCAGTCAGACCCAGTGTTGTCATGTGGCAAGACGCTCCTCGGGGCGCGTCTTGCTTGGGCTTCTCTCCTGGAGGCCCTCAGTCAGACCCATTGTTGACATGTGGCAAGATGCTCCTCGGGGCACGTCTTGCTTGGGCCTATCTCCTGGAGGCGCTCAAACAGACCGAGTAGTGACATGTGGCAAGATGCTCCTCGGGGCGCGTCTTGCTGGGGCTTCTCTCACTGAGGCACTCAGTCAGACCGAGTAGTGACATGTGGCAAGACGCTCCTCGGGGCGCGTCTTGCTTGGACCTCTCTCCCTGAGGCGCTCAGTCAGACCCAGTGTTGACGTTTGGGAAGACACTCCTCGGGGCGCGTCTTGCTTGGGCTTCTCTCCTGGAGGCCCTCAGTAAGACCCATTGTTGACATGTGGCAAGACGCTCCTCGGGGCGCGTCTTGCTTGGGCCTCTCTCCAGAAGGCCCTCAATCAGACCCAGTGTTGAAACGTGGCAAGACGCTCCTCGGGGCGCGTCTTGCTTGGGCCTCTCTCCTGGAGGCGCTCAGTCAGACTGAGTAGTGACATGTGGCCTGACGCTCCTCGGGGCGCGTGTTGCTTGGGCCTCTCTCCTGGAGGCGCTCAGTCAGACCAAGTGGTGACATGTGGCTAGACACTCCTCGGGGCGCGTCTTGCTTTGGCCTCTCTCCTGGAGGCCCTCTGTCAGACCCAGTGTTGACATGTGTCAAGACGCTCCTCGGGGCGCGTCTTGCTTGGGCTTCTCTCCTGGAGGCCCTCAGTCAGACCCATTGTTGACATGTGGCAAGACGCTCCTCGGGGCGCGTCTTGCTTGGGCCTCTCTCCTGGAGGCACTCAGTCAGACCGAGTGCTGACATGTGGCAAGACGGTCCTCGGGCCGCGTGTTGCTTGGGCTTCTCTCCTGGAGGCCCTCAGTCAGACCCATTGTTGACACGTGGCAAGATGCTCCTCGGGGCGCGTCTTGCTTCGGCCTCTCTCCTGGAGGCGCTCAGTCAGACTGAGTAGTGACATGTGGCCTGACGCTCCTCGGGGCGCGTGTTGCTTGGGCCTCTCTCCTGGAGGCCCTCTGTCAGACCAAGTGTTGACATGTGTCAAGATGCTCCTCGGGGCGCGTCTTGCTTGGGCTTCTCTCCTGGAGGCCCTCAGTCAGACCCATTGTTGACATGTGGCAAGACGCTCCTCGGGGCGCGTCTTGCTTTGGCCTCTCTCCTGGAGGCGCTCAGTCAGACCGAGTGCTGACATGTGGCAAGACGCTGCTCGGGCCGCGTGTTGCTTGGGCTTCTCTCCTGGAGGCCCTCAGTCAGACCCATTGTTGACATGTGGGAAGACGCTCCTCGGGGCACGTCTTGCTTGGGCCTCTCTCCTGGAGGCGCTCAGTCAGACCGAGTAGTGACATGTGGCAAGACGCTCCTCGGGGCGCGTCTTGCTTGGACCTCTCTCCTGGAGGCGCTCAGTTAGACCGAGTAGTGACATGTCGCAAGACGCTCCTCGGGGCGCGTCTTGCTTGGGCCTCTCTCCTGGAGGCGCTCAGTCAGACCGAGTGCTGACATAAGGCAAGACGCTCCTCGGGGCGCATCTTGCTGGGGCCCTTCTCCTGGAGGAGCTCAATCAGACCCAGTGGTGACACATGGCAAGACGCTCCTCGGGGCGCTTCTTGCTTGGGCCTCTCTCCTGGAGGCGCTCAGTCAGACCCAGTGGTGACACGTGGCAAGACGCTCCTCGGGGCGCATCTTGCTTCGGCCTCTCTCCTGGAGGCGCTCAGTCAGAACGAGTGCTGACATGTGGAAAGACGCTCCTCGGGGCGCGTCTTGCTTGGGCTTCTCTCCTGGAGGCGCTCAGAAAGACCCAGTGTTGACCTGTGACAAGACGCTCCTCGGGGCGCGTCTTGCTTGGGCCTCTCTCCTGGAGGCGCTCAGTCAGACCCAGTGGTGACATATGGCAAGACACTCCTCGGGGCGCGTCTTGCTTGGGCCTCTCTCCTGGAGGCCCTCTGTCAGACCCAGTGTTGACATGTGTCAAGACGCTCCTCGGGGCGTGTCTTGCTTGGGCCTCTCTCCTGGAGGCGCTCAGTCAGACCCAGTGTTGACATGTGGCAAGACGCTCCTCGGGGCGCGTCTTGCTTGGGCTTCTCTCCTGGAGGCCCTCAGTCAGACCCATTGTTGACATGTGGCAAGACGCTCCTCGGGGCACGTCTTGCTTGGGCCTCTCTCCTGGAGGTGCTCAAACGGACCGAGTAGTGACATGTGGCAAGACGCTCCTCGGGGCGCGTCTTGCTGGGGCTTCTCTCACTGAGGCGCTCAGTCAGACCGAGTAGTGACATGTGGCAAGACGCTCCTCGGGGCGGGTCTTGCTTGGACCTCTCTCCCTGAGGCGCTCAGTCAGACCCAGTGTTGACATTTGGCAAGACACTCCTCGGGGCGCGTCTTGCTTGGGCTTCTCTCCTGGAGGCCCTCAGTAAGACCCAGTGTTGACACGTGGCAAGACGCTCCTCGGGGCGCGTCTTACTTGGGCCTCTCTCCTGGAGGCGCTCAGTCAGACCCAGTGGTGACACGTTGGCAAGACGCTGCTCGGGGCGCGTCTTGCTTGGGCCTCTCTCCTGGAGGCGCTCAGTCAAACCCAGTGTTGACACGTGGCAAGACGCTCCTCGGGGCGCGTCTTGCTTGGGCCTCTCTCCTGGAGGCGCTCAGTCAGACCCAGTGTTGACATGTGGCAAGACTCTCCTCGGGGGGCGTCTTGCTTGGGCCTCTCTCATGGAGGCCCTCTGTCAGACCCAGTGTTGACATGTGTCAAGACGCTCCTCGGGGCGCATCTTGCTTTGGCCTCTCTCCTGGAGGCGCTCAGTCAGACCGAGTGCTGAAATGTGGCAAGAAGCTCCTCGGGGCGCGTCTTGCTTGGGCTTCTCTCCTGGAGGCGCTCAGAAAGACCCAGTGTTGACATGTGACAAGACGCTCCTCGGGGCGCGTCTTGCTTGGGCCTTTCTCCTGGAGGCGCTCAGTCAGACCCAGTGGTGACATGTGTCAAGACACTCCTCGGGGCGCGTCTTGCTTGGGCCTCTCTCCTGGAGGCCCTCTGTCAGACCGAGTGTTGACATGTGGCAAGACTCTCCTCGGGGCGCGTCTTGCTTGGGCTTCTCTCATGAAGGCCCTTAGTCAGACCCAGTGTTGACATGTGTCAAGACGCTCCTCGGGGCGTGTCTTGCTTGGGCCTCTCTCCTGGAGGCGCTCAGCCAGACCCAGTGTTGACATGTGGCAAGACGCTCCTCGGGGCGCGTCTTGCTTGGGCTTCTCTCCTGGAGGCCCTCAGTCAGACCCATTGTTGACATGTGGCAAGACGCTCCTCGGGGCACGTCTTGCTTGGGCCTCTCTCCTGGAGGCGTTAAAACAGACCGAGTAGTGACATGTGGCAAGATGCTCCTCGGGGCGCGTCTTGCTGGGGCTTCTCTCACTGAGGCACTCAGTCAGACCGAGTAGTGACATGTGGCAAGACGCTCCTCGGGGCGCGTCTTGCTTGGACCTCTCTCCCTGAGGCGCTCAGTCAGACCCAGTGTTGACATTTGGCAAGACACTCCTCGGGGCGCGTCTTGCTTGGGCCTCTCTCATGGGGGCCCTCTGTCAGACTGAGTAGTGACATGTGGCCTGACGCTCCTCGGGGCGCGTGTTGCTTGGGCCTCTCTCCTGGAGGCGCTCAGTCAGACCAAGTGGTGACATGTGGCAAGACACTCCTCGGGGTGCGTCTTGCTTGGGCCTCTCTCATGGAGGCCCTCTGTCAGACCCAGTGTTGACATGTGGCAAGACACTCCTCGGGGCGCGTCTTGCTTGGGCCTCTCTCATGGAGGCCCTCTGTCAGACCCAGTGTTGACATGTGTCAAGACGCTCCTCGGGGCGCGTCTTGCTTTGGCCTCTCTCCTGGAGGCGCTCAGTCAGACCGAGAGCTGACATGTGGAAAGAAGCTCCTCGGGGCGCGTCTTGCTTGGGCTTCTCTCCTGGAGGCCCGCAGTAAGACCCATTGTTGCCATGTGGCAAGACGCTCCTCGGGGCGCGTCTTGCTTGGGCCTCTCTCCAGAAGGCCCTCAATCAGACCCATTGTTGACACGTGGCAAGACGCTCCTCGGGGCGCGTCTTGCTTGGGCCTCTCTCCTGGAGGCGCTCAGTCAGACTGAGTAGTGACATGTGGCCTGACGCTCCTCGGGGCGCGTGTTGCTTGGGCCTCTCTGCTGGAGGCGCTCAGTCAGACCAAGTTGTGACATGTGGCTAGACACTCCTCGGGGCGCGTCTTGCTTGGGCCTCTCTCCTGGAGGCCCTCTGTCAGACCCAGTGTTGACATGTGTCAAGACGCTCCTCGGGGCGAGTCTTGCTTGGGCTTCTCTCCTGGAGGCCCTCAGTCAGACCCATTGTTGACATGTGGCAAGACGCTCCTCGGGGCGCGTCTTGCTTGGGCCTCTCTCCTGGAGGCGCTCAGTCAGACCGAGTGCTGACATGTGGCAAGACGCTCCTCGGGCCGCGTGTTGCTTGGGCTTCTCTCCTGGAGGCCCTCAGTCAGACCCATTGTTGACACGTGGCAAGATGCTCCTCGGGGCGCGTCTTGCTTGGGCCTCTCTCCTGGAGGCGCTCAGTCAGACTGAGTAGTGACATGTGGCCTGACGCTCCTCGGGGCGCGTGTTGCTTGGGCCTCTCTCCTGGAGGCCCTCTGTCAGACCAAGTGTTGACATGTGTCAAGACGCTCCTCGGGGCGCGTCTTGCTTGGGCTTCTCTCCTGGAGGCCCTCAGTCAGACCCATTGTTGACATGTGGCAAGACGCTCCTCGGGGCGCGTCTTGCTTGGGCCTCTCTCCTGGAGGCACTCAGTCAGACCGAGTGCTGACATGTGGCAAGACGCTCCTCGGGCCGCGTGTTGCTTGGGCTTCTCTCCTGGAGGCCCTCAGTCAGACCCATTGTTGACACGTGGGAAGATGCTCCTCGGGGCGCGTCTTGCTTCGGCCTCTCTCCTGGAGGCGCTCAGTCAGACTGAGTAGTGACATGTGGCCTGACGCTCCTCGGGGCGCGTGTTGCTTGGGCCTCTCTCCTGGAGGCCCTCTGTCAGACCAAGTGTTGACATGTGTCAAGACGCTCCTCGGGGCGCGTCTTGCTTGGGCTTCTCTCCTGGAGGCCCTCAGTCAGACCCATTGTTGACATGTGGCAAGACGCTCCTCGGGGCGCGTCTTGCTTGGGCCTCTCTCCTGGAGGCGCTCAGTCAGACCGAGTGCTGACATGTGGCAAGACGCTGCTCTGGCCGCGTGTTGCTTGGGCTTCTCTCCTGGAGGCCCTCAGTCAGACCCATTGTTGACATGTGGGAAGACGCTCCTCGGGGCACGTCTTGCTTGGGCCTCTCTCCTGGAGGCGCTCAGTCAGACCGAGTAGTGACATGTGGCAAGACGCTCCTCGGGGCGCGTCTTGCTTGGACCTCTCTCCTGGAGGCGCTCAGTTAGACCGAGTAGTGACATGTCCCAAGACGCTCCTCGGGGCGCGTCTTGCTTGGGCCTCTCTCCTGGAGGCGCTCAGTCAGACCGAGTGCTGACATAAGGCAAGACGCTCCTCGGGGCGCGTCTTGCTGGGGCCTCTCTCCTGGAGGAGCTCAATCAGACCCAGTGGTGACACGTGGCAAGACGCTCCTCGGGGCGCTTCTTGCTTGGGCCTCTCTCCTGGAGGCGCTCAGTCAGACCCAGTGGTGACACGTGGCAAGACGCTCCTCGGGGCGCATCTTGCTTCGGCCTCTCTCCTGGAGGCGCTCAGTCAGAACGAGTGCTGACATGTGGAAAGACGCTCCTCGGGGCGCGTCTTGCTTGGGCTTCTCTCCTGGAGGCGCTCAGAAAGACCCAGTGTTGACCTGTGACAAGACGCTCCTCGGGGCGCGTCTTGCTTGGGCCTCTCTCCTGGAGGCGCTCAGTCAGACCCAGTGGTGACATGTGGCAAGACACTCCTCGGGGAGCGTCTTGCTTGGGCCTCTCTCCTGGAGGCCCTCTGTCAGACCCAGTGTTGACATGTGTCAAGACGCTCCTCGGGGCGTGTCTTGCTTGGGCCTCTCTCCTGGAGGCGCTCAGTCAGACCCAGTGTTGACATGTGGCAAGACGCTCCTCGGGGCGCGTCTTGCTTGGGCTTCTCTCCTGGAGGCCCTCAGTCAGACCCATTGTTGACATGTGGCAAGACGCTCCTCGGGGCACGTCTTGCTTGGGCCTCTCTCCTGGAGGTGCTCAAACGGACCGAGTAGTGACATGTGGCAAGACGTTCCTCGGGGCGCGTCTTGCTGGGGCTTCTCTCACTGAGGCGCTCAGTCAGACCGAGTAGTGACAATTGGCAAGACGCTCCTCGGGGCGCGTCTTGCTTGGACCTCTCTCCCTGAGGCGCTCAGTCAGACCCAGTGTTGACATTTGGCAAGACACTCCTCGGGGCGCGTCTTGCTTGGGCCTCTCTCATGGAGGCCCTCTGTCAGACCGAGTGCTGATATGTGGATAGAATCTCCTCGGGGCGCGTCTTGCTTGGGCCTCTCTCATGGAGGCCCTCTGTCAGACCCAGTGTTGACATGTGTCAAGACGCTCCTCGGGGCGCATCTTGCTTTGGCCTCTCTCCTGGAGGCGCTCAGTCAGACCGAGTGCTGACATGTGGCAAGAAGCTCCTCGGGGCGCGTCTTGCTTGGGCTTCTCTCCTGGAGGCGCTCAGAAAGACCCAGTGTTGACATGTGACAAGACGCTCCTCGGGGCGCGTCTTGCTTGGGCCTCTCTCCTGGAGGCGCTCAGTCAGACCCAGTGGTGACATGTGGCAAGACACTCCTCGGGGCGCGTCTTGCTTGGGCCTCTCTCCTGGAGGCCCTCTGTCAGACCGAGTGTTGACATGTGGCAAGACTCTCCTCGGGGCGCGTCTTGCTTGGGCTTCTCTCATGGAGGCCCTCAGTCAGACCCAGTGTTGACATGTGTCAAGACGCTCCTCGGGGCGTGTCTTGCTTGGGCCTCTCTCCTGGAGGCGCTCAGTCAGACCCAGTGTTGTCATGTGGCAAGACGCTCCTCGGGGCGCGTCTTGCTTGGGCTTCTCTCCTGGAGGCCCTCAGTCAGACCCATTGTTGACATGTGGCAAGATGCTCCTCGGGGCACGTCTTGCTTGGGCCTATCTCCTGGAGGCGCTCAAACAGACCGAGTAGTGACATGTGGCAAGATGCTCCTCGGGGCGCGTCTTGCTGGGGCTTCTCTCACTGAGGCACTCAGTCAGACCGAGTAGTGACATGTGGCAAGACGCTCCTCGGGGCGCGTCTTGCTTGGACCTCTCTCCCTGAGGCGCTCAGTCAGACCCAGTGTTGACGTTTGGGAAGACACTCCTCGGGGCGCGTCTTGCTTGGGCTTCTCTCCTGGAGGCCCTCAGTAAGACCCATTGTTGACATGTGGCAAGACGCTCCTCGGGGCGCGTCTTGCTTGGGCCTCTCTCCAGAAGGCCCTCAATCAGACCCAGTGTTGAAACGTGGCAAGACGCTCCTCGGGGCGCGTCTTGCTTGGGCCTCTCTCCTGGAGGCGCTCAGTCAGACTGAGTAGTGACATGTGGCCTGACGCTCCTCGGGGCGCGTGTTGCTTGGGCCTCTCTCCTGGAGGCGCTCAGTCAGACCAAGTGGTGACATGTGGCTAGACACTCCTCGGGGCGCGTCTTGCTTTGGCCTCTCTCCTGGAGGCCCTCTGTCAGACCCAGTGTTGACATGTGTCAAGACGCTCCTCGGGGCGCGTCTTGCTTGGGCTTCTCTCCTGGAGGCCCTCAGTCAGACCCATTGTTGACATGTGGCAAGACGCTCCTCGGGGCGCGTCTTGCTTGGGCCTCTCTCCTGGAGGCACTCAGTCAGACCGAGTGCTGACATGTGGCAAGACGGTCCTCGGGCCGCGTGTTGCTTGGGCTTCTCTCCTGGAGGCCCTCAGTCAGACCCATTGTTGACACGTGGCAAGATGCTCCTCGGGGCGCGTCTTGCTTCGGCCTCTCTCCTGGAGGCGCTCAGTCAGACTGAGTAGTGACATGTGGCCTGACGCTCCTCGGGGCGCGTGTTGCTTGGGCCTCTCTCCTGGAGGCCCTCTGTCAGACCAAGTGTTGACATGTGTCAAGATGCTCCTCGGGGCGCGTCTTGCTTGGGCTTCTCTCCTGGAGGCCCTCAGTCAGACCCATTGTTGACATGTGGCAAGACGCTCCTCGGGGCGCGTCTTGCTTTGGCCTCTCTCCTGGAGGCGCTCAGTCAGACCGAGTAGTGACATGTGGCAAGACGCTCCTCGGGGCGCGTCTTGCTTGGACCTCTCTCCTGGAGGCGCTCAGTTAGACCGAGTAGTGACATGTCGCAAGACGCTCCTCGGGGCGCGTCTTGCTTGGGCCTCTCTCCTGGAGGCGCTCAGTCAGACCGAGTGCTGACATAAGGCAAGACGCTCCTCGGGGCGCATCTTGCTGGGGCCCTTCTCCTGGAGGAGCTCAATCAGACCCAGTGGTGACACATGGCAAGACGCTCCTCGGGGCGCTTCTTGCTTGGGCCTCTCTCCTGGAGGCGCTCAGTCAGACCCAGTGGTGACACGTGGCAAGACGCTCCTCGGGGCGCATCTTGCTTCGGCCTCTCTCCTGGAGGCGCTCAGTCAGAACGAGTGCTGACATGTGGAAAGACGCTCCTCGGGGCGCGTCTTGCTTGGGCTTCTCTCCTGGAGGCGCTCAGAAAGACCCAGTGTTGACCTGTGACAAGACGCTCCTCGGGGCGCGTCTTGCTTGGGCCTCTCTCCTGGAGGCGCTCAGTCAGACCCAGTGGTGACATATGGCAAGACACTCCTCGGGGCGCGTCTTGCTTGGGCCTCTCTCCTGGAGGCCCTCTGTCAGACCCAGTGTTGACATGTGTCAAGACGCTCCTCGGGGCGTGTCTTGCTTGGGCCTCTCTCCTGGAGGCGCTCAGTCAGACCCAGTGTTGACATGTGGCAAGACGCTCCTCGGGGCGCGTCTTGCTTGGGCTTCTCTCCTGGAGGCCCTCAGTCAGACCCATTGTTGACATGTGGCAAGACGCTCCTCGGGGCACGTCTTGCTTGGGCCTCTCTCCTGGAGGTGCTCAAACGGACCGAGTAGTGACATGTGGCAAGACGCTCCTCGGGGCGCGTCTTGCTGGGGCTTCTCTCACTGAGGCGCTCAGTCAGACCGAGTAGTGACATGTGGCAAGACGCTCCTCGGGGCGGGTCTTGCTTGGACCTCTCTCCCTGAGGCGCTCAGTCAGACCCAGTGTTGACATTTGGCAAGACACTCCTCGGGGCGCGTCTTGCTTGGGCTTCTCTCCTGGAGGCCCTCAGTAAGACCCAGTGTTGACACGTGGCAAGACGCTCCTCGGGGCGCGTCTTACTTGGGCCTCTCTCCTGGAGGCGCTCAGTCAGACCCAGTGGTGACACGTTGGCAAGACGCTGCTCGGGGCGCGTCTTGCTTGGGCCTCTCTCCTGGAGGCGCTCAGTCAAACCCAGTGTTGACACGTGGCAAGACGCTCCTCGGGGCGCGTCTTGCTTGGGCCTCTCTCCTGGAGGCGCTCAGTCAGACCCAGTGTTGACATGTGGCAAGACTCTCCTCGGGGGGCGTCTTGCTTGGGCCTCTCTCATGGAGGCCCTCTGTCAGACCCAGTGTTGACATGTGTCAAGACGCTCCTCGGGGCGCATCTTGCTTTGGCCTCTCTCCTGGAGGCGCTCAGTCAGACCGAGTGCTGAAATGTGGCAAGAAGCTCCTCGGGGCGCGTCTTGCTTGGGCTTCTCTCCTGGAGGCGCTCAGAAAGACCCAGTGTTGACATGTGACAAGACGCTCCTCGGGGCGCGTCTTGCTTGGGCCTTTCTCCTGGAGGCGCTCAGTCAGACCCAGTGGTGACATGTGTCAAGACACTCCTCGGGGCGCGTCTTGCTTGGGCCTCTCTCCTGGAGGCCCTCTGTCAGACCGAGTGTTGACATGTGGCAAGACTCTCCTCGGGGCGCGTCTTGCTTGGGCTTCTCTCATGGAGGCCCTCAGTCAGACCCAGTGTTGACATGTGTCAAGACGCTCCTCGGGGCGTGTCTTGCTTGGGCCTCTCTCCTGGAGGCGCTCAGCCAGACCCAGTGTTGACATGTGGCAAGACGCTCCTCGGGGCGCGTCTTGCTTGGGCTTCTCTCCTGGAGGCCCTCAGTCAGACCCATTGTTGACATGTGGCAAGACGCTCCTCGGGGCACGTCTTGCTTGGGCCTCTCTCCTGGAGGCGTTAAAACAGACCGAGTAGTGACATGTGGCAAGATGCTCCTCGGGGCGCGTCTTGCTGGGGCTTCTCTCACTGAGGCACTCAGTCAGACCGAGTAGTGACATGTGGCAAGACGCTCCTCGGGGCGCGTCTTGCTTGGACCTCTCTCCCTGAGGCGCTCAGTCAGACCCAGTGTTGACATTTGGCAAGACACTCCTCGGGGCGCGTCTTGCTTGGGCCTCTCTCATGGGGGCCCTCTGTCAGACTGAGTAGTGACATGTGGCCTGACGCTCCTCGGGGCGCGTGTTGCTTGGGCCTCTCTCCTGGAGGCGCTCAGTCAGACCAAGTGGTGACATGTGGCAAGACACTCCTCGGGGTGCGTCTTGCTTGGGCCTCTCTCATGGAGGCCCTCTGTCAGACCCAGTGTTGACATGTGGCAAGACACTCCTCGGGGCGCGTCTTGCTTGGGCCTCTCTCATGGAGGCCCTCTGTCAGACCCAGTGTTGACATGTGTCAAGACGCTCCTCGGGGCGCGTCTTGCTTTGGCCTCTCTCCTGGAGGCGCTCAGTCAGACCGAGAGCTGACATGTGGAAAGAAGCTCCTCGGGGCGCGTCTTGCTTGGGCTTCTCTCCTGGAGGCCCGCAGTAAGACCCATTGTTGCCATGTGGCAAGACGCTCCTCGGGGCGCGTCTTGCTTGGGCCTCTCTCCAGAAGGCCCTCAATCAGACCCATTGTTGACACGTGGCAAGACGCTCCTCGGGGCGCGTCTTGCTTGGGCCTCTCTCCTGGAGGCGCTCAGTCAGACTGAGTAGTGACATGTGGCCTGACGCTCCTCGGGGCGCGTGTTGCTTGGGCCTCTCTGCTGGAGGCGCTCAGTCAGACCAAGTTGTGACATGTGGCTAGACACTCCTCGGGGCGCGTCTTGCTTGGGCCTCTCTCCTGGAGGCCCTCTGTCAGACCCAGTGTTGACATGTGTCAAGACGCTCCTCGGGGCGAGTCTTGCTTGGGCTTCTCTCCTGGAGGCCCTCAGTCAGACCCATTGTTGACATGTGGCAAGACGCTCCTCGGGGCGCGTCTTGCTTGGGCCTCTCTCCTGGAGGCGCTCAGTCAGACCGAGTGCTGACATGTGGCAAGACGCTCCTCGGGCCGCGTGTTGCTTGGGCTTCTCTCCTGGAGGCCCTCAGTCAGACCCATTGTTGACACGTGGCAAGATGCTCCTCGGGGCGCGTCTTGCTTGGGCCTCTCTCCTGGAGGCGCTCAGTCAGACTGAGTAGTGACATGTGGCCTGACGCTCCTCGGGGCGCGTGTTGCTTGGGCCTCTCTCCTGGAGGCCCTCTGTCAGACCAAGTGTTGACATGTGTCAAGACGCTCCTCGGGGCGCGTCTTGCTTGGGCTTCTCTCCTGGAGGCCCTCAGTCAGACCCATTGTTGACATGTGGCAAGACGCTCCTCGGGGCGCGTCTTGCTTGGGCCTCTCTCCTGGAGGCACTCAGTCAGACCGAGTGCTGACATGTGGCAAGACGCTCCTCGGGCCGCGTGTTGCTTGGGCTTCTCTCCTGGAGGCCCTCAGTCAGACCCATTGTTGACACGTGGGAAGATGCTCCTCGGGGCGCGTCTTGCTTCGGCCTCTCTCCTGGAGGCGCTCAGTCAGACTGAGTAGTGACATGTGGCCTGACGCTCCTCGGGGCGCGTGTTGCTTGGGCCTCTCTCCTGGAGGCCCTCTGTCAGACCAAGTGTTGACATGTGTCAAGACGCTCCTCGGGGCGCGTCTTGCTTGGGCTTCTCTCCTGGAGGCCCTCAGTCAGACCCATTGTTGACATGTGGCAAGACGCTCCTCGGGGCGCGTCTTGCTTGGGCCTCTCTCCTGGAGGCGCTCAGTCAGACCGAGTGCTGACATGTGGCAAGACGCTGCTCTGGCCGCGTGTTGCTTGGGCTTCTCTCCTGGAGGCCCTCAGTCAGACCCATTGTTGACATGTGGGAAGACGCTCCTCGGGGCACGTCTTGCTTGGGCCTCTCTCCTGGAGGCGCTCAGTCAGACCGAGTAGTGACATGTGGCAAGACGCTCCTCGGGGCGCGTCTTGCTTGGACCTCTCTCCTGGAGGCGCTCAGTTAGACCGAGTAGTGACATGTCCCAAGACGCTCCTCGGGGCGCGTCTTGCTTGGGCCTCTCTCCTGGAGGCGCTCAGTCAGACCGAGTGCTGACATAAGGCAAGACGCTCCTCGGGGCGCGTCTTGCTGGGGCCTCTCTCCTGGAGGAGCTCAATCAGACCCAGTGGTGACACGTGGCAAGACGCTCCTCGGGGCGCTTCTTGCTTGGGCCTCTCTCCTGGAGGCGCTCAGTCAGACCCAGTGGTGACACGTGGCAAGACGCTCCTCGGGGCGCATCTTGCTTCGGCCTCTCTCCTGGAGGCGCTCAGTCAGAACGAGTGCTGACATGTGGAAAGACGCTCCTCGGGGCGCGTCTTGCTGGGGCTTCTCTCACTGAGGCGCTCAGTCAGACCGAGTAGTGACATGTGGCAAGACGCTCCTCGGGGCGGGTCTTGCTTGGACCTCTCTCCCTGAGGCGCTCAGTCAGACCCAGTGTTGACATTTGGCAAGACACTCCTCGGGGCGCGTCTTGCTTGGGCTTCTCTCCTGGAGGCCCTCAGTAAGACCCAGTGTTGACACGTGGCAAGACGCTCCTCGGGGCGCGTCTTACTTGGGCCTCTCTCCTGGAGGCGCTCAGTCAGACCCAGTGGTGACACGTTGGCAAGACGCTGCTCGGGGCGCGTCTTGCTTGGGCCTCTCTCCTGGAGGCGCTCAGTCAAACCCAGTGTTGACACGTGGCAAGACGCTCCTCGGGGCGCGTCTTGCTTGGGCCTCTCTCCTGGAGGCGCTCAGTCAGACCCAGTGTTGACATGTGGCAAGACTCTCCTCGGGGGGCGTCTTGCTTGGGCCTCTCTCATGGAGGCCCTCTGTCAGACCCAGTGTTGACATGTGTCAAGACGCTCCTCGGGGCGCATCTTGCTTTGGCCTCTCTCCTGGAGGCGCTCAGTCAGACCGAGTGCTGAAATGTGGCAAGACACTCCTCGGGGCGCGTCTTGCTTGGGCCTCTCTCCTGGAGGCCCTCTGTCAGACCCAGTGTTGACATGTGTCAAGACGCTCCTCGGGGCGCGTCTTGCTTGGGCCTCTCTCCTGGAGGCGCTCAGTCAGACCCAGTGGTGACATATGGCAAGACACTCCTCGGGGCGCGTCTTGCTTGGGCCTCTCTCCTGGAGGCCCTCTGTCAGACCCAGTGTTGACATGTGTCAAGACGCTCCTCGGGGCGTGTCTTGCTTGGGCCTCTCTCCTGGAGGCGCTCAGTCAGACCCAGTGTTGACATGTGGCAAGACGCTCCTCGGGGCGCGTCTTGCTTGGGCTTCTCTCCTGGAGGCCCTCAGTCAGACCCATTGTTGACATGTGGCAAGACGCTCCTCGGGGCACGTCTTGCTTGGGCCTCTCTCCTGGAGGTGCTCAAACGGACCGAGTAGTGACATGTGGCAAGACGCTCCTCGGGGCGCGTCTTGCTGGGGCTTCTCTCACTGAGGCGCTCAGTCAGACCGAGTAGTGACATGTGGCAAGACGCTCCTCGGGGCGGGTCTTGCTTGGACCTCTCTCCCTGAGGCGCTCAGTCAGACCCAGTGTTGACATTTGGCAAGACACTCCTCGGGGCGCGTCTTGCTTGGGCTTCTCTCCTGGAGGCCCTCAGTAAGACCCAGTGTTGACACGTGGCAAGACGCTCCTCGGGGCGCGTCTTACTTGGGCCTCTCTCCTGGAGGCGCTCAGTCAGACCCAGTGGTGACACGTTGGCAAGACGCTGCTCGGGGCGCGTCTTGCTTGGGCCTCTCTCCTGGAGGCGCTCAGTCAAACCCAGTGTTGACACGTGGCAAGACGCTCCTCGGGGCGCGTCTTGCTTGGGCCTCTCTCCTGGAGGCGCTCAGTCAGACCCAGTGTTGACATGTGGCAAGACTCTCCTCGGGGGGCGTCTTGCTTGGGCCTCTCTCATGGAGGCCCTCTGTCAGACCCAGTGTTGACATGTGTCAAGACGCTCCTCGGGGCGCATCTTGCTTTGGCCTCTCTCCTGGAGGCGCTCAGTCAGACCGAGTGCTGAAATGTGGCAAGAAGCTCCTCGGGGCGCGTCTTGCTTGGGCTTCTCTCCTGGAGGCGCTCAGAAAGACCCAGTGTTGACATGTGACAAGACGCTCCTCGGGGCGCGTCTTGCTTGGGCCTTTCTCCTGGAGGCGCTCAGTCAGACCCAGTGGTGACATGTGTCAAGACACTCCTCGGGGCGCGTCTTGCTTGGGCCTCTCTCCTGGAGGCCCTCTGTCAGACCGAGTGTTGACATGTGGCAAGACTCTCCTCGGGGCGCGTCTTGCTTGGGCTTCTCTCATGGAGGCCCTCAGTCAGACCCAGTGTTGACATGTGTCAAGACGCTCCTCGGGGCGTGTCTTGCTTGGGCCTCTCTCCTGGAGGCGCTCAGCCAGACCCAGTGTTGACATGTGGCAAGACGCTCCTCGGGGCGCGTCTTGCTTGGGCTTCTCTCCTGGAGGCCCTCAGTCAGACCCATTGTTGACATGTGGCAAGACGCTCCTCGGGGCACGTCTTGCTTGGGCCTCTCTCCTGGAGGCGTTAAAACAGACCGAGTAGTGACATGTGGCAAGATGCTCCTCGGGGCGCGTCTTGCTGGGGCTTCTCTCACTGAGGCACTCAGTCAGACCGAGTAGTGACATGTGGCAAGACGCTCCTCGGGGCGCGTCTTGCTTGGACCTCTCTCCCTGAGGCGCTCAGTCAGACCCAGTGTTGACATTTGGCAAGACACTCCTCGGGGCGCGTCTTGCTTGGGCCTCTCTCATGGGGGCCCTCTGTCAGACTGAGTAGTGACATGTGGCCTGACGCTCCTCGGGGCGCGTGTTGCTTGGGCCTCTCTCCTGGAGGCGCTCAGTCAGACCAAGTGGTGACATGTGGCAAGACACTCCTCGGGGTGCGTCTTGCTTGGGCCTCTCTCATGGAGGCCCTCTGTCAGACCCAGTGTTGACATGTGGCAAGACACTCCTCGGGGCGCGTCTTGCTTGGGCCTCTCTCATGGAGGCCCTCTGTCAGACCCAGTGTTGACATGTGTCAAGACGCTCCTCGGGGCGCGTCTTGCTTTGGCCTCTCTCCTGGAGGCGCTCAGTCAGACCGAGAGCTGACATGTGGAAAGAAGCTCCTCGGGGCGCGTCTTGCTTGGGCTTCTCTCCTGGAGGCCCGCAGTAAGACCCATTGTTGCCATGTGGCAAGACGCTCCTCGGGGCGCGTCTTGCTTGGGCCTCTCTCCAGAAGGCCCTCAATCAGACCCATTGTTGACACGTGGCAAGACGCTCCTCGGGGCGCGTCTTGCTTGGGCCTCTCTCCTGGAGGCGCTCAGTCAGACTGAGTAGTGACATGTGGCCTGACGCTCCTCGGGGCGCGTGTTGCTTGGGCCTCTCTGCTGGAGGCGCTCAGTCAGACCAAGTTGTGACATGTGGCTAGACACTCCTCGGGGCGCGTCTTGCTTGGGCCTCTCTCCTGGAGGCCCTCTGTCAGACCCAGTGTTGACATGTGTCAAGACGCTCCTCGGGGCGAGTCTTGCTTGGGCTTCTCTCCTGGAGGCCCTCAGTCAGACCCATTGTTGACATGTGGCAAGACGCTCCTCGGGGCGCGTCTTGCTTGGGCCTCTCTCCTGGAGGCGCTCAGTCAGACCGAGTGCTGACATGTGGCAAGACGCTCCTCGGGCCGCGTGTTGCTTGGGCTTCTCTCCTGGAGGCCCTCAGTCAGACCCATTGTTGACACGTGGCAAGATGCTCCTCGGGGCGCGTCTTGCTTGGGCCTCTCTCCTGGAGGCGCTCAGTCAGACTGAGTAGTGACATGTGGCCTGACGCTCCTCGGGGCGCGTGTTGCTTGGGCCTCTCTCCTGGAGGCGCTCAGTCAGACCAAGTGGTGACATGTGGCAAGACACTCCTCGGGGCGCGTCTTGCTTGGGCCTCTCTCCTGGAGGCCCTCTGTCAGACCAAGTGTTGACATGTGTCAAGACGCTCCTCGGGGCGCGTCTTGCTTGGGCTTCTCTCCTGGAGGCCCTCAGTCAGACCCATTGTTGACATGTGGCAAGACGCTCCTCGGGGCGCGTCTTGCTTGGGCCTCTCACCTGGAGGCGCTCAGTCAGACCGAGTGCTGACATGTGGCAAGACGCTGCTCGGGCCGCGTGTTGCTTGGGCTTCTCTCCTGGAGGCCCTCAGTCAGACCCAGTGTTGACATTTGGCAAGACGCTCCTCCGGGCGCATCTTGCTTGGGCTTCTCTCCTGGAGGCCCTCAGTCAGACCCATTGTTGACATGTGGCAAGACGCTCCTCGGGATACGTCTTGCTTGGGCCTCTCTCCTGGAGGCGCTCAGTCAGACCGAGTAGTGACATGTGGCAAGACGCTCCTCGGGGCGCGTCTTGCTTGGACCTCTCTCCTGGAGGCGCTCAGTTAGACCGAGTAGTGACATGTCGCAAGAAGCTCCTCGGGGCGCGTCTTGCTTGGGCCTCTCTCCTGGAGGCGCTCAGTCAGTCCGAGTGCTGACATAAGGCAAGACGCTCCTCGGGGCGCGTCTTGCTGGGGCCTCTCTCCTGGAGGCGCTCAATCAGACCCAGTGGTGACACGTGGCAAGACGCTCCTCGGGGCGCGTCTTGCTTGGGCCTCTCTCCTGGAGGCGCTCAGTCAGACCCAGTGTTGACATGTGGCAAGACACTCCTCGGGGTGCGTCTTGCATGGGCCTCTCTCATGGAGGCCCTCTGTCGGACCCAGTGTTGACATGTGTCAAGACGCTCCTCGGGGCGCGTCTTGCTTTGGCCTCTCTCCTGGAGGCCCTCAGTAAGACCGAGTGCTGACATGTGGCAAGAAGCTCCTCGGGGCGCGTCTTGCTTGGGATTCTCTCCTGGAGGCCCTCAGTAAGACCCATTGTTGATATGTGGCAAGACGCTCCTCGGGGCGCGTCTTGCTTGGGCCTCTCTCCAGAAGGCCCTCAATAAGACCCAGTGTTGACACGTGGCAAGACGCTCCTCGGGGCGCGTCTTGCTTGGGCCTCTCTCCTGGAGGCGCTCTGTCAGACTGAGTAGTGACATGTGGCCTGACGCTCCTCGGGGCGCGTGTTGCTTGGGCCTCTCTCCTGGAGGCGCTCAGTCAGACCAAGTGGTGACATGTGGCAAGACAGTCCTCGGGGCGCGTCTTGCTTGGGCCTCTCTCCTGGAGGCCCTCTGTCAGACCCAGTGTTAACATGTGTCAAGACGCTCCTCGGGGCGCGTCTTGCTTGGGCTTCTCTCCTGGAGGCCCTCAGTCAGACCCATTGTTGACATGTGGCAAGACGCTCCTCGGGGTGCGTCTTGCTTTGGCCTCTCTCCTGGAGGCGCTCAGTCAGACCGAGTGCTGACATGTGGCAAGACGCTCCTCGGGCCGCGTGTTGCTTGGGCTTCTCTCCTGGAGGCCCTCAGTCAGACCCATTGTTGACATGTGGCAAGACGCTCCTCGGGGCGCGTCTTGCTTGGGCCTCTCTCCTGGAGGCGCTCAGTCAGAACGAGTGCTGACATGTGGAAAGACGCTCCTCGGGGCGCGTCTTGCTTGGGCTTCTCTTCTGGAGGCGCTCAGAAAGACCCAGTGTTGACATGTGACAAGACGCTCCTCGGGGCGCGTCTTGCTTTGGCCTCTCTCCTGGAGGCGCTCAGTCAGACCCAGTGGTGACATGTGGCTAGACACTCCTCGGGGCGCGTCTTGCTTGGGCCTCTCTCCTGGAGGCCCTCTGTCAGACCGAGTGTTGACATGTGGCAAGACTCTCCTCGGGGCGCGTCTTGCTTGGGCTTCTCTCATGGAGGCCCTCAGTCAGACCCAGTGTTGACATGTGTCAAGACGCTCCTCGGGGCGTGTCTTGCTTGGGCCTCTCTCCTGGTGGTGCTCAGTCAGACACAGTGTTGACATGTGGCAAGACGCTCCTCGGGGCGCGCCTTGCTTGGGCTTCTCTCCTGGAGGCCCTCAGTCAGGCCCATTGTTGACATGTGGCAAGACGCTCCTCGGGGCACGTCTTGCTTGGGCCTCTCTCCTGGAGGCGCTCAAACAGACCGAGTAGTGACAAGTGGCAAGACGCTCCTCGGGGCGCGTCTTGCTGGGTCTTCTCTCACTGAGGCGCTCAGTCAGACCGAGTAGTGACATGTGGCAAGACGGTCCTCGGGGCGCGTCTTGCTTGGACCTCTCTCCCTGAGGCGCTCAGTCAGACCCAGTGTTGACATTTGGCAAGACACTCCTCGGGGCCCGTCTTGCTTGGGCCTCTCTCATGGAGGCCCTCTGTCAGACCGAGTGCTGACATGTGGCAAGAAGCTCCTCGGGGCGCGTCTTGCTTGGGCTTCTCTCCTTGAGGCCCTCAGTAAGAACCATTGTTGACATGTGGCAAGACGCTCCTCGGGGCGCGTCTTGCTGGTGCTTCTCTCATGGAGGCACTCAGTCAGACCCAGTGTTTACATGTGGCAAGACGCTCCTCAGGGCACGTCTTGCTTGGGCCTTTCTCCTGGAGGAGCTCAGTCAGACCCAGTGGTGACAATTGGCAAGACGCTCCTCGAGGCGCATCTTGCTTGGGCCTCTCTCCTGGAGGCGCTAAGTCAGACCCAGTGTTGACACGTGGCAAGACGCTCCTCGGGGTGCGTCTTGCTTGGGCCTCTCTCCTGGAGGCGCTCAGTCAGACCCAGTGTTGACATGTGGCAAGACACTCCTCGGGGCGCGTCTTGCTTGGGCCTCTCTTATGGAGGCCCTCTTTCAGACCCAGTGTTGACATGTGTCAAGACGCTCCTCGGGGCGCGTCTTGCTTTGGCCTCTCCTGGAGGCGCTCAGTCAGACCGAGTGCTGACATGTGGCAAGAAGCTCCTCGCGGCGCGTCTTGCTTGGGCTTCTCTCCTGGAGGCCCTCAGTCAGACCCATTGTTGACATGTGGCAAGACGCTCCTCGGGGCGCGTCTTGCTTGGGCCTCTCTCCAGAAGGCCATCAATCAGACCCAGTGTTGACACGTGGCAAGACGCTCCTCGGGGCGCTTCTTGCTTGGGCCTCTCTCCTGGAGGCGCTCAGTCAGACCCAGTGGTTACATGTGGCAAGACGCTCCTCGGGGCGCGTATTGCTTGGGCCTCTCTCCTGGATGCCCTCTGTCAGACCCAGTGTTGACATGTGGCAAGACTCTCCTCGGGGCGCGTCTTGCTTGGGCTTCTCTCATGGAGGCCCTCAGTCAGACCCAGTGTTGACATGTGGCAAAACGCTCCTCCGGGCGCGTCTTGCTTGGGCCTCTCTCCTGGAGGCGCTCAGTCAGACCCAGTGTTCACATGTGGCAAGACGCTCCTTGGGGCGCGTCTTGCTTGGGCCTCTCTCCTGGAGGCGCTCAGTCAGACCGAGTGCTGACATGTGGCAAGACGCTCCTCGGGGCGCATCTTGCTTGGGCTTTTCTCCTGGAGGCTGTCAGTCAGACCGAGTGCTGACATGTGGCAAGACGCTCCTCGGGGCGCGTCTTGCTTGGGCCTCTCTCCTGGAGGCGCTCAGTCAGACCGAGTGCTGACATGTGGCAAGACGCTCCTCGGGGCGCATCTTGCTTGGGCTTCTCTCCTGGAGGCTCTCAGTCAGACCCATTGTTGTCATGTGGCAAGACGCTCCTCGGGGCGCGTATTGCTTGGGCCTCTCTCCTGGAGGCGCTCAGTCAGACCCAGTGTTGACATGTGGCAAAACGCTCCTCCGGGCGCGTCTTGCTTGGGCCTCTCTCCTGGAGGCGCTCAGTCAGACCCAGTGTTCACATGTGGCAAGACGCTCCTTGGGGCGCGTCTTGCTTGGGCCTCTCTCCTGGAGGCGCTCAGTCAGACCGAGTGCTGACATGTGGCAAGACGCTCCTCGGGGCGCATCTTGCTTGGGCTTTTCTCCTGGAGGCTGTCAGTCAGACCGAGTGCTGACATGTGGCAAGACGCTCCTCGGGGCGCGTCTTGCTTGGGCCTCTCTCCTGGAGGCGCTCAGTCAGACCGAGTGCTGACATGTGGCAAGACGCTCCTCGGGGCGCATCTTGCTTGGGCTTCTCTCCTGGAGGCTCTCAGTCAGACCTAGTGCTGACATTTGGCAAGACGCTCCTCGGGGCGCGTCTTGCTTGGGCTTCTCTCCTGGAGGCCCTCAGTCAGACCCTTCGTTGACATGTGGCAAGACGCTCTTCGGGGAGCGTCTTGCTTGGGCCTCTCTCCTGGAGGCGCTCAGTCAGACCCAGTGTTGACATGTGGAAAGATGCTCCTCGGGGCGCGTCTTGCTTGGGCCTCTCTCCTGGAGGCGCTCAGTCAGACCCAGTGTTCACATGTGGCAAGACGCTCCTCGGGGCGCGTCTTGCCTGGGCCTCTCTCCTGGAGGCGCTCAGTCAGACCCATTGTTGACATGTGGCAAGACGCTCCTCGGGGCACGTCTTGCTTGGGCCTCTCTCCTGGAGGCGCTCAGTCAGACCGAGTTCTGACATGTGGCAAGACGCTCCTCGGGGCGCGTCTTAATTGGGCTTCTCTCCTGGAGGCCCTCAGTCAGACCCATTGTTGACATGTGGCAAGACGCTCCTCGGGGCGCGTCTTATTTAGGCCTCTCTCCTGGAGGCGCTCAGTAAGACCGAGTGCTGACATGTGGCAAGAAGCTCCTCGGGGCGCTTCTTGCTTGGGCTTCTCTCCTGGAGGCCCTCTGTCAGACCCAGTGTTGACATGTGGCAAAACGCTCCTCCGGGCGCGTCTTGCTTGGGCCTCTCTCCTGGAGGCGCTCAGTCAGACCCAGTGTTGACATGTGGCAAGACGCTCCTTGGGGCGCGTCTTGCTTGGGCCTCTCTCCTGGAGGCGCTCAGTCAGACCGTGTGCTGACATGTGGCAAGACGCTCCCCGGGGCGCGTCTTGCTGGGCCTTCTCTCATGGAGGCACTCAGTCAGACCCAGTGTTGACATGTTTCAAGACGCTCCTCGGGCGTTTCTTGCTTGGGCCTCTCTCCCGGAGGCGCTCAGTCAGACCCAGTGTTGACATGTGACAAGACGCTCCTCGGGGCGCGTCTTGCTTGGGCCTATCTCCTGGAGGCGCTCAGTCAGACCGAGTGCTGACATGTGGCAAGACGCTCCTTGGGGCGCGTCTTGCTTGGACTTCTCTCCTGGAGGCCCTCAGTCAGACCCATTGTTGACATGTGGCAAGACGCTCCTCGGGGCGCGTCTTGCTTGGGCCTCTCTCCTGGAGGCGCTCAGTCAGACCGAGTGCTGACATGTGGCAAGACGCTCCTCGGGGCGCATCTTGCTTGGGCTTTTCTCCTGGAGGCTGTCAGTCAGACCCCTTGTTGTCATGTGGCAAGACGCTCCTCGGGGCGCGTCTTGCTTGGGCCTCTCTCCTGGAGGCGCTCAGTCAGACCGAGTGCTGACATGTGGCAAGACGCTCCTCGGGGCAAGTCTTGCTTGGGCCTCTCTCCTGTAGGCGCTCAGTCAGACTGAGTGCTGACATGTGGCAAGACGCTCCTCGGGGCGCATCTTGCTTCGGCTTCTCTCCTGGAGGCTCTCAGTCAGACCCATTGTTGTCATGCGGCAAGACACTCCTCGGGGCGCGTCTTGCTTGGGCCTCTCTCCTAGAGGCGCTCAGTCAGACCCAGTGTTGACATGTGGCAAGACGCTCCTCCGGGCGCGTCTTGCTTGGGCCTCTCTCCTGGAGGCCCTCAGTCAGACCCTTCGTTGACATGTGGCAAGACGCTCCTCGGGGCGCATCTTGCTTGGGCCTCTCTCCTGGAGGCGCTCAGTCAGACCTAGTGCTGACATGTGGCAAGAAGCTCCTCGCGGCGCGTCTTGCTTGGGCTTCTCTCCTGGAGGCCCTCAGTCAGACCCTTCGTTGACATGTGGCAAGACGCTCCTCGGGGCGCGTCTTGCTTGGGCCTCTCTCCAGAAGGCCCTCAATCAGACCCAGTGTTGACACGTGGCAAGACGCTCCTCGGGGCGCTTCTTGCTTGGGCCTCTCTCCTGGAGGCGCTCAGTCAGACCGAGTAGTGACATGTGGCAAGACGCTCCTCGGGGCGCGTCTTGCTTGGGCCTCTCTCCTTGAGGCGCTCAGTTAGACCGAGTAGTGACATGTCGCAAGAAGCTCCTCGGGGCGCGTCTTGCTTGGGCCCTCTCTCCTGGAGGCGCTCAGTCAGACCGAGTGCTGACATAAGGCAAGACGCTCCTCGGGGCGCGTCTTGCTGGGGCCTCTCTCCTGGAGGCGCTCAATCAGACCCAGTGGTGACACGTGGCAAGACGCTCCTCGGGGCGCGTCTTGCTTGGGCCTCTCTCCTGGAGGCGCTCAGTCAGACCCAGTGGTGACACGTGGCAAGACGCTCCTCGGGGCGCATCTTGCTTGGGCCTCTCTCCTGGAGGCGCTCAGTCAGACCCAGTGTTGACACGTGGCAAGACTCTCCTCGGGGCGCGTCTTGCTTGGGCCTCTCTCCTGGAGGCGCTCAGTCAGACCCAGTGTTGACATGTGGCAAGACACTCCTCGGGGCGCGTCTTGCTTGGGCCTCTCTCATGGAGGCCCTCTGTCAGACCCAGTGTTGACATGTGTCAAGACGCTCCTCGGGGCGCGTCTTGCTTTGGCCTCTCTCCTGGAGGCCCTCAGTCAGACCGAGTGCTGACATGTGGCAAGAAGCTCCTCGGGGCGCGTCTTGCTTGGGCTTCTCTCCTGGTGGCCCTCAGTAAGACCCATTGTTGACATGTGGCAAGACGCTCCTCGCGGCGCGTCTTGCTTGGGCCTCTCTCCTGGAGGCGCTCTGTCAGACTGAGTAGTGACATGTGGCCTGACGCTCCTCCGGGCGCGTGTTGCTTGGGCCTCTGTCCTGGAGGCGCTCAGTCAGACCAAGTGGTGACATGTGGCAAGACAGTCCTCGGGGCGCGTCTTGCTTGGGACTCTCTCCTGGAGGCCCTCTGTCAGACCCAGTGTTAACATGTGTCAAGACGCTCCTCGGGGCGCGTCTTGCTTGGGCTTCTCTCCTGGAGGCCCTCAGTCAGACCCATTGTTGACATGTGGCAAGACGCTCCTCGGGGCGCGTCTTGCTTTGGCCTCTCTCCTGGAGGCGCTCAGTCAGACCGAGTGCTGACATGTGGCAAGACGCTCCTCGGGCCGCGTGTTGCTTGGACTTCTCTCCTGGAGGCCCTCAGTCAGACCCATTGTTGACATGTGGCAAGACGGTCCTCGCGGCGCGTCTTGCTTGGGCCTCTCTCCTGGAGGCGCTCAGTCAGAACGAGTGCTGACATGTGGAAAGACGCTCCTCGGGGCGCGTCTTGCTTGGGCCTCTCTCCTGGAGGCGCTCAGTCAGAACGAGTGCTGACATGTGTCAAGACGCTCCTCGGGCGTTTCTTGCTTGGGCCTCTCTCCCGGAGGCGCTCAGTCAGACCCAGTGTTGACATGTGACAAGACGCTCCTCGGGGCGCGTCTTGCTTGGGCCTCTCTCATGGAGGTGCTCAGTCAGACCCAGAGGTGACATGTGGCAAGACGCTCCTCGGGGCGCGTCTTGCTTGGGCCTCTCTCCTGGAGGCGCTCAGTCAGACCGAGTGCTGAAATGTGGCAAGACGCTCCTTGGGGTGCGTCTTGCTTGGACTTCTCTCCTGGAGGCCCTCAGTCAGACCCATTGTTGACATGTGGCAAGACACTCCTCGGGGCGCGTCTTGCTTGGGCCTCTCTCCTGGAGGCGCTCAGTCAGACCGAGTGCTGACATGTGGCAAGACGCTCCTCGGGGCACATCTTGCTTGGGCTTTTCTCCTGGAGGCTGTCAGTCAGACCCATTGTTGTCATGTGGCAAGACGCTCCTCGGGGCGCGTCTTGCTTGGGCTTCTTTCCTGGAGGCCCTCAGTCAGACCCATTGTTGACATGTGGCAAGACGCTCCTCGGGGCGCGTCTTGCTTTGGCCTCTCTCCTGGAGGCGCTCAGTCAGACCGAGTGCTGACATGTGGCAAGACGCTCCTCGGGCCGCGTGTTGCTTGGGCTTCTCTCCTGGAGGCCCTCAGTCAGACCCATTGTTGACATGTGGCAAGACGCTCCTCGGGGCGCGTCTTGCTTGGGCCTCTCTCCTGGAGGCGCTCAGTCAGAACGAGTGCTGACATGTGGAAAGACGCTCCTCGGGGCGCGTCTTGCTTGGGCCTCTCTCCTGGAGGCGCTCAGTCAGAACGAGTGCTGACATGTGTCAAGACGCTCCTCGGGCGTTTCTTGCTTGGGCCTCTCTCCCGGAGGCGCTCAGTCAGACCCAGTGTTGACATGTGACAAGACGCTCCTCGGGGCGCGTCTTGCTTGGGCCTCTCTCCTGGAGGTGCTCAGTCAGACCCAGAGGTGACATGTGGCAAGACGCTCCTCGGGGCGCGTCTTGCTTGGGCCTCTCTCCTGGAGGCGCTCAGTCAGACCGAGTGCTGACATGTGGCAAGACGCTCCTTGGGGCGCGTCTTGCTTCGACTTCTCTCCTGGAGGCCCTCAGTCAGACCCATTGTTGACATGTGGCAAGACACTCCTCGGGGCGCGTCTTGCTTGGGCCTCTCTCCTGGAGGCGCTCAGTCAGACCGAGTGCTGACATGTGGCAAGACGCTCCTCGGGGCGCATCTTGCTTGGGCTTTTCTCCTGGAGGCTGTCAGTCAGACCCATTGTTGTCATGTGGCAAGACGCTCCTCGGGGCGCGTCTTGCTTGGGCCTCTCTCCTGGAGGCGCTCAGTCAGACCGAGTGCTGACATGTGGCAAGACGCTCTTCGGGGCACGTCTTGCTTGGGCCTCTCTCCTGGAGGCGCTCAGTCAGACCGAGTGCTGACATGTGGCAAGACGCTCCTCGGGGCGCATCTTGCTTCGGCTTCTCTCCTGGAGGCTCTCAGTCAGACCCATTGTTGTCATGTGGCAAGACGCTCCTCGGGGCGCGTCTTGCTTGGGCCTCTCTCCTGGAGGCGCTTAGTCAGACCCAGTGTTGACATGTGGCAAGACGCTCCTCCGGGCGCGTCTTGCTTGGGCCTCTCTCCTGGAGGCGCTCAGTTAGACCGAGTAGTGACATGTCGCAAGAAGCTCCTCGGGGCGCGTCTTGCTTGGGCCTCTCTCCTGGAGGCGCTCAGTCAGACCGAGTGCTGACATAAGGCAAGATGCTCCTCGGGGCGCGTCTTGCTGGGGCCTCTCTCCTGGAGGCGCTCAATCAGACCCAGTGGTGACACGTGGCAAGACGCTCCTCGGGGCGCGTCCTGGTTGGGCCTCTCTCCTGGAGGCGCTCAGTCAGACCCAGTGGTGACACGTGGCAAGACGCTCCTCGGGGCGCATCTTGCTTGGGCCTCTCTCCTGGAGGCGCTCAGTCAGACCCAGTGTTGACACGTGGCAAGACGCTCCTCGGGGCGCGTCTTGCTTGGGCCTCTCTCCTGGAGGCGCTCAGTCAGACCCAGTGTTGACATGTGGCAAGACACTCCTCGGGGCGCGTCTTGCTTTGGCCTCTCTCATGGAGGCCCTCTGTCAGACCCAGTGTTGACATGTGTCAAAACGCTCCTCGGGGCGCATCTTGCTTTGGCCTCTCTCCTGGAGGCCCTCAGTCAGACCGAGTGCTGACATGTGGCAAGAAGCTCCTCGGGGCGCGTCTTGCTTGGGCTTCTCTCCTGGAGAACCTCAGTAAGACCCATTGTTGACATGTGGCAAGACGCTCCTCGGGGCGCGTCTTGCTTGGGCCTCTCTCCTGGAGGCGCTCTGTCAGACTGAGTAGTGACATGTGGCCTGACGCTCCTCGGGGCGCGTGTTGCTTGGGCCTCTCCCCTGGAGGCGCTCAGTCAGACCAAGTGGTGACATGTGGCAAGACAGTCCTCGGGGCGCGTCTTGCTTGGGCCTCTCCCCTGGAGGCCCTCTGTCAGACCCAGTGTTAACATGTGTCAAGACGCTCCTCGGGGCGCGTCTTGCTTGGGCTTCTCTCCTGGAGGCCCTCAGTAAGACCCATTGTTGACATGTGGCAAGACGCTCCTTGGGGCGCGTCTTGCTTGGGCCTCTCTCCTGGAGGCGCTCAGTCAGAACGAGTGCTGACATGTGGAAAGACGCTCCTCGGGGCGCGTCTTGCTTGGGCCTCTCTCCTGGAGGCGCTCAGTCAGACCCAGTGGTGACATGTGGCTAGACACTCCTCGGGGAGCGTCTTGCTTGGGCCTCTCTCCTGGAGGCCCTCTGTCAGACCGAGTGTTGACATGTGGCAAGACTCTCCTCGGGGCGCGTCTTGCTTGGGCTTCTCTCATGGAGGCCCTCAGTCAGACCCAGTGTTGACATGTGTCAAGACGCTCCTCGGGGCGTGTCTTGCTTGGGCCTCTCTCCTGGAGGCGCTCAGTCAGACACAGTGTTGACATGTGGCAAGACGCTCCTCGGGGCGCGGCTTGCTTGGGCTTCTCTCCTGGAGGCCCTCAGTCAGGCCCATTGTTGACATGTGGCAAGACGCTCCTCGGGGCACGTCTTGCTTGGGCCTCTCTCCTGGAGGCGCTCAAACAGACCGAGTAGTGACATGTGGCAAGACGCTCCTCGGGGCGCGTCTTGCTGGGGCTTCTCTCACTGAGGCGCTCAGTCAGACCGAGTAGTGACATGTGGCAAGACGCTCCTCGGGGCGCGTCTTGCTTGGACCTCTCTCCCTGAGGCGCTCAGTCAGACCCAGTGTTGACATTTGGCAAGACACTCCTCGGGGCGCGTCTTGCTTGGGCCTCTCTCATGGAGGCCCTCTGTCAGACCGAGTGCTGACATGTGGCAAGAAGCTCCTCGGGGCGCGTCTTGCTTGGGCTTCTCTCCTGGAGGCCCTCAGTAAGAACCATTGTTGACATGTGGCAAGACGCTCCTCGGGGCGCGTCTTGCTGGTGCTTCTCTCATGGAGGCACTCAGTCAGACCCAGTGTTCACATGTGGCAAGACGCTCCTCGGGGCACGTCTTGCTTGGGCCTCTCTCCTTGAGGCGCTCAGTCAGACCCAGAGGAGACATGTGTCAAGACGCTCCTCGGGGCGCGTCTTGCTTGGGCCTCTCTCCTGGAGGCGGTCAGTCAGACCGAGTGCTGACATGTGGCAAGACGCTCCTCCGGCGCGTCTTGCTTGGGCCTCTCTCCTGGAGGCGCTCAGTCAGACCGAGTGCTGACATAAGGCAAGACGCACCTCGGGGCGCGTCTTGCTGGGGCCTCTCTCCTGGAGGTGCTCAATCAGACCCAGTGGTGACACGTGGCAAGACGCTCCTCGGGGCGCGTCTTGCTTGGGCCTGTCTCCTGGAGGAGCTCAGTCAGACCCAGTGTTGACACGTGGCAAGACGCTCCTCGGGGTGCGTCTTGTTTGGGCCTCTCTCCTGGAGGCGCTAAGTCAGACCCAGTGTTGACACGTGGCAAGACGCTCCTCGGGGTGCGTCTTGCTTGGGCCTCTCTCCTGGAGGCGCTCAGTCAGACCCAGTGTTGACAAGTGGCAAGACACTCCTCGGGGCGCGTCTTGCTTGGGCCTCTCTCATGGAGGCCCTCTTTCAGACCCAGTGTTGACATGTGTCAAGACGCTCCTCGGGGCGCGTCTTGCTTTGGCCTCTCCTGGAGGCGCTCAGTCAGACCGAGTGCTGACATGTGGCAAGAAGCTCCTCGCGGCGCGTCTTGCTTGGGCTTCTCTCCTGGAGGCCCTCAGTCAGACCCATTGTTGACATGTGGCAAGACGCTCCTCGGGGCGCGTCTTGCTTGGGCCTCTCTCCAGAAGGCCCTCAATCAGACCCAGTGTTGACACGTGGCAAGACGCTCCTCGGGGCGCTTCTTGCTTGGGCCTCTCTCCTGGAGGCGCTCAGTCAGACCCAGTGGTTACATGAGGCAAGACGCTCCTCGGGGCGCGTATTGCTTGGGCCTCTCTCCTGGATGCCCTCTGTCAGACCCAGTGTTGACATGTGGCAAGACTCTCCTCGGGGCGTGTCTTGCTTGGGCTTCTCTCATGGAGGCCCTCAGTCAGACCCAGTGTTGACATGTGTCAAGACGCTCCTCGGGGCGTGTCTTGCTTGGGCCTCTCTCCTGGAGGCGCTCAGTCAGACCCAGTGTTGACATGTGGCAAGACGCTCCCCGGGGCGCTTCTTGCTTGGGCTTCTCTCCTGGAGGCCCTCAGTCAGACCCATTGTTGACATGTGGCAAGACGCTCCTCGGGGCACGTCTTGCTTGGGCCTCTCTCCTGGAGGCGCTCAGTAAGACCGAGTGCTGACATGTGGCAAGACGCTCCTCGGGGCGCTTCTTGCTTGGGCTTCTCTCCTGGAGGCCCTCTGTCAGACCCAGTGTTGACATGTGGCAAAACGCTCCTCCGGGCGCGTCTTGCTTGGGCCTCTCTCCTGGAGGCGCTCAGTCAGACCCAGTGTTCACATGTGGCAAGACGCTCCTTGGGGCGCGTCTTGCTTGGGCCTCTCTCCTGGAGGCGCTCAGTCAGACCGAGTGCTGACATGTGGCAAGACGCTCCCCGGGGCGCGTCTTGCTTGGACTTCTCTCCTGGAGGCCCTCAGTCAGACCCATTGTTTTACATGTGGCAAGACGCTCCTCGGGGCGCGTCTTGCTTGGGCCTCTCTCCTGGAGGCGCTCAGTCAGACCGAGTGCTGACATGTGGCAAGACGCTCCTCGGGGCGCATCTTGCTTGGGCTTTTCTCCTGGAGGCTGTCAGTCAGACCCATTGTTGTCATGTGGCAAGACGCTCCTCGGGGCGCGTCTTGCTTGGGCCTCTCTCCTGGAGGCGCTCAGTCAGACCGAGTGCTGACATGTGGCAAGACGCTCCTCGGGGCGCGTCTTGCTTGGGCCTCTCTCCTGGAGGCGCTCAGTCAGACCGAGTGCTGACATGTGGCAAGACGCTCCTCGGGGCGCATCTTGCTTGGGCTTCTCTCCTGGAGGCTCTCAGTCAGACCCATTGTTGTCATGTGGCAAGACGCTCCTCGGGGCGCGTCTTGCTTGGGCCTCTCTCCTGGAGGCGCTCAGTCAGACCCAGTGTTGACATGTGGCAAGACGCTCCTCGGGCGTTTCTTGCTTGGGCCTCTCTCCTGGAGGCGCTCAGTCAGACCCAGTGTTGACATGTGGCAAGACGCTCCTCGGGGCGCGTCTTGCTTGGGCCTCTCTCCTGGAGACGCTCAGTCAGACCTAGTGCTGACATGTGGCAAGACGCTCCTCGGGGCGCGTCTTGCTTGGGCTTCTCTCCTGGAGGCCCTCAGTCAGACCCTTCGTTGACATGTGGCAAGACGCTCCTCGGGGCGCATCTTGCTTGGGCCTCTCTCCTGGAGTCGCTCAGTCAGACCCAGTGTTGACATGTGGCAAGACGCTCCTTGGGGCGCGTCTTGCTTGGCCCTTTCTCCTAGAGGCGCTCAGTCCGACCGAGTGCTGACATGTGGCAAGAAGCTCCTCGGGGCGCGTCTTGCTTGGGCCTCTCTCCAGAAGGCCCTCAATCAGACCCAGTGTTGACACGTGGCAAGACGCTCCTCGGGGCGCTTCTTGCTTGGGCCGCTCTCCTGGAGGCGCTCAGTCAGACCCAGTGGTGACATGTGGCAAGACGCTCCTCGGGGCGCGTATTGCTTGGGCCTCTCTCCTGGATGCCCTCTGTCAGACCCAGTGTTGACATGAGGCAAGACTCTCCTCGGAGCGCGTCTTGCTTGGACCTCTCTCCTGGTGGCGCTCAGTCAGACCCAGTGTTGACATGTGGCAAGATGCTCCTCGGGGCGCGTCTTGCTTGGGCCTCTCTCCTGGAGAAGCTCAGTCAGACCCAGTGTTCACATGTGGCAAGACGCTCCTCGGGGCGCGTCTTGCCTGGGCCTCTCTCCTGGAGGCGCTCAGTCAGACCCATTGTTGACATGTGGCAAGACGCTCCTCGGGGCACGTCTTGCTTGGGCCTCTCTCCTGGAGGCGCTCAGTCAGACCGAGTTCTGACCAGTGGCAAGACGCTCCTCGGGGCGTGTCTTGCTTGGGCTTCTCTCCTGGAGGCCCTCTGTCAGACCCAGTGTTGACATGTGGCAAAACGCTCCTCCGGGCGCGTCTTGCTTGGGCCTCTCTCCTGGAGGCGCTCAGTCAGACCCAGTGTTGACATGTGGCAAGACGCTCCTTGGGGCGCGTCTTGCTTGGGCCTCTCTCCTGGAGGCGCTCAGTCAGACCGAGTGCTGACATGTGGCAAGACGCTCCCCGGGGCGCGTCTTGCTGGGCCTTCTCTCATGGAGGCACTCAGTCAGACCCAGTGTTGACATGTGTCAAGACGCTCCTCGGGCGTTTCTTGCTTGGGCCTCTCTCCCGGAGGCGCTCAGTCAGACCCAGTGTTGACATGTGACAAGACGCTCCTCGGGGCGCGTATTGCTTGGGCCTCTCTCCTGGATGCCCTCTGTCAGACCCAGTGTTGACATGTTGCAAGACTCTCCTCGGGGCGCGTCTTGCTTGGGCTTCTCTCATGGAGGCCCTCAGTCAGACCCAGTGTTGACATGTGGCAAGACGCTCCCCGGGGCGCTTCTTGCTTGGGCTTCTCTCCTGGAGGCCCTCAGTCAGACCCATTGTTGACATGTGGCAAGACGCTCCTCGGGGCACGTCTTGCTTGGGCCTCTCTCCTGGAGGCGCTCAGTAAGACCGAGTGCTGACATGTGGCAAGACGCTCCTCGGGGCGCTTCTTGCTTGGGCTTCTCTCCTGGAGGCCCTCTGTCAGACCCAGTGTTGACATGTGGCAAAACGCTCCTCCGGGCGCGTCTTGCTTGGGCCTTTCTCCTGGAGGCGCTAAGTCAGACCGAGTGTTCACATGTGGCAAGACGCTCCTTGGGGCGCGTCTTGCTTGGGCCTCTCTCCTGGAGGCGCTCAGTCAGACCGAGTGCTGACATGTGGCAAGACGCTCCCCGGGGCGCGTCTTGCTTGGACTTCTCTCCTGGAGGCCCTCAGTCAGACCCATTGTTTTACATGTGGCAAGACGCTCCTCGGGGCGCGTCTTGCTTGGGCCTCTCTCCTGGAGGCGCTCAGTCAGACCGAGTTCTGACCAGTGGCAAGACGCTCCTCGGGGCGTGTCTTGCTTGGGCTTCTCTCCTGGAGGCCCTCTGTCAGACCCAGTGTTGACATGTGGCAAAACGCTCCTCCGGGCGCGTCTTGCTTGGGCTTCTCTCCTGGAGGCGCTCAGTCAGACCCAGTGTTGACATGTGGCAAGACGCTCCCTGGGGCGCGTCTTGCTTGGGCCTCTCTCCTGGAGGCGCTCAGTCAGACCGAGTGCTGACATGTGGCAAGACGCTCCCCGGGGCGCGTCTTGATGGGCCTTCTCTCATGGAGGCACTCAGTCAGACCCAGTGTTGACATGTGTCAAGACGCTCCTCGGGCGTTTCTTGCTTGGGCCTCTCTCCCGGAGGCGCTCAGTCAGACCCAGTGTTGACATGTGACAAGACGCTCCTCGGGGCGCGTATTGCTTGGGCCTCTCTCCTGGATGCCCTCTGTCAGACCCAGTGTTGACATGTTGCAAGACTCTCCTCGGGGCGCGTCTTGCTTGGGCTTCTCTCATGGAGGCCCTCAGTCAGACCCAGTGTTGACATGTGTCAAGACGCTCCTCAGGGCGTGTCTTGCTTGGGCCTCTCTCCTGGAGGCGCTCAGTCAGACCCAGTGTTGACATGTGGCAAGACGCTCCCCGGGGCGCTTCTTGCTTGGGCTTCTCTCCTGGAGGCCCTCAGTCAGACCCATTGTTGACATGTGGCAAGACGCTCCTCGGGGCACGTCTTGCTTGGGCCTCTCTCCTGGAGGCGCTCAGTAAGACCGAGTGCTGACATGTGGCAAGACGCTCCTCGGGGCGCTTCTTGCTTGGGCTTCTCTCCTGGAGGCCCTCTGTCAGACCCAGTGTTGACATGTGGCAAAACGCTCCTCCGGGCGCGTCTTGCTTGGGCCTCTCTCCTGGAGGCGCTCAGTCAGACCGAGTGTTCACATGTGGCAAGACGCTCCTTGGGGCGCGTCTTGCTTGGGCCTCTCTCCTGGAGGCGCTCAGTCAGACCGAGTGCTGACATGTGGCAAGACGCTTCCCGGGGCGCGTCTTGCTTGGACTTCTCTCCTGGAGGCCCTCAGTCAGACCCATTGTTTTACATGTGGCAAGACGCTCCTCGGGGCGCGTCTGTCTTGGGCCTCTCTCCTGGAGGCGCTCAGTCAGACCGAGTGCTGACATGTGGCAAGACGCTCCTCGGGGCGCATCTTGCTTGGGCTTTTCTCCTGGAGGCTGTCAGTCAGACCCATTGTTGTCATGTGGCAAGACGCTCCTCGGGGCGCGTCTTGCTTGGGCCTCTCTCCTGGAGGCGCTCAGTCAGACCGAGTGCTGACATGTGGCAAGACGCTCCTCGGGGCGCGTCTTGCTTGGGCCTCTCTCCTGGAGGCGCTCAGTCAGACCGAGTGCTGACATGTGGCAAGACGCTCCTCGGGGCGCATCTTGCTTGGGCTTCTCTCCTGGAGGCTCTCAGTCAGACCCATTGTTGTCATGTGGCAAGACGCTCCTCGGGGCGCGTCTTGCTTGGGCCTCTCTCCTGGAGGCGCTCAGTCAGACCCAGTGTTGACATGTGGCAAGACGCTCCTCGGGCGTTTCTTGCTTGGGCCTCTCTCCTGGAGGCGCTCAGTCAGACCCAGTGTTGACATGTGGCAAGACGCTCCTCGGGGCGCGTCTTGCTTGGGCCTCTCTCCTGGAGGCGCTCAGTCAGACCTAGTGCTGACATGTGGCAAGACGCTCCTCGGGGCGCGTCTTGCTTGGGCTTCTCTCCTGGAGGCCCTCAGTCAGACCCTTCGTTGACATGTGGCAAGACGCTCCTCGGGGCGCATCTTGCTTGGGCCTCTCTCCTGGAGGCGCTCAGTCAGACCCAGTGTTGACATGTGGCAAGACGCTCCTCGGGGCGCGTCTTGCTTGGGCCTCTCTCCAGAAGGCCCTCAATCAGACCCAGTGTTGACACGTGGCAAGACGCTCCTCGGGGCGCTTCTTGCTTGGGCCGCTCTCCTGGAGGCGCTCAGTCAGACCCAGTGGTGACATGTGGCAAGACGCTCCTCGGGGCGCGTATTGCTTGGGCCTCTCTCCTGGATGCCCTCTGTCAGACCCAGTGTTGACAAGAGGCAAGACTCTCCTCGGAGCGCGTCTTGCTTGGGCCTCTCTCCTGGAGGCGCTCAGTCAGACCCAGTGTTGACATGTGGCAAGATGCTCCTCGGGGCGCATCTTGCTTGGGCCTCTCTCCTGGAGGCGCTCAGTCAGACCCAGTGTTCACATGTGGCAAGACGCTCCTCGGGGCGCGCCTTGCCTGGGCCTCTCTCCTGGAGGCGCTCAGTCAGACCCATTGTTGACATGTGGCAAGACGCTCCTCGGGGCACGTCTTGCTTGGGCCTCTCTCCTGGAGGCGCTCAGTCAGACCGAGTTCTGACCAGTGGCAAGACGCTCCTCGGGGCGTGTCTTGCTTGGGCTTCTCTCCTGGAGGCCCTCTGTCAGACCCAGTGTTGACATGTGGCAAAACGCTCCTCCGGGCGCGTCTTGCTTGGGCCTCTCTCCTGGAGGCGCTCAGTCAGACCCAGTGTTGACATGTGGCAAGACGCTCCTTGGGGCGCGTCTTGCTTGGGACTCTCTCCTGGAGGCGCTCAGTCAGACCGAGTGCTGACATGTGGCAAGACGCTCCCCGGGGCGCGTCTTGCTGGGCCTTCTCTCATGGAGGCACTCAGTCAGACCCAGTGTTGACATGTGTCAAGACGCTCCTCGGGCGTTTCTTGCTTGGGCCTCTCTCCCGGAGGCGCTCAGTCAGACCCAGTGTTGACATGTGACAAGACGCTCCTCGGGGCGCGTCTTGCTTGGGCCTCTCTCCTGGAGGTGCTCAGTCAGACCCAGAGGTGACATGTGGCAAGACGCTCCTCGGGGCGCGTCTTGCTTGGGCCTCTCTCCTGGAGGCGCTCAGTCAGACCGAGTGCTGACATGTGGCAAGACGCTCCTTGGGGCGCGTCTTGCTTGGACTTCTCTCCTGGAGGCCCTCAGTCAGACCCATTGTTGACATGTGGCAAGACGCTCCTCGGGGCGCGTCTTGCTTGGGCCTCTCTCCTGGAGGCGCTCAGTCAGACCGAGTGCTGACATGTGGCAAGAGGCTCCTCGGGGCGCATCTTGCTTGGGCTTTTCTCCTGGAGGCTGTCAGTCAGACCCATTGTTCTCATGTGGCAAGACGCTCCTCGGGGCGCGTCTTGCTTGGGCCTCTCTCCTGGAGGCGCTCAGTCAGACCCAGAGGTGACATGTGGCAAGACGCTCCTCGGGGCGCGTCTTGCTTGGGCCTCTCTCCTGGAGGCGCTCAGTCAGACCGAGTGCTGACATGTGGCAAGACGCTCCTTGGGGCGCGTCTTGCTTGGGCCTCTCTCCTGGAGGCGCTCAGTCAGACCGAGTGCTGACATGTGGCAAGACGCTCCTCGGGGCGCATCTTGCTTCGGCTTCTCTCCTGGAGGCTCTCAGTCAGACCCATTGTTGTCATGTGGCAAGACGCTCCTCGGGGCGCGTCTTGCTTGGGCCTCTCTCCTGGAGGCGCTCAGTCAGACCCAGTGTTGACATGTGGCAAGAGGCTCCTCCGGGCGCGTCTTGCTTGGGCCTCTCTCCTGGAGGCCCTCAGTCAGACCCTTCGTTGACATGTGGCAAGACGCTCCTCAAGGCGCGTCTTGCTTGGGCTTCTCTCATGGAGGCCCTCAGTCAGACCCAGTGTTGACATGTGTCAAGACGCTCCTCGGGGCGTGTCTTGCTTGGGCCTCTCTCCTGGAGGCGCTCAGTCAGACCCAGTGTTGACATGTGGCAAGACGCTCCCCGGGGCGCTTCTTGCTTGGGCTTCTCTCCTGGAGGCCCTCAGTCAGACCCATTGTTGACATGTGGCAAGACGCTCCTCGGGGCACGTCTTGCTTGGGCCTCTCTCCTGGAGGCACTCAGTCAGACCGAGTAGTGACATGTGACAAGATGCTCCTCGGGGCGCGTCTTGCTTGGGCCTCTCTCCTGGAGGCGCTCATTCAGACCCAGTGTTCACATGTGGCAAGATGCTCCTCGGGGCACGTCTTGCTTGGGCCTCTCTCCTGGAGGCACTCAGTCAGACCGAGTAGTGACATGTGACAAGATGCTCCTCGGGGCGCGTCTTGCTTGGGCCTCTCTCCTGGAGGCGCTCATTCAGACCCAGTGTTCACATGTGGCAAGACGCTCCTCAGGGCGCGTCTTGCTTGGGCCTCTCTCCTGGAGGCGCTCAGTCAGACCCATTGTTGACATGTGGCAAGACGCTCCTCGGGGCACATCTTGCTTGGGCCTCTCTCCTGGAGGCGCTCAATAAGACCGAGTGCTTACATGTGGCAAGACGCTCCTCGGGGCGCTTCTTGCTTGGGCTTCTCTCCTGGAGGCCCTCAGTCAGACCCATTGTTGACATGTGGCAAGATGCTCCTCGGGGCGCATCTTGCTTGGGCCTCTCTCCTTGAGGCCCTCTGTCAGACCCAGTGTTGACATGTGGCAAAACGCTCCTCCGGGCGCGTCTTGCTTGGGCCTCTCTCCTGGAGGCGCTCAGTCAGACCCAGTGTTGACATGTGGCAAGACGCTCCTTGGGGCGCGTCTTGCTTGGGCCTCTCTCCTGGAGGCGCTCAGTCAGACCGAGTGCTGACATGTGGCAAGACGCTCCCCGGGGCACGTCTTGCTTGGGTTTCTCTCATGGAGGCACTCAGTCAGACCCAGTGTTGACATGTGTCAAGACGCTCCTCGGGCGTTTCTTGCTTGGGCCTCTCTCCCGGAGGCGCTCAGTCAGACCCAGTGTTGACATGTGACAAGACGCTCCTCGGGGCGCGTCTTGCTTGGGCCTCTCTCCTGGAGGTGCTCAGTCAGACCCAGAGGTGACATGTGGCAAGACGCTCCTCGGGGCGCATCTTGCTTTGGATTTTCTCCTGAAGGCTGTCAGTCAGACCCATTGTTGTCATGTGGCAAGGCGCTCCACGGGGCGCGTCTTGCTTGGGCCTCTCTCCTGGAGGCGCTCAGTCAGACCGAGTGCTGACATGTGGCAAGACGCTCCTCGGGGAGCGTCTTGCTTGGGCCTCTCTCCTGGGGAGGCGATCAGTCAGACCCAGTGTTGACATGTGTCAAGACGCTCCTCGGGCTTTTCTTGCTTGGGCCTCTCTCCTGGAGGCGCTCAGTCAGACCCAGTGTTGACATGTGGCAAGACGCTCCTCGGGGCGCGTCTTGCTTGGGCCTCTCTCCTGGAGGCGCTCAGTCAGACCTAGTGCTGACATGTGGCAAGACGCTCCTCGGGGCGCGTCTTGCTTGGGCTTCTCTCCTGGAGGCCCTCAGTCAGAACCTTCGTTGACATGTGGCAAGACGCTCCTCGGGGCGCATCTTGCTTGGGCCTCGCTCATGGAGGCGCTCAGTCAGACCCAGTGTTGACATGTGGCAAGACGCTCCTCGGGGCGCGTCTTGCATGGCCCTCTCTCCTGGAGGCGCTCAGTCAGACCGAGTGCTGACATGTGGCAAGACGCTCCTCGGGGCGCATCTTGCTTGGGCTTCTCTCCTGGAGGCCCTCACTCAGACCCATTGTTGACATGTGGCAAGAAGCTCCTCCGGGCGCATCTTGCATGGGCCTCTCTCCTGGAGGCGCTCAGTCAGACCGAGTGCTGACATGTGGCAAGACGCTCCTCGGGGAACGTCTTGCTGGGAATTCTCTCCTGGAGGCGCTCAGTCAGACCCAGTGTTGACATGTGACAAGACGCTCCTCGGGGCGCGTCTTTCTTGGGCCTCTCTCCTGGAGGCGCTCAGTCAGACCCAGAGATGACATGTGGCAAGACGCTCCTCGGGGCGCGTCTTGCTTGGGCCTCTCTCCTGGAGGCCCTCTGTCAAACCCAGTGTTGACATGTGGCAAGATGCTCCTCGGGGCGCATCTTGCTTGGGCCTCTCTCCTGGAGGCGCTCAGTCATACCGAGTGCTGACATGTGGCAAGACGCTCCTCGGGGCACGTCTTGCTGGGGCTTCTCTCCTGGAGGCGCTCAGTCAGACCCAGTGTTGACATGTGACAAGACGCTCCTCGGGGCGCGTCTTGCTTGTGCCTCTCTCCTGGAGGCGCTCAGTCAGACCCAGTGTTGACATGTGGCAAGACGCTCCCCGGGGCGCTTCTTGCTTGGGCTTCTCTCCTGGAGGCCCACAGTCAGACCCATTGTTGACATGTGGCAAGACGCTCCTCGGGGCACGTCTTGCTTGGGCCTCTCTCCTGGAGGCACTCAGTCAGACCGAGTAGTGACATGTGACAAGACGCTCCTCGGGGCGCGTCTTGCTTGGGCCTCTCTCCTGGAGGCGCTCAGTCAGACCCAGTGTTCACATGTGGCAAGACGCTCCTCGGGGCGCGTCTTGCTTGGGCTTCTCTCCTGGAGGCCCTCAGTCAGACCCATTGTTGACATGTGGCAAGACGCTCCTCGGGGCGCGTCTTGCTTGGGCCTCTCTCCTGGAGGCCCTCTGTCAAACCCAGTGTTGACATGTGGCAAGATGCTCCTCGGGGCGCATCTTGCTTGGGCCTCTCTCCTGGAGGCGCTCAGTCATACCGAGTGCTGACATGTGGCAAGACGCTCCTCGGGGCACGTCTTGCTGGGGCTTCTCTCCTGGAGGCGCTCAGTCAGACCCAGTGTTGACATGTGACAAGACGCTCCTCGGGGCGCGTCTTGCTTGTGCCTCTCTCCTGGAGGCGCTCAGTCAGACCCAGTGTTGACATGTGGCAAGACGCTCCCCGGGGCGCTTCTTGCTTGGGCTTCTCTCCTGGAGGCCCACAGTCAGACCCATTGTTGACATGTGGCAAGACGCTCCTCGGGGCACGTCTTGCTTGGGCCTCTCTCCTGGAGGCACTCAGTCAGACCGAGTAGTGACATGTGACAAGACGCTCCTCGGGGCGCGTCTTGCTTGGGCCTCTCTCCTGGAGGCGCTCAGTCAGACCCAGTGTTCACATGTGGCAAGACGCTCCTCGGGGCGCGTCTTGCTTGGGCTTCTCTCCTGGAGGCCCTCAGTCAGACCCATTGTTGACATGTGGCAAGACGCTCCTCGGGGCACGTCTTATTTGGGCCTCTCTCCTGGAGGCGCTCAGTAAGACCGAGTGCTGACATGTGGCAAGACGCTCCTCGGGGCGCTTCTTGCTTGGGCTTCTCTCCTGGAGGCCCTCAGTCAGACCCATTGTTGACATGTGGCAAGATGCTCCTCGGGGCGCATCTTGCTTGGGCCTCTCTCCTTGAGGCCCTCTGTCAGACCCAGTGTTGACATGTGGCAAAACGCTCCTCCGGGCGCGTCTTGCTTGGGCCTCTCTCCTGGAGGCGCTCAGTCAGACCCAGTGTTGACATGTGGCAAGACGCTCCTCGGGGCGCGTCTTTCTTGGGCCTCTCTCCTGGAGGCGCTCAGTCAGACCCAGAGATGACATGTGGCAAGACGCTCCTCGGGGCGCGTCTTGCTTGGGCCTCTCTCCTGGAGGCCCTCTGTCAAACCCAGTGTTGACATGTGGCAAGATGCTCCTCGGGGCGCATCTTGCTTGGGCCTCTCTCCTGTAGGCGCTCAGTCATACCGAGTGCTGACATGTGGCAAGACGCTCCTCGGGGCACGTCTTGCTGGGGCTTCTCTCCTGGAGGCGCTCAGTCAGACCCAGTGTTGACATGTGACAAGACGCTCCTCGGGGCGCGTCTTGCTTGTGCCTCTCTCCTGGAGGCGCTCAGTCAGACCCAGTGTTGACATGTGGCAAGATGCTCCTCGGGGCGCATCTTGCTTGGGCCTCTCTCCTGGAGGCGCTCAGTCATACCGAGTGCTGACATGTGGCAAGACGCTCCTCGGGGCACGTCTTGCTGGGGCTTCTCTCCTGGAGGCGCTCAGTCAGACCCAGTGTTGACATGTGACAAGACGCTCCTCGGGGCGCGTCTTGCTTGTGCCTCTCTCCTGGAGGCGCTCAGTCAGACCCAGTGTTGACATGTGGCAAGACGCTCCCCGGGGCGCTTCTTGCTTGGGCTTCTCTCCTGGAGGCCCACAGTCAGACCCATTGTTGACATGTGGCAAGACGCTCCTCGGGGCACGTCTTGCTTGGGCCTCTCTCCTGGAGGCACTCAGTCAGACCGAGTAGTGACATGTGACAAGACGCTCCTCGGGGCGCGTCTTGCTTGGGCCTCTCTCCTGGAGGCGCTCAGTCAGACCCAGTGTTCACATGTGGCAAGACGCTCCTCGGGGCGCGTCTTGCTTGGGCTTCTCTCCTGGAGGCCCTCAGTCAGACCCATTGTTGACATGTGGCAAGACGCTCCTCGGGGCACGTCTTATTTGGGCCTCTCTCCTGGAGGCGCTCAGTAAGACCGAGTGCTGACATGTGGCAAGACGCTCCTCGGGGCGCTTCTTGCTTGGGCTTCTCTCCTGGAGGCCCTCAGTCAGACCCATTGTTGACATGTGGCAAGATGCTCCTCGGGGCGCATCTTGCTTGGGCCTCTCTCCTTGAGGCCCTCTGTCAGACCCAGTGTTGACATGTGGCAAAACGCTCCTCCGGGCGCGTCTTGCTTGGGCCTCTCTCCTGGAGGCGCTCAGTCAGACCCAGTGTTGACATGTGGCAAGACGCTCCTCGGGGCGCGTCTTTCTTGGGCCTCTCTCCTGGAGGCGCTCAGTCAGACCCAGAGATGACATGTGGCAAGACGCTCCTCGGGGCGCGTCTTGCTTGGGCCTCTCTCCTGGAGGCCCTCTGTCAAACCCAGTGTTGACATGTGGCAAGATGCTCCTCGGGGCGCATCTTGCTTGGGCCTCTCTCCTGGAGGCGCTCAGTCATACCGAGTGCTGACATGTGGCAAGACGCTCCTCGGGGCACGTCTTGCTGGGGCTTCTCTCCTGGAGGCGCTCAGTCAGACCCAGTGTTGACATGTGACAAGACGCTCCTCGGGGCGCGTCTTGCTTGGGCCTCTCTCCTGGAGGCGCTCAGTCAGACCCAGTGTTCACATGTGGCAAGACGCTCCTCGGGGCGCGTCTTGCTTGGGCTTCTCTCCTGGAGGCCCTCAGTCAGACCCATTGTTGACATGTGGCAAGACGCTCCTCGGGGCACGTCTTATTTGGGCCTCTCTCCTGGAGGCGCTCAGTAAGACCGAGTGCTGACATGTGGCAAGACGCTCCTCGGGGCGCTTCTTGCTTGGGCTTCTCTCCTGGAGGCCCTCAGTCAGACCCATTGTTGACATGTGGCAAGATGCTCCTCGGGGCGCATCTTGCTTGGGCCTCTCTCCTTGAGGCCCTCTGTCAGACCCAGTGTTGACATGTGGCAAAACGCTCCTCCGGGCGCGTCTTGCTTGGGCCTCTCTCCTGGAGGCGCTCAGTCAGACCCAGTGTTGACATGTGGCAAGACGCTCCTTGGGGCGCGTCTTGCTTGGGCCTCTCTCCTGGAGGCGCTCAGTCAGACCGAGTGCTGACATGTGGCAAGACGCTCCCCGGGGCGCGTCTTGCTGGGGCTTCTCTCATGGAGGCACTCAGTCAGACCCAGTGTTGACATGTGGCAAGACGCTCCTCAGGGCGCGTCTTGCTTGGGCCTCTCTCCTGGGGAGGCGATCAGTCAGACCCAGTGTTGACATGTGTCAAGACGCTCCTCGGGCGTTTCTTGCTTGGGCCTCTCTCCCGGAGGCGCTCAGTCAGACCCAGTGTTGACATGTGACAAGAGACTCCTCGGGGCGCGTCTTGTTTGGGCCTCTCTCCTGGAGGTGCTCAGTCAGACCCAGAGGTGACATGTGGCAAGACGCTCCTCGGGGCGCGTCTTGCTTGGGCCTCTCTCCTAGAGGCGCTCAGTCAGACCGAGTGCTGACATGTGGCAAGACGCTCCTTGGGGCGCGTCTTGCTTGGACTTCTCTCCTGGAGGCCCTCAGTCAGACCCATTGTTGACATGTGGCAAGACGCTCCTCGGGGCGCGTCTTGCTTGGACCTCTCTCCTGGAGGCGCTCAGTCAGACCGAGTGCTGACATGTGGCAAGACGCTCCTCGGGGCGCATCTTGCTTGGGCTTTTCTCCTGGAGGCTCTCAGTCAGACCCATTGTTGTAATGTGGCAAGACGCTCCTCGGGGCGCGTCTTGCTTGGGCCTCTCTCCTGGAGGCGCTCAGTCAGACCGAATGCTGACATGTGGCAAGACGCTCCTCGGGGCGCGTCTTGCTTGGGCCTCTCTCCTGGAGGCGCTCAGTCAGACCGAGTGCTGACATGTGGCAAGACGCTCCTCGGGGCGCATCTTGCTTGGGCTTCTCTCCTGGAGGCTCTCAGTCAGACCCATTGTTGTCATGTGGAAAGACGCTCCTCGGGGCGCGTCTTGCTTGGGCCTCTCTCCTGGAGGCGCTCAGTCAGACCCAGTGTTGACATGTGGCAAGACGCTCCTCCGGGCGCGTCTTGCTTGGGCCTCTCACCTGGAGGCGCTCAGTCAGACCCAGTGTTGACATGTGGCAAGACGCTCCTCGGGGCGCGTCTTGCTTGGGCCTCTCTCCTGGGGAGGCGATCAGTCAGACCCAGTGTTGACATGTGTCAAGACGCTCCTCGGGCGTTTCTTGCTTGGGCCTCTCTCCTTGAGGCGCTCAGTCAGACCCAGTGTTGACATGTGGCAGGACGCTCCTCGGGGCGCGTCTTGCTTGGCCCTCTCTCCTGGAGGCGCTCAGTCAGACCTAGTGCTGACATGTGGCAAGACGCTCCTCGGGGCGCATCTTGCTTGGGCTTCTCTCCTGGAGGCCCTCACTCAGACCCATTGTTGACATGTGGCAAGACGCTCCTCTGGGCGCATCTTGCTTGGGCCTCTCTCCTGGAGGCGCTCAGTCAGACCGAGTGCTGACATGTGGCAAGACGCTCCTCGGGGCACGTCTTGCTGGGGCTTCTCTCCTGGAGGCGCTCAGTCAGACCCAGTGTTGACATGTGACAAGACGCTCCTCGGGGCGCGTCTTTCTTGGGCCTCTCTCCTGGAGGCGCTCAGTCAGACCCAGAGGTGACATGTGGCAAGACGCTCCTCGGGGCGCGTCTTGCTTGGGCCTCTCTCCTGGAGGCCCTCTGTCAAACCCAGTGTTGACATGTGGCAAGATGCTCCTCGGGGCGCATCTTGCTTGGGCCTCTCTCCTGGAGGCGCTCAGTCATACCGAGTGCTGACATGTGGCAAGACGCTCCTCGGGGCACGTCTTGCTGGGGCTTCTCTCCTGGAGGCGCTCAGTCAGACCCAGTGTTGACATGTGACAAGACGCTCCTCGGGGCGCGTCTTGCTTGGGCCTCTCTCCTGGAGGCGCTCAGTCAGACCCAGTGTTGACATGTGGCAAGACACTCCTCGGGGCGCATCTTGCTTGGGCCTCTCTCATGGAGGCCCTCTGTCAGACCCAGTGTTGACATGTGTCAAGACGCTCCTCGGGGCGCATCTTGCTTTGGCCTCTCTCCTGGAGGCGCTCAGTCAGACCGAGTGCTGACATGTGGCAAGAAGCTCCTCGGAGCGCGTCATGCTTGGGCCTCTCTCCTGGAGGCCCTCAGTCAGCCCCTATGTTGACATGTGGCAAGACGCTCCTCGGGGAGCGTATTGCTTGGGCCTCTCTCCTGGATGCCCTCTGTCGGACCCAGTGTTGACATGTGGCAAGACTCTCCTCGGGGCGCGTCTTGCTTGGGCTTCTCACATGGAGGCCCTCAGTCAGACCGAGTAGTGACATGTGACAAGACGCTCCTCGGGGCGCGTCTTGCTGGGGCTTCTCTCATGGAGGCACTCAGTCAGACCCAGTGTTGACATGTGGCAAGACACTCCTCGGGGCGCGTGTTGCTTAGACCTCTCTCCTGGAGGCGCTCAGCCAGACCCAGTGTTGACATGTGTCAAGACGCTCCTCGGGCGTTTCATGCTTGGGCCTCTCTCCTGGAGGCGCTCAGTCAGACCCAGAGGTGACATGTGGCAAGACGCTCCTCGGGCCTCTCTCCTGGAGGCGCTCAGTCAGACCGAGTGCTGATATAAGGCAAGATGCTCCTCAGGGCGCGTCTTGCTGGGGCCTCTCTCCTGGAGGTGCTCAATCAGACCCAGTGGTGACACGTGGCAAGATGCTCCTCGGGGCGCGTCTTGCTTGGGCCTGTCTCCTGGAGGAGCTCAGTCAGACCCCGTGGTGACACGTGGCAAGACGCTCCTCGGGGCGCATCTTGCTTGGGCCTCTCTCCTGGAGGCGCTCAGTCAGACCGAGTGCTGACATGTGGCAAGACGCTCCTTGGGGCGCGTCTTGCTTGGACTTCTCTCCTGGAGGCCCTCAGTCAGACCCATTGTTGACATGTGGCAAGACGCTCCTCGGGGCTTGTCTTGCTTGGGCCTCTCTCCTGGAGGCGCTCAGTCAGACCGAGTGCTGACAAGTGGCAAGACGCTCCTCGGGGTGCATCTTGCTTGGGCTTTTCTCCTGGAGGCTCTCAGTCAGACCCATTGTTGTAATGTGGCAAGATGCTCCTCGGGGCGCGTCTTGCTTGGGCCTCTCTCCTGGAGGCACTCAGTCAGACCGAATGCTGACATGTGGCAAGCCGCTCCTCGGGGCGCGTCTTGCTTGGGCCTCTCTCCTGGAGGCGCTCAGTCAGACCGAGTGCTGACATGTGGCAAGACGCTCCTCGGGGCGCATCTTGCTTGGGCTTCTCTCCTGGAGGCTCTCAGTCAGACCCATTGTTGTCATGTGGAAAGACGCTCCTCGGGGCGCGTCTTGCTTGGGCCTCTCTCCTGGAGGCGCTCAGTCAGACCCAGTGTTGACATGTGGCAAGACGCTCCTCCGGGCGCGTCTTGCTTGGGCCTCTCACCTGGAGGCCCTCAGTCAGACCCAGTGTTGACATGTGGCAATACGCTCCTCGGGGCGCGTCTTGCTTGGGCCTCTCTCCTGGGGAGGCGATCAGTCAGACCCAGTGTTGACATGTGTCAAGACACTCCTCGGGCGTTTCTTACTTGGGCCTCTCTCCTGGAGGCGCTCAGTCAGACCCAGTGTTGACATGTGGCAAGACGCTCCTCGGGGCGCGTCTTGCTTGGCCCTCTCTCCTGGAGGCGCTCAGTCAGACCTAGTGCTGACATGTGGCAAGACGCTCCTCGGGGCGCATCTTGCTTGGGCTTCTCTCCTGGAGGCCCTCACTCAGACCCATTGTTGACATGTGGCAAGATGCTCCTCTGGGCGCATCTTGCTTGGGCCTCTCTCCTGGAGGCGCTCAGTCAGACCGAGTGCTGACATGTGGCAAGACGCTCCTCGGGGCACGTCTTGCTGGGGCTTCTCTCCTGGAGGCGCTCAGTCAGACCCAGTGTTGACATGTGACAAGACGCTCCTCGGGGCGCGTCTTTCTTGGGCCTCTCTCCTGGAGGCGCTCAGTCAGACCCAGAGGTGACATGTGGCAAGACGCTCCTCGGGGCGCGTCTTGCTTGGGCCTCTCTCCTGGAGGCCCTCTGTCAAACCCAGTGTTGACATGTGGCAAGATGCTCCTCGGGGCGCATCCTGCTTGGGCCTCTCTCCTGGAGGCGCTCAGTCATACCGAGTGCTGACATGTGGCAAGACGCTCCTCGGGGCACGTCTTGCTGGGGCTTCTCTCCTGGAGGCGCTCAGTCAGACCCAGTGTTGACATGTGACAAGACGCTCCTCGGGGCGCGTCTTGCTTGGGCCTCTCTCCTGGAGGCGAACAGTCAGACCCAGTGTTGACATGTGGCAAGACACTCCTCGGGGCGCATCTTGCTTGGGCCTCTCTCATGGAGGCCCTCTGTCAGACCCAGTGTTGACATGTGTCAAGACGCTCCTCGGGGCGCATCTTGCTTTGGCCTCTCTCCTGGAGGCGCTCAGTCAGACCGAGTGCTGACATGTGGCAAGAAGCTCCTCGGGGCGCGTCATGCTTGGGCCTCTCTCCTGGAGGCCCTCAGTCAGCCCCTATGTTGACATGTGGCAAGACGCTCCTCGGGGCGCGTATTGCTTGGGCCTCTCTCCTGGATGCCCTCTGTCAGACCCAGTGTTGACATGTGGCAAGACTCTCCTCGGGGCGCGTCTTGCTTGGGCTTCTCACATGGAGGCCCTCAGTCAGACCCAGTGTTGACATGTGTCAAGACGCTCCTCGGGGCGTGTCTTTCTTGGGCCTCTCTCCTGGAGGCGCTCAGTCAGACTCAGTGTTGACATGTGGCAAGACGCTCCTCGGGGCGCTTCTTGCTTGGGCTTCTCTCCTGGAGGCCCTCATTCAGACCCATTGTTGACATGTGACAAGACGCTCCTCGGGGCACGTCTTGCTTGGGCCTCTCTCCTGGAGGCGCTCAGTCAGACCGAGTAGTGACATGTGACAAGACGCTCCTCGGGGCGCGTCTTGCTGGGGCTTCTCTCATGGAGGCACTCAGTCAGACCCAGTGTTGACATGTGGCAAGACGCTCCTCGGGGCGCGTGTTGCTTAGACCTCTCTCCTGGAGGCGCTCAGCCAGACCCAGTGTTGACATGTGTCAAGACGCTCCTCGGGCCTCTCTCCTGGAGGCGCTCAGTCAGACCGAGTGCTGACATGTGGCAAGACGCTCCTCCGGGCGCGTCTTGCTTGGGCCTCTCTCCTGGAGGCGCTCAGTCAGACCGAGTGCTGATATAAGGCAAGATGCTCCTCAGGGCGCGTCTTGCTGGGGCCTGTCTCCTGGAGGAGCTCAGTCAGACCCCGTGGTGACACGTGGCAAGACGCTCCTCGGGGCGCATCTTGCTTGGGCCTCTCTCCTGGAGGCGCTAAGTCAGACCCAGTCTTGACACCTGGCAAGACGCTCCTCGGGACGCGTCTTGCTTGGGCCTCTCTCCTGGAGGCGCTCAGTCAGACCCAGTGTTGACATGTGGCAAGACACTCCTCGGGGCGCGTCTTGCTTGGGCCTCTCTCATGGACGCCCTCTGTCAGACCCAGTGTTGACATGTGTCAAGACGCTCCTCGGGGCGCGTCTTGCTTTGGCCTCTCTCTTGGAGGCGCTCAGTCAGACCGAGTGCTGACATGTGACAAGAAGCTCCTCGGGGCGTGTCTTGCTTGGGCTTTTCTCCTGGAGGCCCTCAGTCAGACCCATTGTTGACATGTGGCAAGACGCTCCTCGGGGCGCGTCTTGCTTGGGCCTCTCTCCAGAAGGCCCTCAATCAGACCCAGTGTTGACACGTGGCAAGACGCTCCTCGGGGCGCTTCTTGCTTGGGCCTCTCTCCTGGAGGCGCTCAGTCAGACCCAGTGGTGACATGTGGCAAGACGCTCCTCGGGGCGCGTATTGCTTGGGCCTCTCTCCTGGATGCCCTCTGTCAGACCCAGTGTTGACATGTGGCAAGACGCTCCTCGGGGCGCTTCTGTCTTGGGCCTCTCTCCTGGAGGCGCTCAGTCAGACCCAGTGGTGACATGTGGCAAGACGCTCCTCGGGGCACGTCCTACTTGGGCCTCTCTCCTGGAGGCGCTCAGTCAGACCGAGTAGTGACATGTGACAAGACGCTCCTCGGGGCGCGTCTTGCTTGGGCCTCTCTCCTGGAGGCGCTCAGTCAGACCCAGTGTTGACATGTGGCAAGACGCTCCTCGGGGCGCGTCTTGCTTGGGCCTCTCTCCTGGAGGTTCTCAGTCACACCCAGTGTTGACATGTGGCAAGATGCTCCTCGGGGCACGTCTTGCTTGGGCGTCTCTCCTGGAGGCGCTCAGTCAGACCCAGTGTTCACATGTGGCAAGACGCTCCTCGGGGCGCTTCTTGCTTGGGCCTCTCTCCTGGAGGCGCTTAGTCAGACCCATTGTTGACATGTGGCAAGACGCTCCTCGGGGCACTTCTTGCTTTGGCCTCTCTCCTGGAGGCGCTCAGTCAGACCGAGTTCTGACATGTGGCAAGACGCTCCTCGGGGCGCGTCTTGCTTGGGCTTCTCTCCTGGAGGCCCTCAGTCAGACCCATTGTTGACATGTGGCAAGACGCTCCTCGGGGCGCGTCTTATTTGGGCCTCTCTGCTGGAGGCGCTCAGTAAGACTGAGTGCTGACATTTGACAAGACGCTCCTCGGGGCGCGTCTTGCTGGGGCTTCTCTCATGGAGGCACTCAGTCAGACCCAGTGTTGACATGTGGCAAGACGCTCCTCGGGGCGCGTGTTGCTTAGACCTCTCTCCTGGAGGCGCTCAGCCAGACCCAGTGTTGACATGTGTCAAGACGCTCCTCGGGCATTTCTTGCTTGGGCCTCTCTCCTGGAGGCGCTCAGTCAGACCCAGAGGTGACATGTGGCAAGACGCTCCTCGGGCCTCTCTCCTGGAGGCGCTCAGTCAGACCCAGTGTTGACATGTTGCAAGACGCTCCTCGGGGCGCGTGTTGCTTAGACCTCTCTCCTGGAGGCGCTCAGTCAGACCCAGTGGTGACATGTGGCAAGACGCTCCTCGGGGCACGTCTTGCTTGGGCCTCTCTCCTGGAGGCGCTCAGTCAGACCCAGTGTTAACATGTGTCAAGACGCTCCTCGGGCGTTTCTTGCTTGGGCCTCTCTCCTGGAGGCGCTCAGTCAGACCCAGAGGTGACATGTGGCAAGACGCTCCTCGGGCCTCTCTCCTGGAGGCGCTCAGTCAGACCGAGTGCTGACATGTGGCAAGACGCTCCTCCGGGCGCGTCTTGCTTGGGCCTCTCTCCTGGAGGCGCTCAGTCAGACCCAGAGGTGACATGTGGCAAGACGCTCCTCGGGGCGCGTCTTGCTTGGGCCTCTCTCCTGGAGGCCCTCTGTCAAACCCAGTGTTGACATGTGGCAAGATGCTCCTCGGGGCGCATCCTGCTTGGGCCTCTCTCCTGGAGGCGCTCAGTCATACCGAGTGCTGACATGTGGCAAGACGCTCCTCGGGGCACGTCTTGCTGGGGCTTCTCTCCTGGAGGCGCTCAGTCAGACCCAGTGTTGACATGTGACAAGACGCTCCTCGGGGCGCGTCTTGCTTGGGCCTCTCTCCTGGAGGCGAACAGTCAGACCCAGTGTTGACATGTGGCAAGACACTCCTCGGGGCGCATCTTGCTTGGGCCTCTCTCATGGAGGCCCTCTGTCAGACCCAGTGTTGACATGTGTCAAGACGCTCCTCGGGGCGCATCTTGCTTTGGCCTCTCTCCTGGAGGCGCTCAGTCAGACCGAGTGCTGACATGTGGCAAGAAGCTCCTCGGGGCGCGTCATGCTTGGGCCTCTCTCCTGGAGGCCCTCAGTCAGCCCCTATGTTGACATGTGGCAAGACGCTCCTCGGGGCGCGTATTGCTTGGGCCTCTCTCCTGGATGCCCTCTGTCAGACCCAGTGTTGACATGTGGCAAGACTCTCCTCGGGGCGCGTCTTGCTTGGGCTTCTCACATGGAGGCCCTCAGTCAGACCCAGTGTTGACATGTGTCAAGACGCTCCTCGGGGCGTGTCTTTCTTGGGCCTCTCTCCTGGAGGCGCTCAGTCAGACTCAGTGTTGACATGTGGCAAGACGCTCCTCGGGGCGCTTCTTGCTTGGGCTTCTCTCCTGGAGGCCCTCATTCAGACCCATTGTTGACATGTGACAAGACGCTCCTCGGGGCACGTCTTGCTTGGGCCTCTCTCCTGGAGGCGCTCAGTCAGACCGAGTAGTGACATGTGACAAGACGCTCCTCGGGGCGCGTCTTGCTGGGGCTTCTCTCATGGAGGCACTCAGTCAGACCCAGTGTTGACATGTGGCAAGACGCTCCTCGGGGCGCGTGTTGCTTAGACCTCTCTCCTGGAGGCGCTCAGCCAGACCCAGTGTTGACATGTGTCAAGACGCTCCTCGGGCCTCTCTCCTGGAGGCGCTCAGTCAGACCGAGTGCTGACATGTGGCAAGACGCTCCTCCGGGCGCGTCTTGCTTGGGCCTCTCTCCTGGAGGCGCTCAGTCAGACCGAGTGCTGATATAAGGCAAGATGCTCCTCAGGGCGCGTCTTGCTGGGGCCTGTCTCCTGGAGGAGCTCAGTCAGACCCCGTGGTGACACGTGGCAAGACGCTCCTCGGGGCGCATCTTGCTTGGGCCTCTCTCCTGGAGGCGCTAAGTCAGACCCAGTCTTGACACCTGGCAAGACGCTCCTCGGGACGCGTCTTGCTTGGGCCTCTCTCCTGGAGGCGCTCAGTCAGACCCAGTGTTGACATGTGGCAAGACACTCCTCGGGGCGCGTCTTGCTTGGGCCTCTCTCATGGACGCCCTCTGTCAGACCCAGTGTTGACATGTGTCAAGACGCTCCTCGGGGCGCGTCTTGCTTTGGCCTCTCTCTTGGAGGCGCTCAGTCAGACCGAGTTCTGACATGTGACAAGAAGCTCCTCGGGGCGTGTCTTGCTTGGGCTTTTCTCCTGGAGGCCCTCAGTCAGACCCATTGTTGACATGTGGCAAGACGCTCCTCGGGGCGCGTCTTGCTTGGGCCTCTCTCCAGAAGGCCCTCAATCAGACCCAGTGTTGACACGTGGCAAGACGCTCCTCGGGGCGCTTCTTGCTTGGGCCTCTCTCCTGGAGGCGCTCAGTCAGACCCAGTGGTGACATGTGGCAAGACGCTCCTCGGGGCGCGTATTGCTTGGGCCTCTCTCCTGGATGCCCTCTGTCAGACCCAGTGTTGACATGTGGCAAGACGCTCCTCGGGGCGCTTCTGTCTTGGGCCTCTCTCCTGGAGGCGCTCAGTCAGACCCAGTGGTGACATGTGGCAAGACGCTCCTCGGGGCACGTCCTACTTGGGCCTCTCTCCTGGAGGCGCTCAGTCAGACCGAGTAGTGACATGTGACAAGACGCTCCTCGGGGCGCGTCTTGCTTGGGCCTCTCTCCTGGAGGCGCTCAGTCAGACCCAGTGTTGACATGTGGCAAGACGCTCCTCGGGGCGCGTCTTGCTTGGGCCTCTCTCCTGGAGGTTCTCAGTCACACCCAGTGTTGACATGTGGCAAGATGCTCCTCGGGGCACGTCTTGCTTGGGCGTCTCTCCTGGAGGCGCTCAGTCAGACCCAGTGTTCACATGTGGCAAGACGCTCCTCGGGGCGCTTCTTGCTTGGGCCTCTCTCCTGGAGGCGCTTAGTCAGACCCATTGTTGACATGTGGCAAGACGCTCCTCGGGGCACTTCTTGCTTTGGCCTCTCTCCTGGAGGCGCTCAGTCAGACCGAGTTCTGACATGTGGCAAGACGCTCCTCGGGGCGCGTCTTGCTTGGGCTTCTCTCCTGGAGGCCCTCAGTCAGACCCATTGTTGACATGTGGCAAGACGCTCCTCGGGGCGCGTCTTATTTGGGCCTCTCTGCTGGAGGCGCTCAGTAAGACTGAGTGCTGACATTTGACAAGACGCTCCTCGGGGCGCGTCTTGCTGGGGCTTCTCTCATGGAGGCACTCAGTCAGACCCAGTGTTGACATGTGGCAAGACGCTCCTCGGGGCGCGTGTTGCTTAGACCTCTCTCCTGGAGGCGCTCAGCCAGACCCAGTGTTGACATGTGTCAAGACGCTCCTCGGGCATTTCTTGCTTGGGCCTCTCTCCTGGAGGCGCTCAGTCAGACCCAGAGGTGACATGTGGCAAGACGCTCCTCGGGCCTCTCTCCTGGAGGCGCTCAGTCAGACCCAGTGTTGACATGTTGCAAGACGCTCCTCGGGGCGCGTGTTGCTTAGACCTCTCTCCTGGAGGCGCTCAGTCAGACCCAGTGGTGACATGTGGCAAGACGCTCCTCGGGGCACGTCTTGCTTGGGCCTCTCTCCTGGAGGCGCTCAGTCAGACCCAGTGTTAACATGTGTCAAGACGCTCCTCGGGCGTTTCTTGCTTGGGCCTCTCTCCTGGAGGCGCTCAGTCAGACCCAGAGGTGACATGTGGCAAGACGCTCCTCGGGCCTCTCTCCTGGAGGCGCTCAGTCAGACCGAGTGCTGACATGTGGCAAGACGCTCCTCCGGGCGCGTCTTGCTTGGGCCTCTCTCCTGGAGGCGCTCAGTCAGACCGAGTGCTGACATAAGGCAAGATGCTCCTCAGGGCGCGTCTTGCTGGGGCCTCTCTCCTGGAGGTGCTCAATCAGACCCAGTGGTGACACGTGGCAAGACGCTCCTCGGGGCGCGTCTTGCTTGGGCCTGTCTCCTGGAGGAGCTCAGTCAGACCCAGTTGTGACACAAGGCAAGACGCTCCTCGGGGCGCATCTTGCTTGGGCCTCTCTCCTGGAGGCGCTAAGTCAGACCCAGTGTTGACACGTGGCAAGACGCTCCTCGGGGCGCTTCTTGCTTGGGCCTCTCTCCTGGAGGCGCTCAGTCAGACACAGTGTTGACATGTGGCAAGACACTCCTCGGGGCGCGTCTTGCTTGGGCCTCTCTCATGGAGGCCCTCTGTCAGACCCAGTGTTGACGTGTGTCAAGACGCTCCTCCGGGCGCGTCTTGCTTTGGCCTCTCTCCTGGAGGCGCTCAGTCAGACCGAGTGCTGACATGTGGCAAGAAGCTCCTCGGGGCGTGTCTTGCTTGGGCTTCTCTCCTGGAGGCCCTCAGTCAGACCCATTGATGACATGTGGCAAGACGGTCCTCGGGGCGCGTCTTGCTTGGGCCTCTCTCCAGAAGGCCCTCAATCAGACCCAGTGTTGACACGTGGCAAGACGCTCCTCGGGGCGCTTCTTGCTTGGGCCTCTCTCCTGGAGGCGCTCAGTCAGACCCAGTGGTGACATGTGGCAAGACGCTCCTCGGGGCGTGTATTGCTTGTCTCTCTCTCCTGGATGCCCTCTGTCAGACCCAGTGTTGACATGTTGCAAGACGCTCCTCGGGGCGCGTTTTGCTTCGGCCTCTCTCCAGAAGGCCCTCAATCAGACCCAGTGTTGACACGGGGCAAGACGCTCCTCGGGGCGCTTCATGCTTGGGCCTCTCTCCTGGAGGCGCTCAGTCAGACCCAGTGGTGACATGTGGCAAGACGCTCCTCGGGGCACGTCTTGCTTGGGCCTCTCTCCTGGAGGCGCTCAGTCAGACCCAGAGGTGACATGTGGCAAGACGCTCCTCGGGCCTCTCTCCTGGAGGCGCTCAGTCAGACCCAGTGTTGACATGTTGCAAGACGCTCCTCGGGGCGCGTGTTGCTTAGACCTCTCTCCTGGAGGCGCTCAGTCAGACCCAGTGGTGACATGTGGCAAGACGCTCCTCGGGGCACGTCTTGCTTGGGCCTCTCTCCTGGAGGCGCTCAGTCAGACCGAGTAGTGACATGTGACAAGACGCTCCTCGGGGCGCGTCTTGCTTGGGCCTCTCTCCTGGAGGCGAACAGTCAGACCCAGTGTTGACATGTGGCAAGACACTCCTCGGGGCGCATCTTGCTTGGGCCTCTCTCATGGAGGCCCTCTGTCAGACCCAGTGTTGACATGTGTCAAGACGCTCCTCGGGGCGCATCTTGCTTTGGCCTCTCTCCTGGAGGCGCTCAGTCAGACCGAGTGCTGACATGTGGCAAGAAGCTCCTCGGGGCGCGTCATGCTTGGGCCTCTCTCCTGGAGGCCCTCAGTCAGCCCCTATGTTGACATGTGGCAAGACGCTCCTCGGGGCGCGTATTGCTTGGGCCTCTCTCCTGGATGCCCTCTGTCAGACCCAGTGTTGACATGTGGCAAGACTCTCCTCGGGGCGCGTCTTGCTTGGGCTTCTCACATGGAGGCCCTCAGTCAGACCCAGTGTTGACATGTGTCAAGACGCTCCTCGGGGCGTGTCTTTCTTGGGCCTCTCTCCTGGAGGCGCTCAGTCAGACTCAGTGTTGACATGTGGCAAGACGCTCCTCGGGGCGCTTCTTGCTTGGGCTTCTCTCCTGGAGGCCCTCATTCAGACCCATTGTTGACATGTGACAAGACGCTCCTCGGGGCACGTCTTGCTTGGGCCTCTCTCCTGGAGGCGCTCAGTCAGACCGAGTAGTGACATGTGACAAGACGCTCCTCGGGGCGCGTCTTGCTGGGGCTTCTCTCATGGAGGCACTCAGTCAGACCCAGTGTTGACATGTGGCAAGACGCTCCTCGGGGCGCGTGTTGCTTAGACCTCTCTCCTGGAGGCGCTCAGCCAGACCCAGTGTTGACATGTGTCAAGACGCTCCTCGGGCCTCTCTCCTGGAGGCGCTCAGTCAGACCGAGTGCTGACATGTGGCAAGACGCTCCTCCGGGCGCGTCTTGCTTGGGCCTCTCTCCTGGAGGCGCTCAGTCAGACCGAGTGCTGATATAAGGCAAGATGCTCCTCAGGGCGCGTCTTGCTGGGGCCTGTCTCCTGGAGGAGCTCAGTCAGACCCCGTGGTGACACGTGGCAAGACGCTCCTCGGGGCGCATCTTGCTTGGGCCTCTCTCCTGGAGGCGCTAAGTCAGACCCAGTCTTGACACCTGGCAAGACGCTCCTCGGGACGCGTCTTGCTTGGGCCTCTCTCCTGGAGGCGCTCAGTCAGACCCAGTGTTGACATGTGGCAAGACACTCCTCGGGGCGCGTCTTGCTTGGGCCTCTCTCATGGACGCCCTCTGTCAGACCCAGTGTTGACATGTGTCAAGACGCTCCTCGGGGCGCGTCTTGCTTTGGCCTCTCTCTTGGAGGCGCTCAGTCAGACCGAGTGCGGACATGTGACAAGAAGCTCCTCGGGGCGTGTCTTGCTTGGGCTTTTCTCCTGGAGGCCCTCAGTCAGACCCATTGTTGACATGTGGCAAGACGCTCCTCGGGGCGCGTCTTGCTTGGGCCTCTCTCCAGAAGGCCCTCAATCAGACCCAGTGTTGACACGTGGCAAGACGCTCCTCGGGGCGCTTCTTGCTTGGGCCTCTCTCCTGGAGGCGCTCAGTCAGACCCAGTGGTGACATGTGGCAAGACGCTCCTCGGGGCGCGTATTGCTTGGGCCTCTCTCCTGGATGCCCTCTGTCAGACCCAGTGTTGACATGTGGCAAGACGCTCCTCGGGGCGCTTCTGTCTTGGGCCTCTCTCCTGGAGGCGCTCAGTCAGACCCAGTGGTGACATGTGGCAAGACGCTCCTCGGGGCACGTCCTACTTGGGCCTCTCTCCTGGAGGCGCTCAGTCAGACCGAGTAGTGACATGTGACAAGACGCTCCTCGGGGCGCGTCTTGCTTGGGCCTCTCTCCTGGAGGCGCTCAGTCAGACCCAGTGTTGACATGTGGCAAGACGCTCCTCGGGGCGCGTCTTGCTTGGGCCTCTCTCCTGGAGGTTCTCAGTCACACCCAGTGTTGACATGTGGCAAGATGCTCCTCGGGGCACGTCTTGCTTGGGCGTCTCTCCTGGAGGCGCTCAGTCAGACCCAGTGTTCACATGTGGCAAGACGCTCCTCGGGGCGCTTCTTGCTTGGGCCTCTCTCCTGGAGGCGCTTAGTCAGACCCATTGTTGACATGTGGCAAGACGCTCCTCGGGGCACTTCTTGCTTTGGCCTCTCTCCTGGAGGCGCTCAGTCAGACCGAGTTCTGACATGTGGCAAGACGCTCCTCGGGGCGCGTCTTGCTTGGGCTTCTCTCCTGGAGGCCCTCAGTCAGACCCATTGTTGACATGTGGCAAGACGCTCCTCGGGGCGCGTCTTATTTGGGCCTCTCTCCTGGAGGCGCTCAGTAAGACTGAGTGCTGACATTTGACAAGACGCTCCTCGGGGCGCGTCTTGCTGGGGCTTCTCTCATGGAGGCACTCAGTCAGACCCAGTGTTGACATGTGGCAAGACGCTCCTCGGGGCGCGTGTTGCTTAGACCTCTCTCCTGGAGGCGCTCAGCCAGACCCAGTGTTGACATGTGTCAAGACGCTCCTCGGGCATTTCTTGCTTGGGCCTCTCTCCTGGAGGCGCTCAGTCAGACCCAGAGGTGACATGTGGCAAGACGCTCCTCGGGCCTCTCTCCTGGAGGCGCTCAGTCAGACCCAGTGTTGACATGTTGCAAGACGCTCCTCGGGGCGCGTGTTGCTTAGACCTCTCTCCTGGAGGCGCTCAGTCAGACCCAGTGGTGACATGTGGCAAGACGCTCCTCGGGGCACGTCTTGCTTGGGCCTCTCTCCTGGAGGCGCTCAGTCAGACCCAGTGTTAACATGTGTCAAGACGCTCCTCGGGCGTTTCTTGCTTGGGCCTCTCTCCTGGAGGCGCTCAGTCAGACCCAGAGGTGACATGTGGCAAGACGCTCCTCGGGCCTCTCTCCTGGAGGCGCTCAGTCAGACCGAGTGCTGACATGTGGCAAGACGCTCCTCCGGGCGCGTCTTGCTTGGGCCTCTCTCCTGGAGGCGCTCAGTCAGACCGAGTGCTGACATAAGGCAAGATGCTCCTCAGGGCGCGTCTTGCTGGGGCCTCTCTCCTGGAGGTGCTCAATCAGACCCAGTGGTGACACGTGGCAAGACGCTCCTCGGGGCGCGTCTTGCTTGGGCCTGTCTCCTGGAGGAGCTCAGTCAGACCCAGTTGTGACACAAGGCAAGACGCTCCTCGGGGCGCATCTTGCTTGGGCCTCTCTCCTGGAGGCGCTAAGTCAGACCCAGTGTTGACACGTGGCAAGACGCTCCTCGGGGCGCTTCTTGCTTGGGCCTCTCTCCTGGAGGCGCTCAGTCAGACCCAGTGTTGACATGTGGCAAGACACTCCTCGGGGCGCGTCTTGCTTGGGCCTCTCTCATGGAGGCCCTCTGTCAGACCCAGTGTTGACGTGTGTCAAGACGCTCCTCCGGGCGCGTCTTGCTTTGGCCTCTCTCCTGGAGGCGCTCAGTCAGACCGAGTGCTGACATGTGGCAAGAAGCTCCTCGGGGCGTGTCTTGCTTGGGCTTCTCTCCTGGAGGCCCTCAGTCAGACCCATTGATGACATGTGGCAAGACGGTCCTCGGGGCGCGTCTTGCTTGGGCCTCTCTCCAGAAGGCCCTCAATCAGACCCAGTGTTGACATGTGGCAAGACGCTCCTCGGGGCGCTTCTTGCTTGGGCCTCTCTCCTGGAGGCGCTCAGTCAGACCCAGTGGTGACATGTGGCAAGACGCTCCTCGGGGCGTGTATTGCTTGTCTCTCTCTCCTGGATGCCCTCTGTCAGACCCAGTGTTGACATGTTGCAAGACGCTCCTCGGGGCGCGTTTTGCTTCGGCCTCTCTCCAGAAGGCCCTCAATCAGACCCAGTGTTGACACGGGGCAAGACGCTCCTCGGGGCGCTTCATGCTTGGGCCTCTCTCCTGGAGGCGCTCAGTCAGACCCAGTGGTGACATGTGGCAAGACGCTCCTCGGGGCACGTCTTGCTTGGGCCTCTCTCCTGGAGGCGCTCAGTCAGACCCAGAGGTGACATGTGGCAAGACGCTCCTCGGGCCTCTCTCCTGGAGGCGCTCAGTCAGACCCAGTGTTGACATGTTGCAAGACGCTCCTCGGGGCGCGTGTTGCTTAGACCTCTCTCCTGGAGGCGCTCAGTCAGACCCAGTGGTGACATGTGGCAAGACGCTCCTCGGGGCACGTCTTGCTTGGGCCTCTCTCCTGGAGGCGCTCAGTCAGACCGAGTAGTGACATGTGACAAGACGCTCCTCGGGGCACGTCTTGCTTGGGCCTCTCTCCTGGAGGCGCTCAGTCAGACCCAGTGTTGACATGTGTCAAGACGCTCCTCGGGCGTTTCTTGCTTGGGCCTCTCTCCTGGAGGCGCTCAGTCAGACCCAGAGGTGACATGTGGCAAGACGCTCCTCGGGCCTCTCTCCTGGAGGCGCTCAGTCAGACCGAGTGCTGACATGTGGCAAGACGCTCCTCCGGGCGCGTCTTGCTTGGGCCTCTCTCCTGGAGGCCCTCAGTCAGACCCATTGTTGACATGTGGCAAGACGCTCCTCGGGGCGCGTCTTATTTGGGCCTCTCTCCTGGAGGCGCTCAGTAAGACTGAGTGCTGACATTTGACAAGACGCTCCTCAGGGCGCGTCTTGCTGGGGCTTCTCTCATGGAGGCACTCAGTCAGACCCAGTGTTGACATGTGGCAAGACGCTCCTCGGGGCGCGTGTTGCTTAGACCTCTCTCCTGGAGGCGCTCAGCCAGACCCAGTGTTGACATGTGTCAAGACGCTCCTCGGGCATTTCTTGCTTGGGCCTCTCTCCTGGAGGCGCTCAGTCAGACCCAGAGGTGACATGTGGCAAGACGCTCCTCGGGCCTCTCTCCTGGAGGCGCTCAGTCAGACCCAGTGTTGACATGTTGCAAGACGCTCCTCGGGGCGCGTGTTGCTTAGACCTCTCTCCTGGAGGCGCTCAGTCAGACCCAGTGGTGACATGTGGCAAGACGCTCCTCGGGGCACGTCTTGCTTGGGCCTCTCTCCTGGAGGCGCTCAGTCAGACCCAGTGTTAACATGTGTCAAGACGCTCCTCGGGCGTTTCTTGCTTGGGCCTCTCTCCTGGAGGCGCTCAGTCAGACCCAGAGGTGACATGTGGCAAGACGCTCCTCGGGCCTCTCTCCTGGAGGCGCTCAGTCAGACCGAGTGCTGACATGTGGCAAGACGCTCCTCCGGGCGCGTCTTGCTTGGGCCTCTCTCCTGGAGGCGCTCCGTCAGACCGAGTGCTGACATAAGGCAAGATGCTCCTCAGGGCGCGTCTTGCTGGGGCCTCTCTCCTGGAGGTGCTCAATCAGACCCAGTGGTGACACGTGGCAAGACGCTCCTCGGGGCGCGTCTTGCTTGGGCCTGTCTCCTGGAGGAGCTCAGTCAGACCCAGTTGTGACACAAGGCAAGACGCTCCTCGGGGCGCATCTTGCTTGGGCCTCTCTCCTGGAGGCGCTAAGTCAGACCCAGTGTTGACACGTGGCAAGACGCTCCTCGGGGCGCTTCTTGCTTGGGCCTCTCTCCTGGAGGCGCTCAGTCAGACCCAGTGTTGACATGTGGCAAGACACTCCTCGGGGCGCGTCTTGCTTGGGCCTCTCTCATGGAGGCCCTCTGTCAGACCCAGTAATGACGTGTGTCAAGACGCTCCTCCGGGCGCGTCTTGCTTTGGCCTCTCTCCTGGAGGCGCTCAGTCAGACCGAGTGCTGACATGTGGCAAGAAGCTCCTCGGGGCGTGTCTTGCTTGTGCTTCTCTCCTGGAGGCCCTCAGTCAGACCCATTGATGACATGTGGCAAGACGGTCCTCGGGGCGCGTCTTGCTTGGGCCTCTCTCCAGAAGGCCCTCAATCAGACCCAGTGTTGACACGTGGCAAGACGCTCCTCGGGGCGCTTCTTGCTTGGGCCTCTCTCCTGGAGGCGCTCAGTCAGACCCAGTGGTGACATGTGGCAAGACGCTCCTCGGGGCGTGTATTGCTTGTCTCTCTCTCCTGGATGCCCTCTGTCAGACCCAGTGTTGACATGTTGCAAGACGCTCCTCGGGGCGCGTTTTGCTTCGGCCTCTCTCCAGAAGGCCCTCAATCAGACCCAGTGTTGACACGTGGCAAGACGCTCCTCGGGGCGCTTCATGCTTGGGCCTCTCTCCTGGAGGCGCTCAGTAAGACCCAGTGGTGACATGTGGCAAGACGCTCCTCGGGGCACGTCTTGCTTGGGCCTCTCTCCTGGAGGCGCTCAGTCAGACCGAGTGCTGACATGTGGCAAGACGCTCCTCCGGGCGCGTCTTGCTTGGGCCTCTCTCCTGGAGGCGCTCAGTCAGACCGAGTGCTGACATAAGGCAAGATGCTCCTCAGGGCGCGTCTTGCTGGGGCCTCTCTCCTGGAGGTGCTCAGTCAGACCCAGTGGTGACATGTGGCAAGACGCTCCTCGGGGCACGTCTTGCTTGGGCCTCTCTCCTGGAGGCGCTCAGTCAGACCCAGAGGTGACATGTGGCAAGACGCTCCTCGGGCCTCTCTCCTGGAGGCGCTCAGTCAGACCCAGTGTTGACATGTTGCAAGACGCTCCTCGGGGCGCGTGTTGCTTAGACCTCTCTCCTGGAGGCGCTCAGTCAGACCCAGTGGTGACATGTGGCAAGACGCTCCTCGGGGCACGTCTTGCTTGGGCCTCTCTCCTGGAGGCGCTCAGTCAGACCGAGTAGTGACATGTGACAAGACGCTCCTCGGGGCACGTCTTGCTTGGGCCTCTCTCCTGGAGGCGCTCAGTCAGACCCAGTGTTGACATGTGTCAAGACGCTCCTCGGGCGTTTCTTGCTTGGGCCTCTCTCCTGGAGGCGCTCAGTCAGACCCAGAGGTGACATGTGGCAAGACGCTCCTCGGGCCTCTCTCCTGGAGGCGCTCAGTCAGACCGAGTGCTGACATGTGGCAAGACGCTCCTCCGGGCGCGTCTTGCTTGGGCCTCTCTCCTGGAGGCGCTCAGTCAGACCGAGTGCTGACATAAGGCAAGATGCTCCTCAGGGCGCGTCTTGCTGGGGCCTCTCTCCTGGAGGTGCTCAATCAGACCCAGTGGTGACACGTGGCAAGACGCTCCTCGGGGCGCGTCTTGCTTGGGCCTGTCTCCTGGAGGAGCTCAGTCAGACCCAGTTGTGACACGTGGCAAGACGCTCCTCGGGGCGCTTCTTGCTTGGGCCTCTCTCCTGGAGGCGCTCAGTCAGACCCAGTGTTGACATGTGGCAAGACACTCCTCGGGGCGCATCTTGCTTGGGCCTCTCTCATGGAGGCCCTCTGTCAGACCCAGTGTTTACGTGTGTCAAGACGCTCCTCCGGGCGCGTCTTGCTTTGGCCTCTCTCCTGGAGGCGCTCAGTCAGACCGAGTGCTGACATGTGGCAAGAAGCTCCTCGGGGCGTGTCTTGCTTGGGCTTTGTTCTAAAATAAAATGTTTTATTTTATTTTAATTACCTTAAAAGACTCAAAGTCTCTTTTTACACTTTATATTTATTTAGTCAGGATCGTTGTCAAGTCGACGCCAGAAACAATGAAACACAACTTGAATATCAGATGAACAACAAGGCTTTATTCAACCGGCATTCATACAAGTTATCAATCATGAACGAAACATTTCTCTTACCGTTGCTTATGGGTGGAGAGCTGAACACCCCATTTAGAAAACGTAATCCATGATAGGTGAAGAACTGAACACATGTAATCCATGAACCTCGTCAGGTAGAATCCTTTAAGCAGCTCTAACCCCCCTGAGCCCTGCTCTGCTCCTTATACATTCCCTGATGTGCGTGCAAAGCTGCACACCTCCACCATGATTACCTTGATTACATCCTCATGATCACATTATGTTCGGCTCTACCATGATTACCCTTGATTACATCCTCATGATAAGTGTGATTGACAAACAGTAGTGATCAATAACTTATATAAAGCAATTATACAACAGATGACAAGTTCATTTTTATTACATTCCACTCTTGAACTTTTCATCTAATTTATGTAACATATCCATCACCATTTCCCCATCAAAACCAACGTCATTTATAACATACCTTGTAGTTCCACTTTAATTTTCATCGTAGTCTTTGCATTATTACCCAATTTATTTCTCTTCTTAATCGAATAACATACCAACAAATAATAAGATTACACAATGTTAGAATGCTGATTATAATTAATGCTGCAATCATAGGTGGAATTAGCACTTTATTAGCGGTACTCGACATGCCTGTAAATATATCCCACCAATGATGAGCGGAAGCCTGTTCAATCAATGTAGCAACATGTTTTATTTCCCCTTGTGCCACAAGAGTAGACACCATGAGCCTGGAAAGGTTGGACCTATGAGAGTCAATCAATTTTGCCACTTCAGTGGAACCATCCAATGCGCATTTGAATCGTTCCAGTGAGAGTGTCCAAGGGGAGTGTAAAACCTCCCATTGTATCTTAGTCAGCCGACTAGATACAGTGTAATTACTCAACCAATAGGTCACGTTATTCCATTCCCACATATGTATACCCTTGAGGCAACCTGAAAAGGGAACTGAAGGTACCTGTGGGGAATTGGTCATTGTAGCCACGCATAAGGTGTTAGGACCCACCTGCCAAAACTGTTCCTCTGGGGGTGTGACCGTCCAATCACAGAGTACGACCCTTGAATCAGTGAAACATGGATTGCTATGTCCTTTTACCAATGGGCAGGCTAAACCCTTATCAGTCTCATCACAGTGTTTTACTTCATATGTTCGATTTGTTTTAACATCCCACCACTCTCCACTAACATGGAGATACCAAAACCCTTTAGTGGTTATCACCGGCAGTATCTGATATCTACACACAGTCATTACTGATGTCATATTATACTGATCCCAGTATCCAGTACACATAGATTTATTACAAATCGTCATTTCTGCATGTGGCTGTAGCCATAATGAACTACTGATGTTCCATAATGTTCGCCATGCATGATAGTTATTACTCATTACCTGTATTTGAAACCTATTTCTTTGTGTCTCAGCATGAATAGTCTGCAAGGAACAGACTGTCCAATTACCTATGTGTGACAAATTATGCAATGCATCATAAGTTTCATTCCAAAGCTTTAGATTCCATTTAAATACACTTTTCCACACATCACTTCCTTCTAACTGACTAGATACAGTCGAAGGCATCCATCTTGCAGTCTTGGTGACAGCTTGTGTGGTGTATTCTCCAGTGTTGGACAGCATAGTTCGTGTTACCTCATTGTCTGCTGTGTTAGCCAGACCATACAAAGTTCCAGTTCCTCCTAGCACGGTGTCATACCATGCTCGCCTCCTTATGTTGCAAGGCGGAATAGGAGGGAATTTCACAGTCCATCGCACATATTCGGCTACCCTTATTTGTCCCATTTGTTGACAAGTGTGAACCAGGGGAGCTACAGCTGTCTGCGTAGCTCTAGCTGTGTCAGGCAGCACCCAGAATATGTACAAATAGGCGTGTCCTCCTGTGATTACAGTTCCATTCCTGATCCAGAAATCGTGATCAACCTTCATACTCCAATTTGTGCCATTTTGTATGCAAGTACCATTCCCCTGATGGTATGCACAGATGCGCGCTGCAGAATTAAAGGTTACTGTTGATCCTTGAACCAACACCCCCGGGCTGATCACCCTTCCTCGGAATTTAAGACATCCTCTGCACCGGTACATCTTACCGGTAGATGTTAGGTTTCCCAAGTAGCAAGCGTCATTTGCTCTGCATGTGAATGTGCCTTGAGTGCGGTTGGACATACTGCTAACCAATTCCAGATGGCCCATGACCCCTTCTTCCAACACTTGTCCTTCCGTGAGCCCCCAACAGAAATGTGCCCTCAGTGCGATGACAGCGAGGACATGGAGGACGATGACCAAACATCCGACACCACCAGGTCCGCGGAGCCCATCCATCGCCTCGACAAGGGTTCAATCCTTTTGTAGGGGAAGGGGACCCAGTCAACCACCGTCACTCAGACACCCGCCTATGGGATACATACAAAACTGCAGATAGAATGACAAGCATTAATTTTCTCTCCTGTAACATTTGTTTATCGGAATATTAATCAATTTTTCCTCTCCGGGGAACAATACACTTACCACAGCATCTTTTCCCTGTGCAATAATCTCTCCAGCTCTGGGAGGACCATTGAGCTGCTCCACCCACACTTTTGCCCCCGCAGTAAAGTCTGATGATCCAAACCCAGTTTCACCCCTCTGAGTGATAGTGGTAGGTTTAGTAATCTCTTCAACTTTGGACATTACACACCGTTTGATTACTAACTGAGCTATCTTGTCTCCTTTTTCCAGTACCAACGGTTCTTTACCTGTATGCTGACACACCACACCTATTTCCCCTTGATAGTCTGAGTCTATTACCCCAGCTAAAATGGTTAGACCCCTCAAAGCTAAACCACTTCTTGGACACACATGAGCATAAGTTCCTGGTGGACATTGAATTCCCAATCCTGTTTTTACCACTGTCACTTTATTGGTTACTAAAGTGATGCTTTCCAAGATTTTAAGATCTAATCCCACAGAGCCCGCAGTTGCTCTAACAGGGAGTTCTGCCTCAGAAGTTAGTTTCCACATTCGTATAGGAGGGTCAGTAGAAGTTGTTTCCCTTCCTGCCCTGGCAACCATTAGCATCAGTGGAGTAACTCCATCCCCCACGGGTCTGTTATTTAACTGATGTACTGCCCTAGTCAGATTTTCTCTCCATTTGTCCAAAGAATTAGTAACCGATAGTTTCCTTAGTTTCTCTTTCAGTAACCCATTCATTCTCTCAATGAGTCCACTAGCTTTTGGGTGATATGCTACATGATAGATCCATTCTACCGCGTTGTTCTCTGCCCATTCCTTGATCTTATTTCCAGTGAAATGGGTACCATTATCAGTCTGAACCTGCAAAGGTAGTCCATAATAGGTCTCTATTAATGACAGACATTTCAATGTAGCCTCCTGATTGGCGTTATGACACGGATGCACCACCAGTACCCCTGACACCGTATCCACGGCTGTGCATGCATACTTACAGTTTTTACTTTTTGGCAATGGTCCAATGAAATCAATCTGCCAACACTGTCCCGCTTGTTTACCTCGATGTATCTGTCCCTGTATATGTCGAGGGATTCTCTTTTTCTGATGTTGACAAGGTTCACAATCTTCTATGGCAGTTTTAATATCATCAATGATGAGATCTATTCCTCTGTCCCTCACCCATTTCAATGTTCCCTGCACACCCCAATGTCCAGCAGTAACGTGAGCCCATTTGGCTAATCCAGGACTTGATTGTCTTACAGCCTGAATTTTCACTATCTTATCTACAGTCTGATTATGCAGGGATTCAGGATCATTGTTATTAGTATGAGCATCCACATGTAATACTGACACAGGAATATTTTGGCATTTCTCCCAAATGTCCTTCCATAGGTCAGCTCCCCAAACCTCTTTTGAATGTATCTTCCATTGTGTAGCATGCCAAGTTGGCATCCAAGTTAACATTCCTTGGGCTACTGACCAGGAGTCAGTATAAATACTTACTCCCTGCACCCCAGCCGCCATTATTACCATGTGTACTGCTTTCAACTCCGCCCATTGACTACTCTTTCCTGTCCCTGTGAGTTCCATAACTTGTTGTGTACCAGGGTTAAATGCCCCAGCCTTCCATTTCCTGGTTCCTGCCACATATTGACAGGAACCATCAGTGAACCAGGCTCGCTCCTGCTGCTCTGGGGTGAGTTCGCTCCATCTTACCCCCAGTTTCACAGGAGAATCCTGGATTGGTTTTACCTCAAAAGGCACTTCATCCATTTCTGGAACGTCTGCCACTTGCTCGTGGAGCATTGATACTCCTTTTTCTCCTGGTTTCATTCTCTCAGAAACATACCACTTCCATTTTATGATGCTAGCCTCTTGAGCTACCCCTATGCGGTGAGTTGTAGGATTGCTCATGACCCAAGTTAGAATGGGTATATGTGTTCTCATCATTACTTCATGCCCCACAGTTTGGGCTTCTGTTTCCAACAAAGCCCAATAACATGCCAACAACTGTTTTTCAAATGGAGTATATCTCTGTCCTGCATCAGGCAATTTCCTAGACCAAAAACCCAAAGGTTTTCTGCACCTATCTTGTTTTTGCCACAAACTCCAGTTAGCATAATCATTTACTGCAGAAACCTGTAACTCCACTGGTCCTGACAACATCTTCCCAAAAGAAACAGCTTGTTGGATTGCCTCTTTAGCTAGTTCAAATGACTGTTGTTGATCAGGCCCCCATTCAAACTGCTCCTTCTTCCGAGTGCATCTGTACATAGGCTGCAAGATCTGTCCTAAATGAGGTATGTGGTGTCTCCAGAACCCGAACAACCCAATATACCGCGGAGCATCTGTCTTATTCTGTGGTATTGGGAACCGTGCTATTTTCTCTTTAGCTTTAGTTGTTATCTCTCTTTCCCCTCTATTCCAGATAATTCCCAAGAACTTCACTGACTGTGCAGATCCCTGCACTTTCGCTGGATTTATCTCCCATCCATGATTCTTCATATGTGTTATCAGAAGTGGGAGCAATTGCTCAACCTCTTCTTTAGTGTTTCCCTGAATCATGATGTCATCAATGTAGTGTGATAGCAATATGCCTGATGGGATCTTTAAAGTCGACAGATTTTCAGCCACTATCCTATGACAGATTGTGGGTGAATGCAAATACCCTTGTGGTAATCTGGTGAAGGTGTACTGTCTTCCTTCCCATGTAAAGGCAAACTGTTCCATCTTGTCCTCAGGGATAGGTATGGTAAAGAAAGCATTGGCCAAATCTATCACCGCATACCATGTACCAGAGTGATGCTGCACCCTTTCCACAATCGTGATAACATCCGGAACCGCAGACGTTAAAGGAGGAGTATGTTTATTCAGCGCTCTATAATCCACAGTCATTCTCCATGAACCATCTGATTTCTTCACTGGCCATAAGGGATTATTCCACCGTGTGGTGCATGTTTTCAAAACTCCTGCCTCCAGATATTCTTTAATAGTGTCCGTAATTTCTTTCTGACCCCCAGGCAACCGGTATTGTTTTTGTGATACCACCTGTGTTGCTTCAGGAATGGGAAAAGGTGTCATTTTGACCTTGCCTACCAAAATGGTGTGGATTCTGTTTATACCAAAACAAAATCGACCATGTTTCAGATGAAGAGTCATTCCGGCCAATATATCCATTCCAATAATCCATTCCTTTGCAGGAGCCACTACTACACTGTAATTTCTAATAGGTTGATTTCCTATTTTTAAGGGCAAAGTTACTCCCTTTCCTACTAACATCTGCCCCCCAAGTCCAGTCAAAGGTACAATGTTTCCCTTTATTTTATCAGGATTGCCATGAATTACCGAGGCCTCCGCCCCAGTGTCAACCAATGCCATTACTGTCTGTACTGATTTTTTCCAATAAATCTGTAATTCCACATGTGGTCTGATATCATTTATTGACCATCCTGAGGCACTGGCAAACACCTGAGCTTGACCTTCATCCTATTCATCATCATGTTCCCTTCGGTGCTGTTTTTCCTTTCTATGCTTCACTGCCGCCACCTGATGACACTCATCTGAACTCTCCTCCTCTGAAGATTCCTTGGGAGGGGCGGAAGGTTCAGCAGGCTTCGACGCCACCTCCCTGATCACATTCTGCAACATTCCAGCCAATTCTGACACAGACATCCTGTCGTCCTTTTCAGGATAATGTCTGAACTGACAATGGACCTTCAGTCCCATTTGGCTGCATTTCTCCATCAATGCATTAGTGGGCAATCCATCAATCTCCTCAAACGGCACTCCCGCTTGTCGCAGTGCCCTCCACAGATCTGTTCTAGAGGGGCCCATTGCCCCCCCTTTACGACCCCTTGAATGTGGATCAATCCTGGGTTTATTTTCAGTTCTAGCTCCCTCTCTCCTCGTCTCAGACCAATCACCCAGCGTGGTGAGTTCGCCAAGACGATCTTTTATCGCGGCAAAAGTCTGGTCTGCCGCGCCAAACAACAAGCTGGTCACCATGGGTTTATAATGTGGTGGGGCATGTCTGATGAGGTGATCTCTAGTTGCCTTAGAGATGTTACAGTCCACCACTCCAGCTCCCCCGTTTCGAGCCACTTGCTCTCTAATAGTGAGTCTGGTGAGCCGCTGAATGGCATTTCTCACTGTCTGCCATTGCCCTTTAATCTCAGACCAGTCCGCCGTGGTAGGATAGATTACATGACATGCCCGAGCATATGCATCCCCCACATTGAAATCTTCATCAGCTGGCAATGCCCGGACTGTAGCCCGGTATTCAGCATTTATCTGTGCATCAGTACTTAATCCTGAAAATCTCATGGCATCACCGGCATCTATGGCTATATCACACGCGCCATCCTCCATAAGGCGATTAAGCCAGGAGTCAGTTGGTTCGCCTGGGCGCTGTTTCAGCTTCCCATTCATGTGATTTAACTCATCTTGTGAATAATCCTCTAGCGTTGTTAGCAGCCTAGGGGCGGGTTGTGGCTGCTGTTGTAACATCCTTCTTATATTACCCGCCTCATCGAGTTCCGGCCGTCCCTGATCATCCACCATATCTACCAGTATTGGTGGAATAATTTGCTGTTCTCGCCGACGCCTAGTAATAGGTCTTTGTTCTGACATCTTTATCCCCTGTAATGATGGATACAAGGGCTGAGGTGGTGGGTCAGGTTTAATCGCGCACTCCTCCTCCTCATCATCCCCCCAAAGATCCCCGTTCCATTTCTCCGGGTCCCAATCTTCACCAACATTCTTTACAAACGCCCGGATCTGAGCAGGACCTGTTCTACGAGGTCGCTTCTTTTCCTTCCTTTGCGCTCGAGACACAAAAGTCAGCGTTTTATCCAAAACATTCTGAGCATGCTTTAGCTCTTTCCCCATCACACACACTCTCTGCTCAAACTCTGAGCATGATTTTCCAACTTCTTCAGCATGGATTTTCTCCTGCGCCGCTCGCTCTCTACAACTGCTCAATTCTAACTCCTGTTTTTTCCATGCTTCTGCAAAAAGCCACATCATATCTCTCACTCCTGCCAGCGGCGCTTTTTCTTTAACTTCTATCCGCGTCAAACGGTCCAGCACCACGGCGGGGCTGACCACTCCATTTAACTCTCCCCACGGCCCAGGGCGTCCACCGCGCTGCCTTAACATATCACCAATGGTTCGGAACTCCTCCGTTTCCCAGCCGGGAATCGGCACGGGAATCGGCGTTCCCTCCCCAGAAGCACTCGGCTCCTTTTTGCTTCTCCAAAAACACTTCATTGTTGCTGGAATAGCTTGACTGATCCTGTTCGTGACGCCAAAAATGTTCTAAAATAAAATGTTTTATTTTATTTTAATTACCTTAAAAGACTCAAAGTCTCTTTTTACACTTTATATTTATTTAGTCAGGATCGTTGTCAAGTCGACGCCAGAAACAATGAAACACAACTTGAATATCAGATGAACAACAAGGCTTTATTCAACCGGCATTCATACAAGTTATCAATCATGAACGAAACATTTCTCTTACCGTTGCTTATGGGTGGAGAGCTGAACACCCCAGTTAGAAAACGTAATCCATGATAGGTGAAGAACTGAACACATGTAATCCATGAACCTCGTCAGGTAGAATCCTTTAAGCAGCTCTAACCCCCCCTGAGCCCTGCTCTGCTCCTTATACATTCCCTGATGTGCGTGCAAAGCTGCACACCTCCACCATGATTACCTTGATTACATCCTCATGATCACATTATGTTCGGCTCTACCATGATTACCCTTGATTACATCCTCATGATAAGTGTGATTGACAAACAGTAGTGATCAATAACTTATATGAAGCAATTATACAACAGATGACAAGTTCATTTTTATTACAGGCTTCTCTCCTGGAGGCCCTCAGTCAGACCCATTGATGACATGTGGCAAGACGGTCCTCGGGGTGCGTCTTGCTTGGGCCTCTCTCCAGAAGGCCCTCAATCAGACCCAGTGTTGACACGTGGCAAGACGCTCCTCGGGGCGCTTCTTGCTTGGGCCTCTCTCCTGGAGGCGCTCAGTCAGACCCAGTGGTGACATGTGGCAAGACGCTCCTCGGGGCGTGTATTGCTTGGGCCTCTCTCCTGGATGCCCTCTGTCAGACCCAGTGTTGACATGTTGCAAGACGCTCCTCGGGGCGCGTTTTGCTTGGGCCTCTCTCCAGAAGGCCCTCAATCAGACCCAGTGTTGACACGTGGCAAGACGCTCCTCGGGGCGCTTCTTGCTTGGGCCTCTCTCCTGGAGGCGCTCAGTCAGACCCAGTGGTGACATGTGGCAAGACGCTCCTCGGGGCACGTCTTGCTTGGGCCTCTCTCCTGGAGGCGCTCAGTCAGACCGAGTAGTGACATGTGACAAGACGCTCCTCGGGGCGCGTCTTGCTTGGGCCTCTCTCCTGGAGGTTCTCAGTCACACCCAGTGTTGACATGTGGCAAGATGCTCCTCGGGGCGCGTCTTGCTTGGGCCTCTCTCCTGGAGGTGCTCAGTCAGACCCAGTGTTCACATGTGGCAAGACGCTCCTCGGGGCGCTTCTTGCTTGGGCCTCTCTCCTGGAGGCGCTCAGTCAGACCCATTATTGACATGTGGCAAGACGCTCCTCGGGGCACGTCTTGCTTGGGCCTCTCTCCTGGAGGCGCTCAGTCAGACCGAGTTCTGACATGTGGCAAGACACTCCTCGGGGCGCGTCTTGCTTGGGCTTCTCTCCTGGAGGCGCTCAGTAAGACCCATTGTTGACATGTGGCAAGATGCTCCTCGGGGCGCATCTTGCTTGGGCCTCTCTCCTTGAGGCCCTCTGTCAGACCCAGTGTTGACATGTGGCAAAACTCTCCTCCGGGCGCGTCTTGCTTGGGCCTCTCTCCTGGAGGCGCTCAGTCAGACCCAGTGTTGACATGTGGCAAGATGCTCCTTGGGGCGCGTCTTGCTTGGGCCTCTCTCCTGGAGGCGCTCAGTCAGACCGAGTGCTGACATGTGGCAAGACGCTCCTCGGGGTGCGTATTGCTTGGGCCTCTCTCCCGGAGGCGCTCAGTCAGACCCAGTGTTGACATTTGACAAGACGCTCCTCGGGGCGCGTCTTGCTTGGGCCTCTCTCCTGGAGGTGCTCAGTCAGACCCAGAGGTGACATGTGGCAAGACGCTCCTCGGGGCGCGTCTTGCTTGGGCTTCTCTCCTGGAGGCTCTCAGTCAGACCCATTGTTGACATGTGGCAAGACGCTCCTCGGGGCGCGTCTTGCTTGGGCCTCTCTCCAGAAGGCCCTCAATCAGACCCAGTGTTGACACGTGGCAAGACGCTCCTCGGGGCGCTTCTTGCTTGGGCCTCTCTCCTGGGGAAGCGATCAGTCAGACCCAGTGTTGACATGTGTCAAGACGCTCCTCGGGCGTTTCTTGATTGGGCCTCTCTCCTGGAGGCGCTCAGTCAGACCCAGTGTTGACATGTGACAAGACGCTCCTCGGGGCGCGTCTTGCTTGGGCCTCTCTCCTGGAGGTGCTCAGTCAGACCCAGAGGTGACATGTGGCAAGACGCTCCTCGGGGCGCGTCTTGCTTGGGCCTCTCTCCTGGAGAAGCTCAGTCAGACCCAGTGTTGACGCTCCTCGGGGCACGTCTTGCTTGGGCCTCTCTCCTGGAGGCCCTCAGTCAGATCCATTGTTGACATGTGGCAAGACGCTCCTCGGGGCGCGTCTTGCTTGGGCCTCTCTCCTGGAAGCGCTCAGTGTCCTCTCCACATGTCAGCACTCGGTCTGACTGAGCGCCTCAGGGAGAGGCAAGGGCCTGTGTGTGTGTGTGTGTGTGTGTGTGTGTGTGTGTGTGTGTGTGTGTGTGTGTGTGTGTGTGTGTGTGTATGTGTGTGTGTGTGTGTGTGTGTGTGAAACAAATAAAGATAAATATAGCTAGTGCGGCCACGAGCGGTCGTGCAGGGTAAAGGCTGCGTGAAAACGCCTCTAAAACAAGCGCGTGCCCACGCCCGATCCGTGGAAGCACGTAGAACTAGCAAACGTACTAGCAGAAATCAACGATCGCACACGGGTCATTGAGTGTGTACAGGGTTCGTCTGCGTGTGTGGCATTGGGCAATCTAGCGGCAACCGAGTGGCCTGAAGGCAGAACCGGCCAACCCGTCGCCCTCACCATCGTTGCGCTTCGAGATGAACAATTGCTAAAGATGATCGTCCTCTTCAACCACGGCGCTACCAGAGTTACCACGACATGCGCCTTAAAAGCGTTCTCGTTTGGGTCAGCGCCACCAGAATTGAATCGGCAAGTCAGCGGATATTACACAACTCGTAACGAAGACCCTCTCCGCGACCTCGCGGCCAGTGTGCGCAGTGTACAGCAAATGACAAACGATGTTGCGAGCGATATTTCGGAAAAACTTTGCACTGACGCGACGGTCGCCACTGCAGGTTGTGTGAGTCTCGCGCAAAGTGCCATATCAAACTTGCGCAAGCTAGTGACAAGCAACTTCACCAGATCCGTAGATTCTGCATACGCTTGGATACGAATGAAAGTATCGAGAGATAACACCGACACGAGTTGCGCAATGGCGCTGGCTGCAGTCGCTACAACACTGGATTAATTAATCAACGTAATTGTGATCGTAATGGCGTATCGAGTGTGCACCAGAAACTACAACCAGTACTACAGAAAACTGGCATGAGGGTTGCGGTCTAACGTTATGTTGGTGTTTCGCATCGACCGTCGACAGCCGTTTGCCAGCGGCTGAAAATGGGACAGTTGACAAAATGGAAACGCCGACCGTCGATAGTGCCCTCTCGCAAGTTCCACCCGCACCATCTCAGGAGACAGACCACAGAGTCATATTAGCAGAGGGTAGATAGAAAATGCGCAAACCGCCGCAACCGCCCATATACATACTATACGAGTTCAACATAGAATGGAGTAAGAAGTTACTACCGATTGTATTTCCAATGTGCAAGCAGCTGATGTGTGACGCTTTACTTGAGTATCACAGAGGTTGCGATGTCCTGTGTTTCACGAGTGCATGGAAACAAGTGAATGAACTTCTACGGACTGTACTGTTGGGGTATGAGCGAGCTGTAAAATCGATACACGCTAGACACGCGGACTTTGCCGCGTTACTGGACACGCATATCGCCACAACAAAACCGGGTCAAGTGTTCGGGGCGTCACCGCGCTCGACTATACACGTCTTGGCCTACCATGAGTACATGAGCCCACAGATCCTAAGCGAGGTCGAAGCCGTTGTGTCTACCCAACGCAAATTCAGCACAGCCGTGCGCGCTAAGACAAGTCCCTCTAGACTGCTGGAAACTTTGGAAACGTGGAAGGCTGGCGTGTACGCGCTTTCTAAACATCGCAACGGTATGATCGCGATACTCTCGGCCGCACAACAACTAATGGTCATGTGTTCGGAGGGTCTGATCAGGTCTTACATGACCGGCTGTCAATCGACGTCGAGCGTGCCCTCACACACGGATATCCTGGCGTACAGTAAAGCGACGGCGACCTCTACGCTCACGTTGATCGCCGATGTTTCGAAGGGCAATCGAGTGTGTTGGCTGACGAAAGCTATGGTGACCGACGGTCGCGTCGACTACAATGTGCCTCATTGCGACTGGAGAGGCGTATGTGATCCTTTGCAATTCGACAACACCACCGCGGTCGAGTGCGAAGTCACGGTCGGCGGCGTGTTGTCATTACTGTGCCCCATACAATGTGACGGTCCGTGTGACGGACCGGTGTGTTACGACCCGACTAACGAAACGTACCAGGTGATAACATTGCATCCGCCCATTACAGCGGAGCGAGCGTTTCGCCACACTCCCAAACCAAGGTTAATAGTTGTAGCGCACGCCCTTTCGGACCTCGGTGCACGCGAAACACTGGCGTACACTCACAACATCACGCTCGAGACAGCTCAAGCGTTACGCAAAACAAAGGACGTGTTCAAATCCATAGAGAATATACGGTTTTTAGCGTATGCATATATAAAGAAGGTCGATGACATTTATAGACCCAGCGGCGTGGGCACCACAGTAGAACAACAAGGTGCTCTCAAGCGCACACAGGTACTGGCCGCATTATCACTCGCGATGTCTGTCCTGACATGCCCGTTTCTGATTTCTATGTATATTAAATTATGACAAGAGCTATGGTGGTTACGATTACACTCTGACCACGTGCCTTAGTTTCTGCTAGTGACCTATAAATACATTTGCCCACTTGCTCCCACTGCCATTAAAGCGGCTGTACCCACACGTAAAACACCCAAGAAAAAAAATGATCTCGCTGTCTGTACTGGGTGTACTCTCAGTAGTCGCAGTTGCTCAGGCCATGGTGGTACGCTCACATAACACTTCTGAGATACGTCCCATCACACCACCTCCTAGACTACTCGCGAAGGAGTATTCAACACCCCCTTTGTACGAAGACAACCATTATAACGAGCACAGCACAACGCTTGCCGCACGCGAAGACAACATGCAGGAGACAACGCTACCACTTGTCATGAGAACAACGGATTCGAGTGACAACGATCGCGACTATGACGAGCACATTACGGCACCCTCTGTGCACGAAGACCAGGTGCAGGAGACAACGCTACCACCTGTCATGAGAAACAAGAGTTTGGTTAACAATGATCATCGTCGTGTCCCATTGTAAACGGGCGCGCCATCGCACACATTGTACATGTGTGTTAACCCACCTGTATGCGACAGACTTTGTGTGTTGCATGACATCGAGATGTATTGACGTCTGTGTCAATACAGGACTCTCTATAAGCCGGGAGCTGGACGCTAACGACCCGTGCATGCGCCACACAAAAGGTAACTCGACTAACTACAAAACGCATATTGTGATGTAGAAAGTTGGCTCGACTGAATCAGCTGCAGCTGCGGTTTATTCACGAAGTGAATCGCACGCTTGTTAGAAGTACATTCGGAGCACTTAAAAAATACATCGCTCTCATCGAGTTCCGTCTCAGCGTTCACCGGCTGATGGGCAAGAGCGTGACATGGGATTGCCAGGAACTTACTTAAGGACTATCATCTCATTTGGCATTTACTCACGGACCCAAGAAACCAGTTCCAAAAAATGGTCGAGAATTATAACTTGTCTAATAGCAACTGGAAGATATGTTGCGTCATAAGCCTCTGATGGTTCACAAGGTGCACGGTCCACTCGAAATCCTAATGCTGTATTTGTAGTACATACACTAAGTCTTCTCTGTTGATGTCAGACTAGAGTTTTATTAGAGTTTTACTTTGCAACAATGGGATTCGAGCAATTGATGTGTATATTTTTAATAGTGCACAATGCTACTATTCCTAGGCTGAATGTATGACATGGCTCGTATGGCTCTTATATATTATGTATCGTTTCCATTAAGTATGATCGCGATACTCTCGGCCGCACAACAACTAATGGTCATGTGTTCGGAAGGTCTGATCAGGTCTGACATGACCGGTTGTCAATCGACGTCGAGCGTGCACTCACACACGGATATCCTGGCGTACAGTAAAGCGACAGCGACCTCTACGCTCACGTTGATCGCCGATGTTTCGAAGGGCAATCGAGTGTGTTGGCTGACGAAAGCTATGGTGACCGACGGTCGCGTCGACTACAATGTGCCTCATTGCGACTGGAGAGGCATATGTGCTCCTTTGCAAATCGACAACACCACCGCGGTCGAGTGCGAAGTCACGGTCGGCGGCGTGTTGTCCTTACTGTGCCCCATACAATGTGACGGTCCGTGTCACGGACCGGTGTGTTACGACCCGACTAACGAAACGTACCAGGTGATAACATTGCATCCGCCCATTACAGCGGAGCGAGCTTTTCGCCACACTCCCAAACCAAGGTTAATAGTTGTAGCGCACGCCCTATCGGACCTCGGTGCACTCGAAACACTGGCGTACACTCACAACATCAAGCTCGAGACAGCTCAAGCGTTAAGCAAAACAAAGGACGTGTTCAAATCCATAGAGAATATACGGTGTTTAGCGTATGCGTATATAAAGAAGGTCGATGACATTTACAGACCCGGCGGCGTGGGCACCACAGTAGAACAACAAGGTGCTCTCAAGCGCACACAGATACTGGCTGCATTATCACTCGCGATGTCTATCCTGACATGCCCGTTTCTGATTTCTATGTATATTAAATTATGACAAGAGCTACGGTGGTTACGATTACACTCTGACCACGTGCCTTAGTTTCTGCTAGTGACCTATAAATACATTTGCCCACTTGCTCCCACTGCCATTAAAGCGGCTGTACCCACACGTACAACACCCAAGAAAAAAAATGATCTCGCTGTCTGTACTGGGTGTACTCTCAGTAGTCGCAGTTGCTCAGGCCATGGTGGTACGCTCACATAACGCCTCTGAGATACGTCCCATCACACCACCTCCTAGACTACTCGCGAAGGAGTATTCAACACCCCCTTTGTACGAAGACAACCATTATAACGAGCACAGCACAATGCTTGCCGCACGCGAAGACAACATGCAGGAGACAACGCTACCACCTGTCGTGAGAAACACGGATTCGAGTGACAACGATCGCGACTATGACGAGCACATTACAGCACCCTCTGTGCACGAAGACCAGGTGCAGGAGACAATGCTACCACCTGTCGTGAGAAACAAGAGTTTGGTTAACAATGATCATCGTCGTGTCCCATTGTAAACGGGCGCGCCATCGCACACGTTGTACATGTGTGTTAACCCACCTGTATGCGACAGACTTTGTGTGTTGCATGACATCGAGATGCATTGACGTCTGTGTCAATACAGGACTCTCTATAAGCCAGGAGCTGGACGCTAACGACCCGTGCATGCGCCACACAAAAGGTATCGTACATGTGTTAACCCACCTGTATGCGACAGACTTTGTGTGTTGCATGACATCGAGATGTATTGACGTCTGTGTCAATACAGGACTCTCTAAGCTGGGAGCTGGACGCTAACAACCCGTGCATGCGCCACACAAAAGGTAACTCGACTAACTACAAAACGCATATTGTGATGTAGAAAGTTGGCTCGACGGTTTGAATCAGCTGCAGCTGTGGTTTACTCACGAAGAGAATCGCACGCTTGTTAGAAGTACATTCGGAGCACTTAAAAAATACATCGCTCTCATCGAGTTCGGTCTCAGCGTTCACCGGCTGATGGGCAAGAGCGTGACATGGGATCGCCAGGAACTTACTTAAGGACTATCATCTCATTTGGCATTTACTCACGGACCCAAGAAACCAGCTCCGAAAAATGGTCGAGAATTATAACTTGTCTAATAGCAACTGGAAGATATGTTGTGTCATAAGCCTCTGATGGTTCACAAGGTGCACGGTCCACTCGAAATCCAAATGCTGTATTGGTAGTACATACACTAAGTCTTCTCTGTTGATGTCAGACTAGAGTTTTATTAGAGTTTTACTTTGCAACAATGGTATTCGAGCAATTGAAGTGTATATTTTTGATAGTGCACAATGCTACTATTCCTAGGCTGAATGTATGACATGGCTCTTATGTATGATTATGTATCGTTTCCATTAAGTACTAATTTAAATAAAGTCCCTCTGTCCTCAGTGCTAGGTTGTGGGTTTAATACACATTATTATGATCAACCTGTTGAATAGTATAATAACAATATTCCTGTAAAAGTCATTTAGTAATGAACAACCTCAGTTCCGTGAAAGAACATCATGTCTCTGATGTGTACACTGCAGGCCTGACCGGGGTTTGCACGCAAGGGCCTGTGTGTGTGTGTGTGTGTGTGTGTGTGTGTGTGTGTGTGTGTGTGTGTGTGTGTGTGTGTCTGTGTGTGTGTGTGTGTGTGTGTGTGAAACAAATAAAGATAAATATAGCTAGTGCGGCCACGAGCGGTCGTGCAGGGTAGGGGCTGCGCGAAAACGCCTCTAAAACAAGCGCGTGCCCACGCCCGATCCGTGGAAGCACGTAGAACTAGCAAACGTACTAGCAGAAATCAACGATCGCACACGGGTCATTGAGTGTGTCCAGGGTTCGTCTGCGTGTGTGGCATTGGGCAATCTAGCGGCAACCGAGTGGCCTGAAGGCGGAACCGGCCAACCCGTCGCCCTCACCATCGTTGCGCTTCGAGATGAACTATTGCTAAATATGAACGTCCTCATCAACCACGGTGCTACCAGAGTTACCACGACATGCGCCTTAAAAGTGTTCTCGTTTGGGTCAGCGCCACCAGAATTGAATCGGCAAGTCAGCGGATATTACACAACTCGTAACGAAGACCCTCTCCGCGACCTCGCGGCCAGTGTGCGCAGTGTACAGCAAATGGCAAACGATGTTGCGAGCGATATATCGGAAAAACTTTGCACTGACGCGACGGTCGCCACTGCAGGTTGTGTGAGTCTCGCGCAAAGTGCCATATCAAACGTGCGCAAGCTAGTGACAAGCAACTTCACCAGATCCGTAGATTCTGCATACGCTTGGATACGAATGAAAGTATCGAGAGATAACACCGACACGAGTTGCGCAACGGCGCTGGCTGCAGTCGCTACAACACTGGATTTATTAATCAACGTAATTGTGATCGTAATGGCGTATCGAGTGTGCACCAGAAACTACAACCAGTACTACAGAAAACTGGCATGAGGGTTGCGGTCTAACGTTATGTTGGTGTCTCGCATCGACCGTCGACGGCCGTTTGCCAGCGGCTGAAAATGGCACAGTTGACGAAATGGAAACGCCGACCGTCGATAGTGCACTCTCGCAAGTTCCAACCGCACCATCTCAGGAGACAGACCACAGAGTCATATTAGCGGAGGGTAGTGTTCGGGGCGTCACCGCGCTCGACTATACACGTCTTGGCCTACCACGAGTACATGAGCCCACAAGATCCTAAGCAAGGTCGAAGCCATTGTGTCTACCCAACACAAATTCAGCACAGCCGTGCGCACTAAGACAAGTCCCTCTAGACTGCTGGAAACTTTGGAAACGTGGAAGGCTGGCGTGTACGCGCTTTCTACACATCTCAACGGTATGATCGCGATACTCTCGGCCGCACAACAACTAATGGTCATGTGTTCGGAAGGTCTGATCAGGTCTGACATGACCGGTTGTCAATCGACGTCGAGCGTGCACTCACACACGGATATCCTGGCGTACAGTAAAGCGACAGCGACCTCTACGCTCACGTTGATCGCCGATGTTTCGAAGGGCAATCGAGTGTGTTGGCTGACGAAAGCTATGGTGACCGACGGTCGCGTCGACTACAATGTGCCTCATTGCGACTGGAGAGGCATATGTGCTCCTTTGCAAATCGACAACACCACCGCGGTCGAGTGCGAAGTCACGGTCGGCGGCGTGTTGTCCTTACTGTGCCCCATACAATGTGACGGTCCGTGTCACGGACCGGTGTGTTACGACCCGACTAACGAAACGTACCAGGTGATAACATTGCATCCGCCCATTACAGCGGAGCGAGCTTTTCGCCACACTCCCAAACCAAGGTTAATAGTTGTAGCGCACGCCCTATCGGACCTCGGTGCACTCGAAACACTGGCGTTCACTCACAACATCAAGCTCGAGACAGCTCAAGCGTTACGCAAAACAAAGGACGTGTTCAAATCCATAGAGAATATACGGTGTTTAGCGTATGCGTATATAAAGAAGGTCGATGACATTTACAGACCCGGCGGCGTGGGCACCACAGTAGAACAACAAGGTGCTCTCAAGCGCACACAGATACTGGCTGCATTATCACTCGCGATGTCTATCCCGACATGCCCGTTTCTGATTTCTATGTATATTAAATTATGACAAGAGCTACGGTGGTTACGATTACACTCTGACCACGTGCCTTAGTTTCTGCTAGTGACCTATAAATACATTTGCCCACTTGCTCCCACTGCCATTAAAGCGGCTGTACCCACACGTACAACACCCAAGAAAAAAAATGATCTCGCTGTCTGTACTGGGTGTACTCTCAGTAGTCGCAGTTGCTCAGGCCATGGTGGTACGCTCACATAACGCCTCTGAGATACGTCCCATCACACCACCTCCTAGACTACTCGCGAAGGAGTATTCAACACCCCTTTGTACGAAGACAACCATTATAACGAGCACAGCACAATGCTTGCCGCACGCGAAGACAACATGCAGGAGACAACGCTACCACCTGTCGTGAGAAACACGGATTCGAGTGACAACGATCGCGACTATGACGAGCACATTACAGCACCCTCTGTGCACGAAGACCAGGTGCAGGAGACAACGCTACCACCTGTCGTGAGAAACAAGAGTTTGGTTAACAATGATCATCGTCGTGTCCCATTGTAAACGGGCGCGCCATCGCACATGTTGTACATGTGTGTTAACCCACCTGTATTCGACAGACTTTGTGTGTTGCATGACATCGAGATGCATTGACGTCTGTGTCAATACAGGACTCTCTATAAGCCGGGAGCTGGACGCTAACGACCCGTGCATGCGCCACACAAAAGGTATCGTACATGTGTTAACCCACCTGTATGCGACAGACTTTGTGTGTTGCATGACATCGAGATGTATTGACGTCTGTGTCAATACAGGACTCTCTAAGCTGGGAGCTGGACGCTAACAACCCGTGCATGCGCCACACAAAAGGTAACTCGACTAACTACAAAACGCATATTGTGATGTAGAAAGTTGGCTCGACTGTTTGAATCAGCTGCAGCTGCGGTTTACTCACGAAGTGAATCGCACGCTTGTTAGAAGTACATTCGGAGCACTTAAAAAATACATCGCTCTCATCGAGTTCTGTCTCAGCGTTCACCGGCTGATGGGCAAGAGCGTGACATGGGATCGCCAGGATCGCGTGCACCGAGGTCCGAAAGGGCGTGCGCTACAACTATTAACCTTGGTTTGGGAGTGTGGCGAAACGCTCGCTCCGCTGTAATGGGCGGATGCAATGTTATCACCTGGTACGTTTCGTTAGTCGGGTCGTAACACACCGGTCCGTCACACGGACCGTCACATTGTAGGGGGCACAGTAATGACAACACGCCGCCGACCGTGACTTCGCACTCGACCGCAGTGGTGTTGTCGATTTGCAAAGGATCACATACGCCTCTCCAGTCGCAATGAGGCACATTGTAGTCCACGCGACCGTCGGTCACCATAGCTTTCGTCAGCCAACACACTCGATTGCCCTTCGAAACATCGGCGATCAACGTGAGCGTAAAGGTCGCCGTCGCTTTACTGTACGCCAGGAAATCCGTGTGTGAGTGTACGCTCGACGTCGATTGACAACCGGTCATGTCAGATCTGATCAGACCTTCCGAACACATGACCATTAGTTGTTGTGCCGCCGAGAGTATCGCGATCATACCCTTGAGATGTGTAGAAAGCGCGTACACGCCAGCCTTCCACGTTTCCAAAGTTTCCAGCAGTCTAGAGGGACTTGTCTTAGCGCGCACGGCTGTGCTGAATTTGCGTTGGGTAGACACAACGGCTTCGACCTCGCTTAGGGTCTTTGGGCTCATGTACTCGTGGTAGGCCAAGACGTGTATAGTCAAGCGCGGTGACGCCCCGAACACTTGACCCGGTTTTGTTGTGGCGATATGCGTGTCCAGTAACGCGGCAAAGTCCGCGTGTCTAGCGTGAATTGATTTTACAGCTCGCTCATACCCCAACAGTACGGTCCGTAGAAGTTCGTTCACTTGTTTCCATAGGCTCGTGGAACACAGGACATCGCAACCTCTGTGATACTCAAGTAAAGCGTCACACACCAGCTGCTTGCACATTGGAAATACAATCGGTAGTAACTTCTTACTCCACTCTATGTTGAACTCGTATAGTATGTATGTGGGCGGTTGCGGCGGTTTGCACATTTTCTATCTACCCTCCGCTAATATGACTCTGTGGTCTGTCTCCTGAGAAGGTGCGGTTGGAACTTGCGAGAGTGCACTATCGACGGTCGGCATTTCCATTTCGTCAACTGTGCCATTTTCAACCACTGGCAAACGGCCGTCGACGGTCGATGCGAGACAACAACATAACGTTAGACCGCGATCCTCATGCCAGTTTTCTGTAGTACTGGTTGTAGTTTCTGGTGCACACTCGAAACGCCATTACGATCACAATTACGTTGATTAATAAATTCAGTGTTGTAGCGACTGCAGCCAGCGCCGTCGCGCAACTCGTGTCGGTGTTATCTCTCGATACTTTCATTCGTGTCCGAGCGTATGCAGAATCTACGGATCTGGTGAAGTTGCTTGTCACTAGCTTGCGCACGTTTGATATGGCACTTTGCACGAGACTCACACAACCTGCAGTGGCGACCGTTGCGTCAGTGCAAAGTTTTTCCGATATATCGCTCGCAACATCGTTTGTCATTTGCTGTACACTGCGCACACTGGCCGCGAGCTCGCGGAGAGGGTCTTCGTTACGAGTTCGCTACTCTGGTAAGGCCATGGTTGATGAGGATGATCATGTTTAGCAATAGTTCATCTCGAAGCGCAACGATGGTGAGGGCGACGGGTTGGCCGGTTCTGCCTTCAGGCCACTCGGTTGCCGCTAAATTGCCCAATGCCACACACGCAGACGAACCCTGTACACACTCAATGACCCGTGTGCGATCGTTGATTTCTGCTAGTACGTTTGCTAGTTCTACGTGCTTCCACGGATCGGGCGTGGGCACGCGCTTGTTTTTAGAGGCGTTTTCGCGCAGCCTCTACCCTGTACGACCGCTCATGGCCGCACTAGCTATATTTATCTTTATTTGTTTCACACACACACACACACACACACACACACACACACACACACACACAGACACACACACACACACACACACACACACACACACACACACACACACACACACACACACACACACAGGCCCTTGCGTGCAAACCCCGGTCAGGCCTGCAGTGTACATATCAGAGACATGATGTTCTTTCACAGAACTGAGGTTGTTCATTACTAAATGACTTTTACAGGAATATTGTTATTATACTATTCAACAGGTTGATCATAATAATGTGTATTAAACCCACAACCTAGCACTGAGGACAGAGGGACTTTATTTAAATTAGTACTTAATTGAAACGATACATAATGATACATAAGAGCCATGTCATACATTCAGCCTAGGAATAGTAGCATTGTGCACTATTAAAAATATACACATCAATTGCTCGAATCCCATTGTTGCAAAGTAAAACTCTAATAAAACTCTAGTCTGACATCAACAGAGAAGACTTAGTGTATGTACTACAAATACAGCATTAGGATTTCGAGTGGACCATGCACCTTGTGAACCATCAGAGGCTTATGACGCAACATATCTTCCAGTTGCTATTAGACAAGTTATAATTCTCGACCATTTTTCGGAACTGGTTTCTTGGGTCCGTGAGTAAATGCCAAATGAGATGATAGCCCTTAAGTAAGTTCCTGGGGATCCCATGTCACGCTTTTGCCCATCAGCCGGTGAACGCTGAGACGGAACTCGATGAGAGCGATGTATTTTTTAAGTGCTCCGAATGTACTTCTAACAACCGTGCGATTCACTTCGTGAGTAAACCGCAGCTGCAGCTGATTCAAACAGTCGAGCCAACTTTCTACATCACAATATGCGTTTTGTAGTTAGTCGAGTTACCTTTTGTGTGGCGCATGCACGGGTCGTTAGCGTCCAGCTCCCAGCTTATAGAGTCATGTATTGACACAGACGTCAATACATCTCGATGTCATGCAACACTCAAAGTCTGTCTCATACAGGTGGGTTAACACACATGTACGATGTGTGCGATGGCGCGCCCGTTTACAATGGGACACGACGATGATCATTGTTATCCAAACTCTTGTTTCTCACGACAGGTGGTAGAGTTGTCTCCTGCACCTGGTCTTCGTGCACAGAGGGTGTTGTAATGTGCTCGTCATAGTCGCGATCGTTGTCACTCGAATCCGTTGTTCTCACGACAGGTGGTAGCGTTGTCTCCTGCATGTTGTCTTCTCGTGCGGCAAGCGTTGTGCTGTGCTCGTTATAATGGTTGTCTTCGTACAAAGGGGGTGTTGAATACTCCTTCGCGAGTAGTCTAGGAGGTGGTGTGATGGGACGTATCTCAGAGGCATTATGTGAGCGTACCACCATGGCCTGACCAACTGCGACTACTGAGAGTACACCCAGTACAGACAGCGAGATCATTTTTTTTTCTTGGGTGTTGTACGTGTGGGTAGAGCCGCTTTAATGGCAGCGAAAGCAAGTGGGCAAATGTATTTATAGGTCACTAGCAGAAACTAAGGCACTTGGTCAGAGTGTAATCGTAACCACCTAAAGTAGCTCTTGTCATAATTTAATATACATAGAAATCAGAAACGGGCATGTCAGGATAGACATCACGAGTGATAATGCGGCCAGTATCTGTGTGCGCTTGAGAGCACCTTGTTGTTCTACTGTGGTGCCCACGCCGCCGGGTCTGCAAATGTCATCGACCTTCTTTATATACGCATACGCTAAAGACCGTATATTCTCTATGGATTTGAACACGTCCTTTGTTTCGCGTAACGCTTGAGCTGTCTCGAGCGCATTGTTGTGAGTGTACGCCAGTGTTTCGCGTGCACCGAGGTCCGAAAGGGCGTTCGCTACAACTATTAACCTTGGTTTGGGAGTGTGGCGAAACGCTCGCTCAGCTGTAATGGGCGGATGGAATGTTATCACCTGGTACGTTTCGTTAGTCGGGTCGTAACACACCGGTCCGTGACACGGACCGTCACATTGTATGGGGCACAGTAAGGACAACACGCCGCCGACCGTGACTTCGCACTCGACCGCGGTGGTGTTGTCGATTTGCAAAGGATCACATACGCCTCTCCAGTCGCAGTGAGGCACATTGTAGTCGACGCGACCGTCGGTCACCATAGCTTTCGTCAGCCAACACACTCGATTGCCCTTCGAAACATCGGCGATCAACGTGAGCGTAGAGGTCGCCGTCGCTTTACTGTACGCCAGGATATCCGTGTGTGAGTGCACGCTCGACGTGGATTGACAACGGGTCATGTCAGACCTGATCAGACCTTCCGAACACATGACCATTAGTTGTTGTGCGGCCGAGAGTATTGCGATCATACCGTTGAGATGTGTAGAAAGCGCGTACACGCCAGCCTTCCACGTTTCCAAAGTTTCCAGCAGTCTAGAGGGACTTGTCTTAGCGTGCACGGCTGTGCTGAATTTGCGTTGGGTAGACACAACGGCGTCGACCTCGCTTAGGATCTGTGGGCTCATGTACTCGTGGTAGGCCAAGACGTGTATAGTCGAGCGCGGTGACGACCCGAACACTTGACCCGGTTTTGTTGTGGCGATATGCATGTCCAGTAATGCGGCAACGTCCGCGTGTCTAGTGTGTATTGATTTTACAGCTCGCTCATACCCCAACAGTACGGTCCGTAGAAGTTCGTTCACTTGTTTCCATGCGCTCGTGGAACACAGGACATCGCAACCTCTGTAATACTCAAGTAAAGCGTCACACACTAGCTGCTTTCACGTTGGAAATACGATCGGTAGTAACTTCTTACTCCACTCTATATTGAACTCGTACAGTATGTATATGGGCGGTTGCGGCGGTTTGCGCATTTTCTATCTACCCTCCGCTAATATGACCCTGTGGTCTGTCTCCTGAGATGGTGCGGTTGGAACTTGCGAGAGGGCACTATCGACGGTCGGCGTTTCCATTTCGTCAACTGTGCCATTTTCAGCCGCTGGCAAACGGCCGTCGACGGTCGATGCGAGACACCAACATAACGTTAGACTGCGACCCTCATGCCAGTTTTCTGTAGTACTGGTTGTAGTTTCTGGTGCACACTCGAAACGCCATTACGATCACAATTACGTTGATTAATAAATTCAGTGTTGTAGCGACTGCAGCCAGCGCCGTCGCGCAACTCGTGTCGGTGTTATCTCTCGATACTTTCATTCATATCCGAGCGTATGCAGAATCTACGGATCTGGTGAAGTTGCTTGTCACTAGCTTGCGCACGTTTGATATGGCACTTTGCGCGAGACTCACACAACCTGCAGTGGCGACCGTCGCGTCAGTGCAAAGTTTTTCCGATGTATCGCTCGCAACATCGTTTGTCATTTGCTGTACACTGCGCACACTGGCCGCGAGGTAGCGGAGAGGGTCTTCGTTACGAGCTACTCTGGTAGCGCCGTGGTTGATGAGGACGATCATCTTTAGCAATAGTTCATCTCGAAGCGCAACGATGGTGAGGGCGACGGGTTGGCCGGTTCTGCCTTCAGGCCACTCGGTTGCCTCTAGATTGCCCAATGCCACACACGCAGACGAACCCTGTACACACTCAATGACCCGTGTGCGATCGTTGATTTCTGCTAGTACGTTTGCTAGTTCTACGTGCTTCCACGGATCGGACGTGGGCACGCGCTTGTTTTTAGAGGCGTTTTCGCGCAGCCTCTACCCTGCACGACCGCTCGTGGCCGCACTAGCTATATTTATCTTTATTTGTTTCACACACACACACACACACACACACACACACACACACACACACACACACACACACACACACACACACACACACACACACACACACACACACACACACACACACACAAACACACACACACACAGGCCCTTGCGTGCAAACCCCGGTCAGGCCTGCAGTGTACACATCAGAGACATGATGTTCTTTCACAGAACTGAGGTTGTTCATTACTAAATGACTTGTACAGGAATATTGTTATTATACTATTCAACAGGTTGATCATAATAATGTGTATTAAACCCACAACCTAGCACTGAGGACAGAGGGACTTTATTTAAATTAGTACTTAATGGAAACGATACATAATGATACACAAGAGCCATGTCATACATTCAGCCTAGGAATAGTAGCATTGTGCACTATTAAAAATATACATATCAATTGCTCGAATCCCATTGTTGCAAAGTAAAACTCTAATAAAACTCTAGTCTGACATCAACAGAGAAGACTTAGTGTATTTACTACAAATACAGCATTAGGATTTCGAGTGGACCGTGCACCTTGTGAACCATCAGAGGCTTATGACGCAACATATCTTCCAGTTGCTATTAGACAAGTTATAATTCTCGACCATTTTTCGTAACTGGTTTCCTGGGTCCGTGAGTAAATGCCAAATGAGATGATAGTCCTTAAGTAAGTTCCTGGCGATCCCATGTCACGCTCTTGCCCATCAGCCGGTGAACGCTGAGACGGAACTCGATGAGAGCGATGTATTTTTTAAGTGCTCCGAATGTACTTCTAACAAGCGTGCGATTCACTTCGTGAGTAAACCGCAGCTGCAGCTGATTCAAACAGTCGAGCCAACTTTCTACATCACAATATGTGTTTTGTAGTTAGTCGAGTTACCTTTTGTGTGGCGCATGCACGGGTCGTTAGCGTCCAGCTCCCAGCTTGTAGAGTCCTGTATTGACATAGACTTCAATACATCTCGATGTCATGCAACACACAAAGTCTGTCGCATACAGGTGGGTTAACACATGTACGATACCCTTTGTGTGGCGCATGCAAGGGTCGTTAGCGTTCAGCTCCCGGCTTATAGAGACTCCTGTATTGACACAGACGTCAATACATCTCGATGTCATGCAACACACAAAGTCTGTCGCATACAGGCGGGTTAACAAACATGTACTATGTGTGAGATGGCGCGCCCGTTTACAATGGGACACGACGATGATCATTATTAACCAAACTCTTGTTTCTCACGACAGGTGGTAGCGTTGTCTCCTGCACCTGGTCTTCGTGCACAGAGGGTGTTGTAATGTGCTCGTCATAGTCGCGATCGTTGTCACTCGAATCCGTTGTTCTCACGACAGGTGGTAGCGTTGTCTCCTGCATGTTGTCTTCGCGTGCGGCAAGCGTTGTGCTGTGCTCGTTATAATGGTTGTCTTCGTACAAAGGGGGTGTTGAATACTCCTTCGCGAGTAGTCTAGGAGGTGGTGTGATGGGACGTATCTCAGAGGCGTTATGTGAGCGTACCACCATGGCCTGAGCAACTGCGACTACTGAGAGTACACCCAGTACAGACAGCGAGATCATTTTTTTTCTTGGGTGTTGTATGTGTGGGTACAGCCGCTTTAATGGCAGTGAGAGCAAGTGGGCAAATGTATTTATAGGTCACTAGCAGAAACTAAGGCACGTGATCAGAGTGTAATCGTAACCACCTAAAGTAGCTCTTGTCATAATTTAATATACATAGAAATCAGAAACGGGCATGTCAGGATAGACATCGCAATTGATAATGCGGCCAGTATCTGTGTGCTCTTGAGAGCACCTTGTTGTTCTACTGTGGTGCCCACGCCGCCGGGTCTGTAAATGTCATCGACCTTCTTTATATACGCATACGCTAAAGACCGTATATTCTCTATGGATTTGAACACGTCCTTTGTTTCGCGTAACGCTTGAGCTGTCTCGAGCATGATGTTGTGAGTGTACACCAGTGTTTCGCGTGCACCGAGGTCCGAAAGGGCGTGCGCTACAACTATTAACCTTGGTTTGGGAGTGTGGTGAAACGCTCGCTCCGCTGTAATGGGCAGAGGCAATGTTATCACCTGGTACGTTTCGTTAGTCGGGTCGTAACACACCGGTCCGTGACATGGACCGTCACATTGTATGGGGCACAGTAAGGACAACACTCCGCCAACTGTGACTTCGCACTCGACCGCGGTGGTGTTGTCGATTTGCAAAGGATCACATACACCTCTCCAGTCACAATGAGGCACATTGTAGTCGACGCGACCGTCGGTCACCATAGCTTTCGTCAGCCAACACACTCGATTGCCCTTCGAAACATCGGCGATCAACGTGAGCGTAGAGGTCGCTGTCGCTTTACTGTACGCCAGGATATCCGTGTGTGAGTGCACGCTCGACGTCGATTGACAACCGGTCATGTCAGACCTGATCAGACCTTCCGAACACATGACCATTAGTTGTTGTGCGGCCGAGAGTATCGCGATCATACCGTTGAGATGTGTAGAAAGCGCGTACACGCCAGCCTTCCACGTTTCCAAAGTTTCCAGCAGTCTAGAGGGACTTGTCTTAGCGCGCACGGCTGTGCTGAATTTGCGTTGGGTAGACACAACGGCTTCGACCTCGCTTAGGATCTTGTGGGCTCATGTACTCGTGGTAGGCCAAGACGTGTATAGTCGAGCGCGGTGACGCCCCGAACACTTGACCCGGTATTGTTGTGGCGATATGCGTGTCCAGTAACGCGGCAAAGTCCGCGTGTCTAGCGTGTATTGATTTTACAGCTCGCTCATACCCCAACAGTACGGTCCGTAGGAGTTCGTTCACTTGTTTCCATGCGCTCGTGGAACACAGGACATCGCAACCTCTGTGATACTCAAGTAAAGCGTCACACACCAGCTGCTTGCACGTTGGAAATACAATCGGTAGTAACTTCTTACTCCACTCTATGTTGAACTCATATAGTATGTATATGGGCGGTTGCGGCGGTTTGTGCATTTTCTATCTACCCTCCGCTAATATGACTCTGTGGTCTGTCTCCTGAGATGGTGCGGTTGGAACTTGCGAGAGTGCGCTATCGACGGTCGGCGTTTCCATTTCGTCAACTGTGCCATTTTCAGCCGCTGGCAAACGGCGGTCAACGGTCGATGCGAGACACCAACATAACGTTAGGCTGTGACCCTCATGCCAGTTTTCTGTAGTACTGGTTGTAGTTTCTGGTGCACACTCGAAACGCCATTACGATCACAATTACGTTGATTAATAAATCCAGTGTTGTAGCGACTGCAGCCAGCGCCGCCGCGCAACTCGTGTCGGTGTTATCTCTCGATACTTTCATTCGTATCCGAGCGTATGCAGAATCTACGGATCTGGTGAAGTTGCTTGTCACTAGCTTGCGCACGTTTGATATGGCACTTTGCGCGAGACTCACACAACCTGCAGTCGCGACCGTCGCGTCAGTGCAAAGTTTTTCCGATATATCGCTCGCAACATCATTTGTCATTTGCTGTACACTGCGCACACTGGCCGCGAGGTCGTGGAGAGGATCTTCGTTACGAGTTGTGTAATATCCGCTGACTTGCCGATTCAATTCTGGTGGCGCTGACCCAAACGAGAACGCTTTTAAGGCGCATGTCGTGGTAACTCTGGTAGCGCCGTGGTTGACGAAGACGATCATCTTTAGCAATAGTTCATCTCGAAGCGCAACGATGGTGAGGGCGACGGGTTGGCCGGTTCCGCCTTCAGGCCACTCGGTTGCCGCTAGATTGCCCAATGCCACACACGCAGACGAACCCTGTACACACTCAATGACCCGTGTGCGATCGTTGATTTCTGCTAGTACGTTTGCTAGTTCTACGTGCTTCCACGGATCGGGCGTGGGCACGCGCTTGTTTTAGAGGCGTTTTCGCGCAGCCTCTACCCTGCACGACCGCTCGTGGCCGCACTAGCTATATTTATCTTTATTTGTTTCACACACACACACACACACACACACACACACACACACACACACACACACACACACACACACACACACCCACACACACACACACACACACACACACAAAGGCCCTTGCGTGCAAACCCCGGTCAGGCCTGCAGTGTACACATCAGAGACATGATGTTCTTTCACAGAACTGAGGTTGTTCGTTACTAAATGACTTTTACAGGAATATTGTTATTATACTATTCAACAGTTGATCATAATAATGTGTATTAAACCCACAACCTAGCACTGAGGACAGAGGGACTTTATTTGATTTAGTACTTTATGGAAACGATACATAATGATACATAAGAGCCATGTCATACATTCAGCCTAGGAATAGTAGCATTGTGCACTATTAAAAATATACACATCAGTTGCTCGAATCCCATTGTTGCAAAGTAAAACTCTAATAAAACTCTAGTCTGACATCAACAGAGAAGACTTAGTGTATGTACTACAAATACAGCATTAGGTTTTCGAGTGGACCGTGCACCTTGTGAACCATCAGAGGCTTATGACGCAACATATCTTCCAGTTGCTATTAGACAAGTTATAATTCTCGACCATTTTTCGGAACTGGTTTCTTGGGTCCGTGAGTAAATGCCAAATGAGATGATAGTCCTTAAGTAAGTTCCTGGCGATCCCATGTCACGCTCTTGCCCATCAGCCGGTGAACGCTGAGACGGAACTCGATGAGAGCGATGTATTTTTTAAGTGCTCCGAATGTACTTCTAACAAGCGTGCAATTCACTTCGTGAGTAAACCGCAGCTGCAGCTGATTCAAACAGTCGAGCCAACTTTCTACATCACAATATGCGTTTTGTAGTCAGTCGAGTTACCTTTTGTGTGGCGCATGCACGGGTCGTTAGCGTCCAGCTCCCAGCTTATAGAGTCCTGTATTGACACAGACGTCAATACATCTCGATGTCATGCAACACACAAAGTCTGTCGCATACAGGTGGGTTAACACATGTACGATACCTTTTGTGTGGCGCATGCAGGGGTCGTTAGCGTCCAGCTCCCGGCTTATAGAGAGTCCTGTATTGACACAGACGTCAATACATCTCGATGTCATGCAACACACAAAGTCTGTCGCATACAGGTGGGTTAACACACATGTACGATGTGTGCGATGGCGCGCCCGTTTACAATGGGACACGACGATGATCATTGTTAACCAAACTCTTGTTTCTCACGACAGGTGGTAGAGTTGTCTCCTGCACCTGGTCTTCGTGCACAGAGGGTGCTGTAATGTGCTCGTCATAGTCACGATCGTTGTCACTCGAATCCGTTGTTCTCACGACAGGTGGTAGCGTTGTCTCCTGCAGGTTGTCTTCGCGTGCGGCAAGCGTTGTGCTGTGCTCGTTATAAAGGTTGTCTTCGTACAAAGGGGGTTTTGAATACTCCTTCGCGAGTAGTCTAGGAGGTGGTGTGATGGGAAGTATCTCAGAGGCGTTATGTGAGCGTACCACCATGGCCTGAGCAACTGCGACTACTGAGAGTACACCCAGTACAGACAGCGAGATCATTTTTTTTCTTGGGTGTTGTACGTGTGGGTACAGCCGCTTTAATGGCAGTGAGAGCAAGTGGGCAAATGTATTTATAGGTCACTAGCAGAAACTAAGCCACGTGGTCATAGTGTAATCGTAACCACCTAAAGTAGCTCTTGTCATAATTTAATATACATAGAAATCAGATACGGGCATGTCAGGATAGACATCACGAGTGATAATGCGGCCAGTATCTGTGTGCGCTTGAGAGCACCTTGTTGTTCTACTGTGGTGCCCACGCCGCCGGGTCTGCAAATGTCATCGACCTTCTTTATATACGCATACGCTAAAGACCGTATATTCTCTATGGATTTGAACACGTCCTTTGTTTCGTGTAAGGCTTGAGCTGTCTCGAGCGTGATGTTGTGAGCGTACGCCAGTGTTTCGCGTGCACCGAGGTCCGAAAGGGCGTGCGCTACAACTATTAACCTTGGTTTGGGAGTGTGGCGAAACGCTCGCTCCGCTGTAATGGGCGGATGCAATGTTATCACCTGGTACGTTTCGTTAGTCAGGTCGTAACACACCGGTCCGTAACACGTACCGTCACATTGTATGGGACACAGTAAGGACAACACACCGCCGACCGTGACTTCGCACTCGACCGCGGTGGTGTTGTTGATTTGCAAAGGATCACATACGCCTCTCCAGTCGCAATGAGGCACATTGTAGTCGACGCGACCGTCGGTCACCATAGCTTTCGTCAGCCAACACACTCGATTGCCCTTCGAAACATCGGCGATCAACGTGAGCGTAGAGGTCGCCGTCGCTTTACTGTAGGCCAGGATATCCGTGTGAGTGCACGCTCGACGTCGATTGACAACCGGTCATGTCAGACCTGATCAGACCTTCCGAACACATGACCATTAGTTGTTGTGCGGCCGAGAGTATCGCGATCATACCGTTGAGATGTGTAGAAAGCGCGTACACGCCAGCCTTCCACGTTTCCAAAGTTTCCAGCAGTCTAGAGGGACTTGTCTTAGCGCGCACGGCTGTGCTGAATTTGCGTTGGGTAGACACAACGGCTTCGACCTCGCTTAGGATCTTGTGGGCTCATGTACTCGTGGTAGGCCAAGACGTGTATAGTCGAGCGCGGTGACGCCCCGAACACTTGACCCGGTATTGTTGTGGCGATATGCGTGTCCAGTAACGCGGCAAAGTCCGCGTGTCTAGCGTGTATTGATTTTACAGCTCGCACATACCCCAACAGTACGGTCCGTAGGAGTTCGTTCACTTGTTTCCATGCGCTCGTGGAACACAGGACATCGCAACCTCTGTGATACTCAAGTAAAGCGTCACACACCTGCTGCTTGCACGTTGGAAATACAATCGGTAGTAACTTCTTACTCCACTCTATGTTGAACTCATATAGTATGTATATGGGCGGTTGCGGCGGTTTGTGCATTTTCTATCTACCCTCCGCTAATATGACTCTGTGGTCTGTCTCCTGAGATGGTGCGGTTGGAACTTGCGAGAGTGCGCTATCGACGGTCGGCGTTTCCATTTCGTCAACTGTGCCATTTTCAGCCGCTGGCAAACGGCGGTCAACGGTCGATGCGAGACACCAACATAACGTTAGACCGCGACCCTCATGCCAGTTTTCTGTAGTACTGGTTGTGGTTTCTGGTGCACACTCGAAACGCCATTACGATCACAATTACGATGATTAATAAATCCAGTGTTGTAGCGACTGCAGCCAGCGCCGCCGCGCAACTCGTGTCGGTGTTATCTCTCGATACTTTCATTCGTATCCGAGCGTATGCAGAATCTACGGATCTGGTGAAGTTGCTTGTCACTAGCTTGCGCACGTTTGATATGGCACTTTGCGCGAGACTCACACAACCTGCAGTGGCGACCGTCGCGTCAGTGCAAAGTTTTTCCGATATATCGCTCGCAACATCGTTTGTCATTTGCTGTACACTGCGCACACTGGCCGCGAGGTCGTGGAGAGGGTCTTCGTTACGAGTTGTGTAATATCCGCTGACTTGCCGATTCAATTCTGGTGGCGCTGACCCAAACGAGAACGCTTTTAAGGCGCATGTCGTGGTAACTCTGGTAGCGCCGTGGTTGACGAAGACGATCATCTTTAGCAATAGTTCATCTCGAAGCGCAACGATGGTGAGGGCGACGGGTTGGCCGGTTCCGCCTTCAGGCCACTCGGTTGCCGCTAGATTGCCCAATGCCACACACGCAGACGAACCCTTTACACACTCAATGACCCGTGTGCGATCGTTGATTTCTGCTAGTACGTTTGCTAGTTCTACGTGCTTCCACGGATCGGGCGTGGGCACGCGCTTGTTTTAGAGGCGTTTTCGCGCAGCCTCTACCCTGCACGACCGCTCGTGGCCGCACTAGCTATATTTATCTTTATTTGTTTCACACACACACACACACACACACACACACACACACACACACACACACACACACACACACACACACACACACACACACACACACACACACACACACACACAAAGGCCCTTGCGTGCAAACCCCGGTCAGGCCTGCAGTGTACACATCAGAGACATGATGTTCTTTCACAGAACTGAGGTTGTTCATTACTAAATGACTTTTACAGGAATATTGTTATTATACTATTCAACAGGTTGATCATAATAATGTGTATTAAACCCACAACCTAGCACTGAGGACAGAGGGACTTTATTTGATTTAGTACTTAATGGAAACGATACATAATGATACATAAGAGCCATGTCATACATTCATCCTAGGAATAGTAGCATTGTGCACTATTAAAAATATACACATCAATTGCTCGAATCCCATTGTTGCAAAGTAAAACTCTAATAAAACTCTAGTCTGACATCAACAGAGAAGACTTAGTGTATGTACTACAAATACAGCATTAGGTTTTCGAGTGGACCGTGCACCTTGTGAACCATCAGAGGCTTATGACGCAACATATCTTCCAGTTGCTATTAGACAAGTTATAATTCTCGACCATTTTTCGGAACTGGTTTCTTGGGTCCGTGAGTAAATGCCAAATGAGATGATAGTCCTTAAGTAAGTTCCTGGCGATCCCATGTCACGCTCTTGCCCATCAGCTGGTGAACGCTGAGACGGAACTCGATGAGAGCGATGTATTTTTTAAGTGCTCCGAATGTACTTCTAACAAGCGTGCAATTCACTTCGTGAGTAAACCGCAGCTGCAGCTGATTCAAACAGTCGAGCCAACTTTCTACATCACAATATGCGTTTTGTAGTTAGTCGAGTTACCTTTTGTGTGGCGCATGCACGGGTCGTTAGCGTCCAGCTCCCAGCTTATAGAGTCCTGTATTGACACAGACGTCAATACATCTCGATGTCATGCAACACACAACGTCTGTCGCATACAGGTGGGTTAACACACATGTACGATGTGTGCGATGGCGCGCCCGTTTACAATGGGACACGACGATGATCATTGTTAACCAAACTCTTGTTTCTCACGACAGGTGGTAGAGTTGTCTCCTGCACCTGGTCTTCGTGCACAGAGGGTGCTGTAATGTGCTCGTCATAGTCACGATCGTTGTCACTCGAATCCGTTGTTCTCACGACAGGTGGTAGCGTTGTCTCCTGCAGGTTGTCTTCGCGTGCGGCAAGCGTTGTGCTGTGCTCGTTATAAAGGTTGTCTTCGTACAAAGGGGGTGTTGAATACTCCTTCGCGAGTAGTCTAGGAGGTGGTGTGATGGGACGTATCTCAGAGGCGTTATGTGAGCGTACCACCATGGCCTGAGCAACTGCGACTACTGAGAGTACACCCAGTACAGACAGCGAGATCATTTTTTTTCTTGGGTGTTGTACGTGTGGGTACAGCCGCTTTAATGGCAGTGAGAGCAAGTGGGCAAATGTATTTATAGGTCACTAGCAGAAACTAAGCCACGTGGTCATAGTGTAATCGTAACCACCTAAAGTAGCTCTTGTCATAATTTAATATACATAGAAATCAGATACGGGCATGTCAGGATAGACATCACGAGTGATAATGCGGCCAGTATCTGTGTGTGCTTGAGAGCACCTTGTTGTTCTACTGTGGTGCCCACGCCGCCGGGTCTGCAAATGTCATCGACCTTCTTTATATACGCATACGCTAAAGACCGTATATTCTCTATGGATTTGAACACGTCCTTTGTTTCGTGTAAGGCTTGAGCTGTCTCGAGCGTGATGTTGTGAGCGTACGCCAGTGTTTCGCGTGCACCGAGGTCCGAAAGGGCGTGCGCTACAACTATTAACCTTGGTTTGGGAGTGTGGCGAAACGCTCGCTCCGCTGTAATGGGCGGATGCAATGTTATCACCTGGTACGTTTCGTTAGTCAGGTCGTAACACACCGGTCCGTGACACGTACCGTCACATTGTATGGGACACAGTAAGGACAACACGCCGCCGACCGTGACTTCGCACTCGACCGCGGTGGTGTTGTTGATTTGCAAAGGATCACATACGCCTCTCCAGTCGCAATGAGGCACATTGTAGTCGACGCGACCGTCGGTCACCATAGCTTTCGTCAGCCAACACACTCGATTGCCCTTCGAAACATCGGCGATCAACGTGAGCGTAGAGGTCGCCGTCGCTTTACTGTAGGCCAGGATATCCGTGTGTGAGTGCACGCTCGACGTCGATTGACAACCGGTCATGTCAGACCTGATCAGACCTTCCGAACACATGACCATTAGTTGTTGTGCGGCCGAGAGTATCGCGATCATACCGTTGAGATGTGTAGAAAGCGCGTACACGCCAGCCTTCCACGTTTCCAAAGTTTCCAGCAGTCTAGAGGGACTTGTCTTAGCGCGCACGGCTGTGCTGAATTTGCGTTGGGTAGACAAAACGGCTTCGACCTCGCTTAGGATCTGTGGGCTCATATACTCGTGGTAGGCCAAGACGTGTATAGTCGAGCGCGGTGACGCCCCGAACACTTGACCCGGTTTTGTTGTGGCGATATGCGTGTCCAGTAACGCGGCAAAGTCCGCGTGTCCAGCGTGTATTGATTTTACAGCTCGCTCATACCCCAACAGTACGGTCCGTAGAAGTTCGTTCACTTGTTTCCATGCGCTTGTGAAACACAGGACATCGCAACCTCTGTGATACTCAAGTAAAGCGTCACACATCAGCTGCTTGCACATTGGAAATACAATCGGTAGTAACTTCTTACTCCACTTTATGTTGAACTCGTATAGTATGTATATGGGCGGTTGCGGCGGTTTGCGCATTTTCTATCTACCCTCCGCTAATATGACTAAGTGGTCTGTCTCCTGAGATGGTGCGGTTAGAACTTGCGAGAGTGCACTATCGACGGTCGGCGTTTCCATTTCGTCAACTGTGCCATTTTCAGCCGCTGGCAAACGGCCGTCGTCGGTCGATGCGAGACACCAACATAACGTTAGACCGCGACCCTCATGCCAGTTTTCTGTAGTACTGGTTGTAGTTTCTGGTGCACACTCGATACGCCATTAAGATCACAATTACGTTGATTAATAAATCCAGTGTTGTAGCGACTGCAGCCAGCGCCGTCGCGCAACTCGTGTCGGTGTTATCTCTCGATACTTTTATTCGGATCACAGCGTATGCAGAATTTACGGATCTGGTGAAGTTGCTTGTCACTAGCTTCCGCACGTTTGATATGGCACTTTGCGCGAGACTCACACAACCTGCAGTGGCGACCGTCGTGTCAGTGCAAAGTTTTTCCGATATATCGCTCGCAACATCGTTTGTCATTTGCTGTACACTGCGCACACTGGCCGCGAGGTCGCGGAGAGGGTTTTCGTTACGAGTTGTGAAATATCCGCTGACTTGCCGATTTAATTCTGGTGGCGCTGACCCAAACGAGAACGCTTTTAAGGCGCATGTCGTGGTAACTCTGGTAGCGCCGTGGTTGACGAGGACGATCATCGTTAGCAATAGTTCATCTCGAAGCGCAACGATGGTGAGGGCGACGGGTTGGCCGGTTCCGCCTTCAGGCCACTCGGTTGCCGCTAGATTGCCCAATGCCACACACGCAGACGAACCCTGTACACACTCAATGACCCGTGTGCGATCGTTGATTTCTGCTATTACGTTTGCTAGTTCTACGTGCTTCCATGGATCGGGCGTGGGCACGCGCTTGTTTTAGAGGCGTTTTCGCGCAGCCTCTACCCTGCACGACCGCTCGTGGCCGCACTAGCTATATTTATCTTTATTTGTTTCACACACACACACACACACACACACACACACACACACACACACACACACACACACACACACACACACACACACACACACACACACACACACAGGCCCTTGCGTGCAAACCCCGGTCAGGCCTGCAGTGTACACATCAGAGACATGATGTTCTTTCACAGAACTGAGGTTGTTCATTACTAAATGACTTTTACAGGAATATTGTTATTATACTATTCAACAGGTTGATCATAATAATGTGTATTAAACCCACAACCTAGCACTGAGGACAGAGGGACTTTATTTAAATTAGTACTTAATGGAAATGATACATAATGATACATAAGAGCCATGTCATTCATTCAGCCTAGGAATAGTAGCATTGTGCACTATTAAAAATATACACATCAATTGCTCGAATCCCATTGTTGCAAAGTAAAACTCTAATAAAACTCTACTCTGACATCAACAGAGAAGACTTAGTGTATGTACTACAAATACAGCATTAGGATTTCGAGTGGACCGTGCACCTTGTGAACCATCAGAGGCTTATGACGCAACATATCTTCCAGTTGCTATTAGACAAGTTATAATTCTCGACCATTTTTCGGAACTGGTTTCTTGGGACCGTGAGTAAATGCCAAATGAGATGATAGTCCTTAAGTAAGTTCCTGGCGATCCCATGTCACGCTCTTGCCCATCAGCCGGTGAACGCTGAGACGGAACTCGATGAGAGCGATGTATTTTTTAAGTGCTCCGAATGTACTTCTAACAAGCGTGCGATTCACTTCGTGAGTAAACCGCAGCTGCAGCTGATTCAAACAGTCGAGCCAACTTTCTACATCACAATATGCGTTTTGTAGTTAGTCGAGTTACCTTTTGTGTGGCGCATGCACGGGTCATTAGCGTCCAGCTCCCGGCTTATAGAGAGTCCTGTATTGACACAGACGTCAATACATCTCGATGTCATGCAACACACAAAGTCTGTTGCATACAGGTGGGTTAACACACATGCACGATGTGTGCGATGGCGCGCCCGTTTACAATGGGACACGACAATGATCATTGTTAACCAAACTCTTGTTTCTCACGACAGGTGGTAGCGTTGTCTCCTCCACCTGGTCTTTGTGCACAGAGGGTGTTGTAATGTGCTCGTCATAGTCGCGATCGTTGTCACTCGAATCCGTTGTTCTTACGACAGGTGGTAGCGTTGTCTCCTGTATGTTGTCTTTGCGTGCGGCAAGCGTTGTGCTGTGCTCGTTATAATGGTTGTCTTCGTACAAAGGGGGTGTTGAATACTCCTTCGAGAGTAGTCTAGGAGGTGGTGTGATGGGTCGTATCTCAGAGGCGTTATGTGAGCGTATCACCATGGCCTGAGCAACTGCGACTACTGAGAGTACACCCAGTACAGACAGCGAGATCATTTTTTTTCTTGGGTGTTGTACGTGTGGGTACAGCCGCTTTAATGGCAGTGAGAGCAAGTGGGTATACAGTTGTGGTCAGAAGTTTACATACACTTGTAAAAAATATAATATAATGGCTCTACTGAGTGTCCCGTTATTTCTAAAACTCAGATTTTTCTCTGATAGAGTGATTGGAACAGATACTTCTTTGTCACAAAAACCATTCATGAAGTTTGGTTCTTTAATGTCTTTATTATGGGTCAACGGAGAAAAGTGATCACATTTGCTGGGTCACAAATATACATACAGCAACATGAACTAGCAATTTTGGTGACTTACAAACGTGTCAGTGAACTGAGCTTCATAGCATGGCCTCTTAACCTCTTGTGAGTGATTATGAGTGACTACAGCTGGTGACTTCTCTTAGGCCAGGTAAATAGGGCTCATCGGATACAAACGCCCACAAACGCTACAATGGGAAAGTCAAAGGAGCTCAGCATGGATCTGAAAAAGCGAATTATTGACTTGAACAATTCAGGAAAGTCACTTGGGGCCATTTCAAAGCAGCCGCAGGTCCCAAGAGCAACAGTGCAAACAATAGTTTGTAAGTATAAGGTGCATGGCACTGTTTCATCACTGCCAAGATCAGGAAGAAAACGCAAGCTATCACCTGCTGCTGAGAGAAAATTGGTCAGGAGGGTAAAGAGTGAACCAAGAATCACCAAAAACCAGATCTGCCAAGAATTAGAAGCTGCTGGAACACAGGTGTCATTGTCCACAGTCAAACGTGTTTTGCATCTCCATGGACTGAGAGGCTGCCGTGCAAGAAGGAAGCCCTTGCTCCAAAAGCGGCACCTTAAGGCTCGACTGAAGTTTGCTGCTGATCACATGGACAAAGATAAGACCTTCTGGAGGAAAGTTCTGTGGTCAGACGAAACAAAAATCGAGCTTTTTGGCCACAATGCCCAGCAATATGTTTGGAGGAGAAAAGGTGAGGCCTTTAACCCCAAGAACACCATGCCTACAGTCAAGCATGGTGGTGGGAATATTATGCTGTGGGGCTGTTTTGCTGCCAATGGAACGGGTGCTTTACAGAGAGTAAATGGGATAATGAAGAAGGAGGATTACCTTCACATTCTTCAACATAACCTAAAATCATCAGCACGAAGGTTGGGTCTTGGGCGCAGTTGGGTGTTCCAACAGGACAATGACCCCAAACACACATCAAAAGTGGTAAAGGAATGGCTAAATCAGGCTAGAATAAGGGTTTTAGAATGGCCTTCCCAAAGTCCTGACTTAAACCCCATTGAAAACATGTGGACAGTGCTGAAGAAACAAGTCCATGTCAGAAAGCCATCAAATTTAACTGAACTTCACCAATTCTGTCCAGAGGAGTGGTCAAAGATTCAACCAGAAGCTTGCCAGAAGCTTGTGGATGGCTACCAAAAGCACCTGATTGAAGTGAAAATGGCTAAGGGACATGTAACCAAATATTAGCACTGCTGTATGTATATTTGTGACCCAGCAAATATGATCACTTTTCTCTGTTAACCCATAATAAAGACATTAAAGAACCAAACTTCATGAATGTTTTTTGTGACAAAGAAGTATCTGTTCCAATCACTCTATCAGAGAAAAATCAGAGTTTTAGAAATAACGGGACACTCAGTAGAGCCATTATATTATATTTTTTACAAGTGTATGTAAACTTCTGACCACAACTGTATGTATTTATAGGTCACTAGCAGAAACTAAGGCACGTGGTCAGAGTGTAATCGTAACCACCTAAAGTAGCTCTTGTCATAATTTAATATACATAGAAATCAGAAACGGGCATGTCAGGATAGACATCACGAGTGATAATGCGGACAGTATCTGTGTGCGCTTGAGAGCACCTTGTTGTTCTACTGTGGTGCCCATGCCGCCGGGTCTGTAAATGTCATCGACCTTCTTTATATACGCATACGCTAAAGACCGTATATTCTCTATGGATTTGAACACGTCCTTTGTTTCGCGTAACGCTTGAGCTGTCTCGAGCGTGATGTTGTGAGCGTACGCCAGTGTTTCGCGTGCACCGAGGTCCGAAAGGGCGTGCGCTACAACTATTAACCTTGGTTTGGGAGTGTGGCAAAACGCTCGCTCCGCTGTAATGGGCGGATGCAATGTTATCACCTGGTACGTTTCGTTAGTCAGGTCGTAACACACCGGTCCGTGTCACGGACCGTCACATTGTATGGGGCACAGTAAGGACAACACGCCGCCGACCGTGACTTCGCACTCGACCGCGGTGGTGTTGTCAATTTGCAAAGGATCACATACGCCTCTCCAGTCGCAATGAGGCACATTGTAGTCGACGCAACCGTCGGTCACCATAGCTTTCGTCAGCCAACACACTCGATTGCCCTTCGAAACATCGGCGATCAACGTGAGCGTAGAGGTCGCCGTCGCTTTACTGTACGCCAGGATATCCGTGTGTGAGTGCACGCTCGACGTCGATTGACAACCGGTCATGTCAGACCTGATCAGACCTTCCGAACACATGACCATTAGTTGTTGTGCGGCCGAGAGTATCGCGATCATACCGTTGAGATGTGTAGAAAGCGCGTACACGCCAGCCTTCCACGTTTCCAAAGTTTCCAGCAGTCTAGAGGGACTTGTCTTAGCGCGCACGGCTGTGCTGAATTTGCGTTGAGTAGACACAACGGCTTCGACCTCGCTTAGGATCTGTGGGCTCATGTACTCGTGGTAGGCCAAGACGTGTATAGTCGAGCGCGGTGATGCCCCAAACACTTGACCCGGTTTTGTTGTGGCGATATGCGTGTCCAGTAACGCGGCAAAGTCCGCGTGTCTAGCGTGTATTGATTTTACAGCTCGCTCATACCCCAACAGTACGGTCCGTAGAAGTTCGTTCACTTGTTTCCATGCGCTCGTGGAACACAGGACATCGCAACCTCTGTGATACTCAAGTAAAGCGTCACACACCAGCTGCTTGCACGTTCGAAATACAATCGGTAGTAACTTCTTACTCTACTCTATGTTGAACTCGTATAGTATGTATATGGGCGGTTGCGGCGATTTGCGCATTTTCTATCTACCCTCCGCTAATATGACTCTGTGGTCTGTCTCCTGAGATGGTGCGGTTGGAACTTGCGAGAGTGCACTATCGACGGTCGGCGTTTCCATTTCGTCAACTGTGCCATTTTCAGCCGCTGGCAAACGGCCGTCGACGGTCGATGCGAGACACCAACATAACGTTAGACCGTGACCCTCATGCCAGTTTTCTGTAGTACTGGTTGTAGTTTCTGATGCACACTCGATACGCCATTAAGATCACAATTATGTTGATTAATAAATCCAGTGTTGTAGCGACTGCAGCCAGCGCCGTCGCGCAACTCGTGTCGGTGTTATCTCTCGATACTTTCATTCGTATCCGAGCGTATGCAGAATCTACGGATCTGGTGAAGTTGCTTGTCACTAGCTTGCGCACGTTTGATATGGCACTTTGCGCGAGACTCACACAACCTGCAGTGGCGACCGTCGCGTCAGTGCAAAGTTTTTCCGATATATCGCCCGCAACTTCGTTTGTCATTTGCTGTACACTGCGCACACTGGCCGCGAGGTCGCGGAGAGGGTCTTCGTTACGAGTTGTGTAATATCCGCTGACTTGCCGATTCAATTCTGGTGGCGATGACCCAAACGAGAACGCTTTTAAGGCGCATGTCGTGGTAACTCTGGTAGCGCCGTGGTTGACGAGGACGATCATCTTTAGCAATAGTTCATCTCGAAGCGCAATGATGGTGAGGGCGATGGGTTGGCCGGTTCCGCCTTCAGGCCACTCGGTTGCCCCTAGATTGCCCAATGCCACACACGCAGACGAACCCTGTACACACTCAATGACCCGTGTGCAATCGTTGATTTCTGCTAGTACGTTTGCTAGTTCTACGTGCTTCCACGGATCGGGCGTGGGCACGCGCTTGTTTTAGAGGCGTTTTCGCGCAGCCTCTACCCTGCACGACCGCTCCTGGCCGCACTAGCTATATTTATCTTTATTTGTTTCACACACACACACACACACACACACACACACACACACACACACACACACACACACACACACACACACACACACACACACACAGGCCCTTGCGTGCAAACCCCGGTCAGGCCTGCAGTGTACACATCAGAGACATGATGTTCCTTCACAGAACTGAGGTTGTTCATTACTAAATGACTTTTACAGGAATATTGTTATTATACTATTCAACAGGTTGATCATAATAATGTGTATTAAACCCACAACCTAGCACTGAGGACAGAGGGACTTTATTTAAATTAGTACTTAATGGAAACGATACATAATGATACATAAGAGCCATGCCATACATTCAGCCTAGGAATAGTAGCATTGTGCACTATTAAAAATATACACATCAATTGCTCGAATCCCATTGTTGCAAAGTAAAACTCTAATAAAACTCTAGTCTGACATCAACAGAGAAGACTTAGTGTATGTACTACAAATACAGCATTAGGATTTCGAGTGGACCGTGCACCTTGTGAACCATCAGAGGCTTATGACGCAACATATCTTCCAGTTTCTATTAGACAAGTTATAATTCTCGACCATTTTTCGGAACTGGTTTCTTGGGTCCGTGAGTAAATGCCAAATGAGATGATAGTCCTTAAGTAAGTTCCTGGCGATCCCATGTCACGCTCTTGCCCATCAGCCGGTGAACGCTGAGACGGAACTCGATGAGAGAGATGTATTTTTTAAGTGCTCCGAATGTACTTCTAACAAGCATGCAATTCACATCGTGAGTAAACCGCAGCTGCAGCTGATTCAAACAGTCGAGCCAACTTTCTACATCACAATATGCGTTTTGTAGTTAGTCGAGTTACCTTTTGTGTGGCGCATGCACGGGTCGTTAGCGTCCAGCTCCCGGATTATAGAGAGTCCTGTATTGACACAGACGTCAATACATCTCGATGTCATGCAACACACAAAGTCTGTCGCATACAGGTGGGTTAACACACATGTACGATGTGTGCGATGGCGCGCCCGTTTACAATGGGACACGACGATGATCATTGTTAACCAAACTCTTGTTTCTCACGACAGGTGGTAGCGTTGTCTCCTGCACCTGGTCTTCGTGCACAGAGGGTGTTGTAATGTGCTCGTCATAGTCGTGATCGTTGTCACTCGAATCCGTTGTTCTCACGACAGGTGGTAGCGTTGTCTCCTGCATGTTGTCTTCGCGTGCGGCAAGCGTTGTGCTGTGCTCGTTATAATGGTTGTCTTCGTACAAAGGGGGTGTTGAATACTCCTTCGCGAGTAGTCTAGGAGGTGGTGTGATGGGACGTATCTCAGAGGCGTTATGTGAGCGTACCACCATGGCCTGAGCAACTGCGACTACTGAGAGTACACCCAGTACAGACAGCGAGATCATTTTTTTTCTTGGGTGTTGTACGTGTGGGTACAGCCGCTTTAATGGCAGTGAGAGCAAGTGGTCAAATGTATTTATAGGTCACTAGCAGAAACTAAGGCACGTGGTCAGAGTGTAATCGTAACCACCGTAGCTCTTGTCATAATTTGATATACATAGAAATCAGAAATGGCATGTCAGGATAGACATCGCGAGTGATAATGCGGCCAGTATCTGTGTGCGCTTGAGAGCACCTTGTTGTTCTACTGTGGTGCCCACGCCGCCGGGTCTGTAAATGTCATCGCCCTACTTTATATACGCATACGCTAAAGACCGTATATTCTCTATGGATTTGAACACGTCCTTTGTTTCGCGTAACGCTTGAGCTGTCTCGAGCGTGATGTTGTGAGTGTACGCCAGTGTTTCGCGTGCACCGAGGTCCGAGAAGGGCGTGCGCTACAAATATTAACCTTGGTTTGGGAGTGTGGCGAAACGCTCGCTCCGCTGAAATGGGCAGATGCAATGTTATCACCTGGTACGTTTCGTTAGTCGGGTCGTAACACACCGGTCCGTGACACGGACCGTCACATTGTATGGGTCACAGTAAGGACAACACGCCGCCGACCGTGACTTCGCACTCGACCGCTGTGGTGTTGTCGATTTGCAAAGGATCACATACGCCTCTCGGGTCGCAATGAGGCACATTGCAACAATGGGTCTGACTGAGCGCCGCCAGGAGAGAGGCCCAAGCAAGAAGCGCCCCGAGGAGCGTCTTGCCACATGTGAACACTGGGTCTGACTGAGCGCCTCCAGGAGAGAGGCCCAAGCAAGACGCGCCCCGAGGAGCATCTTGCCACATGTCCACACTGGGTGTGACTGAGAACCTCCAGGAGAGAGGCCCAAGCAAGACGCGCCCCGAGGAGCGTCTTGCCACATGACAAAACTGGGTCTGACTGAGGGCCTCCAGGAGAGAAGCCCAAGCAAGACGCGCCCCGAGGAGCGTCTTGCCACATGTCACCTCTGGGTCTGACTGAGCACCTCCAGGAGAGAGGCCCAAGCAAGACGCGCCCCGAGGAGCGTCTTGTCACATGTCAACACTGGGTCTGACTGAGCGCCTCCGGGAGAGAGGCCCAAGCAAGAAACGCCCGAGGAGCGTCTTGACACATGTCAACACTAGGTCTGACTGATCGCCTCCCCAGGAGAGAGGCCCAAGCAAGACGCGCCCTGAGGAGCGTCTTGCCACATGTCAACACTGGGTCTGACTGAGTGCCTCCATGAGAGAAGCCCCAGCAATACGCACCCCGGGGAGCGTCTTGCCACATGTCAACACTGGGTCTGACTGAGCGCTGCCAGGAGAGAGGCCCAAGCATGACGCGCCCGGAGGAGAGTTTTGCCACATGTCAACACTGGGTCTGACAGAGGGCCTCAAGGAGAGAGGCCCAAGCAAGATGCACCCCGAGGAGCATCTTGCCACATGTCAACAATGGGTCTTACTGAGCGCTTCCAGGAGAGAAGCCCAAGCAAGACGCGCCCCGAGGAGCGTCTTGCCACATGTCAGAACTCGGTCTGACTGAGCGCCTCCAGGAGAGAGGCCCAAGCAAGACTTGCCCCGAGGAGCGTCTTGCCACATGTCAACAATGGGTCTGACTGAGCGCCTCCAGGAGAGAGGCCCAAGCAAGAAGCGCCCCGAGGAGCGTCTTGCCACATGTGAACACTGGGTCTGACTGAGCGCCTCCAGGAGAGAGGCCCAAGCAAGACGCGCCCCGAGGAGCATCTTGCCACATGTCAACACTGGGTGTGACTGAGCGCCTCCAGGAGAGAGGCCCAAGCAAGAAGCGCCCCGAGGAGCGTCTTGCCACATGTGAACACTGGGTCTGACTGAGCGCCTCCAGGAGAGAGGCCCAAGCAAGACGCGCCCCGAGGAGCGTCTTGCCACATGTCAACACTGGGTCTGACTGAGCACCTCCAGGAGAGAGGCCCAAGCAAGACGCGCCCCGAGGAGCGTCTTGTCACATGTCACTACTCGGTCTGACTGAGCGCCTCCAGGAGAGAGGCCCAAGCAAGACGTGTCCCGAGGAGCGTCTTGCCACATGTCACCACTGGGTCTGACTGAGCGCCTCCAGGAGAGAGGCCCAAGCAAGAAACGCCCCGAGGAGCGTCTTGCCACGTGTCAACACTGGGTCTGATTGAGGGCCTTCTGGAGAGAGGCCCAAGCAAAACGCGCCCCGAGGAGCGTCTTGCCACATGTCAACACTGGGTCTGACAGAGGGCATCCAGGAGAGAGGCCCAAGCAATACGCGCCCCGAGGAGCGTCTTGCCACATGTCACCACTGGGTCTGACTGAGCGCCTCCAGGAGAGAGGCCCAAGCAAGATGCGCCCCGAGGAGCGTCTTGCCACGTGTCACCACTGGGTCTGAATGAGCTCCTCCAGGAGACAGGCCCAAGCAAGACGCGCCCCGAGGAGCGTCTTGCCACGTGTCACCACTGGGTCTGATTGAGCACCTCCAGGAGAGAGGCCCCAGCAAGACGCGCCCTGAGGAGCATCTTGCCTTATGTCAGCACTCGGTCTGACTGAGCGCCTCCAGGAGAGAGGCCCGAGGAGCGTCTTGCCACATGTCACCTCTGGGTCTGACTGAGCGCCTCCAGGAGAGAGGCCCAAGCAAGAAACGCCCGAGGAGCGTCTTGACACATGTCAACACTGGGTCTGACTGAGCGCCTCCAGGAGAGAGGCCCAAGCAAGACGCGCCCCGAGGAGCGTCTTGCCACATGTCAACACTGGGTCTGACTGAGTGCCTCCATGAGAGAAGCCCCAGCAAGACGCGCCCCGAGGAGCGTCTTGTCACATGTCACTACTCGGTCTGACTGAGCGCCTCCAGGAGAGAGGCCCAAGCAAGAAGTGCCCCGAGGAGCGTCTTGTCACATGTCAACAATGGGTCTGACTGAGGGCCTCCAGGAGAGAAGCCCAAGCAAGAAGCGCCCCGAGGAGCGTCTTGCCACATGTAAACACAGGGTCTGACTGAGCGCCTCCAGGAGAGAGGCCCAAGCAAGACACGCCCCGAGGAGCGTCTTGACACATGTCAACACTGGGTCTGACTGAGGGCCTCCATGTGAGAAGCCCAAGCAAGACGCGCCCCGAGGAGAGTCTTGCCACATGTCAACACTGGGTCTGACAGAGGGCATCCAGGAGAGAGGCCCAAGCAATACGCGCCCCGAGGAGCGTCTTGCCACATGTCAACAATGGGTCTGACTGAGGGCCTCCAGGAGAGAAGCCCAAGGAAGACGCGCCCCGAGGAGCTTCTTGCCACATGTCAGCACTCGGTCTGACTGAGTGCCTCCAGGAGAGAGGCCAAAGCAAGATGTGCCCCGAGGAGCGTCTTGACACATGTCAACACTGGGTCTGACAGAGGGCCTCCATGAGAGAGGCCCAAGCAAGATGCGCCCCGAGGAGTGTCTTGCCACATGTCAACACTGGGTCTGACTGAGCGCCTCCAGGAGAGAGGCCCAAGCAAGACGCGCCCCGAGGAGCGTCTTGTCACATGTCAACACTGGGTCTGACTGAGCGCCTCCAGGAGAGAAGCCCCAGCAAGACGTGCCCCGAGGAGCGTCTTGCCACATGTCAGCACTCAGTATGACTGAGCGCCTCCAGGAGAGAGGCCCAAGCAAGATGCGCCCCGAGGAGCATCTTGCCACATGTCAACACTGGGTTTGACAGAGGGCCTCCAGGAGAGAGGCCCAAGCAAGACGCGCCCCGAGGAGTGTCTTGCCACATGTCACCTCTGGGTCTGACTGAGCGCCTCCAGGAGAGAGGCCCAAGAAAGACGCGCCCCGAGGAGCGTCTTGTCACATGTCAACACTGGGTCTGACTGAGCGCCTCCAGGAGAGAAGCCCCAGCAAGATGTGCCCCGAGGAGCGTCTTGCCACATGTCAGCACTCGGTCTGACTGAGCGCCTCCAGGAGAGAGGCCCAAGCAAGATGCGCCCGGAGGAGCGTCTTGCCACATGTCAACAATGGGTCTGAGTGAGGGCCTCCAGGAGAGAAGCCCAAGCAAGATGCGCCCCGAGGAGCGTCTTGCCACATGTCAGCACTCGGTCTGACTGAGCGCCTCCAGGAGAGAGGGCCAAGCAAGACGCGCCCCGAGGAGTGTCTTGCCACATGTCAACGAAGGGTCTGACTGAGGGCCTCCAGGAGAGAAGCCCAAGCAAGAAGCGCCCCGAGGCACGTCTTGCCACATGTAATCACTAGGTCTGACTGAGCGCCTCCAGGAGAGAGGCCCAAGCAAGACGCGCCCCGAGGAGCGTCTTGCCACATGTCAACACTGGGTCAGACTGAGCGCCTCCAGGAGAGAGGCCCAAGCAAGAAACGCCCGAGGAGCGTCTTGACACATGTCAACACTGGCTCTGACTGATCGCCTCCCCAGGAGAGAGGCCCAAGCAAGACGCGCCCCGAGGAGCGTCTTGCCACATGTCAACACTGGGTCTGACTGAACTCCTCCAGGTGAGAGGCCCAAGCAAGACGCGCCCGGAGGAGCGTCTTGCCACATGTCAACACTGGGTCTGACTGAGCGCCTCCAGGAGAGAGGCCCAAGCAAGACGCGCCCCGAGGAGCGTCTTGCCAGATGACAACAATGGGTCTGACTGAGAGCCTCCAGGAGAGAAGCCCAAGCAAGATGCGCCCCGAGGAGCGTCT